>NC_080676.1:927375-1236500 GCF_030445035.2 Dasypus novemcinctus | reverse complement strand
TGTGGTGGGGTTGCTCGGCCCCACGTTGGGCGCCAACTGTGGCGGCTGCTCAGTCGGTAGAGGTGGGGTCTGGCTGTGGACGAGGGGTCGGTCCCGCTTGGGACGAGGGATCGGTCCTGCTTGGGACGAGGGGTCGGTCCGGCAGCAGACGAGGGGTCGGTCTCACAGGGGTTGCGCGGTTCGGCTGACGGGGTTGCCCGGCGAAGCCGGCGACGAGGGGGTCGCCCGGAGAAGCAGGCGACGAACTGGGGACAAGGGAGGCCAGGCCCTTGTCGGGGGCTCTCAGGACTGGAGGGCGCACGGCAGAAGAACTACCACGGAGACAAGGTAAACATGCAAGTCCCCTTTATTGAGGGAGAGGCAGCAGTTTTATAGGGGCTGGGGAAGGCTGATTGGTCAAAGCCACGCCCTGTTCTGATTGGTTGCCAGAGAAAGGTCAGTGGGAGGTACTGGATGGGGGAGGGGTGGTGGTTAGGGATTGGCTGTTGCTGTTGCTGGGGGAAGTGGCTGGGTTTAGTGATTGGTGGCTGCTGTTGCTGGGGGAAGTGGCAGGGTTTAGGGATTGGTGGCTGCTGTTGCTGGGGTGGAGGGCAGACTGGAGTTTCCTGCCCACGCCTGGCTGTTGCTGCTGTCGGGGGGGGGGGAAGGGCAGACTGGAATTTTCCGCCGTGCGCCTGCACAGGGAGAAAGAAGAAGAAGGCATCGTGTGGCGCTATCCGGGAGGAGGGGCGGCCACGGGAGCATGGCTGCCGAGAAGGGGAGACCCGAGGGCACTCTGCGCCCATGCCGAGCTTCCTTCAGGGGTGGCGGTGGGCCCGACCAACCACCCTATTATGGGGGCAGCGGTTTGGAATAGGCCTACTGCGGCCGCCGCCCCCCTCCAGGCCAGCAAACCACACTTCAGCCCGAGGGGTGGCCGCACAGGGCATTCAGGACAGGGTGCACCTGAGGCAGGCTGCTAGGGAGTGAGTGTTCAACTTGTCATAGTGGGCTGTATCAGTGGGTGGAGACCCATATAATGAGTGGCAAGGTGATGGATTCCCATCCTGGGGAGTCCTGCTATGTTCTCAAATAGAGGGGCAGGAGTCTCTTGAGAGCACAGATAGTGCCTAATAGGGGAGAATAGACCAGTAAGTCAAGCCCTCGGTGTTGTTGCAAGTAACTATGAATTTTATTCTTCAAGGAGTGAAGCTTGATGGTTGCCATGGGTCCTCAGGGGATGGGTAGGGAGGAATAGAATAGATGGAACATGGGATATTTTGGGGTGACAGAAGTGTTCTACATGATCTTGCAATGATCGATATGGGCCATGTTAAATTTCATCAAAATTTATAAAAATGTATGATCCAAAATGTAAACCATAATTTACCATGGTTAGTAGCTATGTTTCAATATTTGTACATCAATTTTAACAAATGTACCTTCTGCATGGTAAATTTATTATTAACAGGGGGGAGGGGAGATGGGGGAGGATGTTGGGTATATGGGAATCCACTGTATTCTGTATGTGATTTTCTGTAATCTAAAACTTCTTTGAGAACAAAAGTGAAAAAAGTAAGACACTGCAGGAATAAATGGAAGGAAATGTCACTATACATACAAGACAACAGATCTTACAGTTACGAAAGACAATGTCAAAAATTTTTTAAATATTCATTATTATTTATTATTCTAAATCTTTTTTAATTTTTTAGAAAAATTTGTATTTTATTTCTTATTTTTAAAATTATCATTATTTCACTTTCTTAGTAATTGTATTGGCTATTTTGTTGGCTTCATTTTTTAAGAAGTTTTGGATCACAGAAGGGTTACAACTATGACAGGGGAGGATCATTTGTGTGGGATGTCAGTGATGGAGGATGCATGGGAGGAGGTTCACCTGGGCATGTCTATAAGGCATATGAATGTGTTCAAATGCTAATGGGGCATTGTCATGGTGGCTGGAGATTCACACAATAGCTGAAAGAATACAGAATTCCCATCCTGGGGAGCTCTGCCACATTCTCTAATGGAACAGCAAGAATCCCCTGAGTACAGGGGCAATGACTAGTGAAGGACAATGATCCATTAATGGGCCCTTAATATTGATGACTGTACTTATGAATCTTTATTCTTAAAATTGAAACTTAGCCTAGTATTATAGGGTGCCTAAGAGTTACCTCCTGAGAGCCTCCTTGTTGCTCAAATGTGGCACCTCTCTAAGCCAAACTCAGCATATAAATGCAGTACCTTTCCTCCAGTGTGACTCCCAGGGGTGAGCCTCCCTGGCACTGAGGGAGTACTACCAAGCACCAACTAGCAATGCAACTGGAAAAAGACTTTGACCAAAAGGGGGGAAAAGTAAAGACAAATAAGTTTATATGGCTAAGAGACTTCAAAGTGAGTTGGGAGGTCATTCCAGAGGTTATGCTTATGCATGTCTCAGCAGGATCTCATTGACTGCCAAAGTAAATACTACCCCTAATAGTAGTTCACGAAGGCTCTGGAGACATCACACACTATAGTCAGGGCAGATAGTTGAGGAGTTTGGTGCCTTGCCAGTGGGCCCTACTTTGGAATTTATACTCCCCTGTGTGACAGAATTGGACTCATGATGTGATCAGCTCACAATAGGTCTGCACAAAGGGAAGGTGGCGTATAACTTAAAGAAATAAAGGAAAGAGAGAGACACACAAGAGAGGAGATAAAGAAGTGACCAGGGGACTCACACCTTCTGGAACTGAGAGCCCCAACCTTAGTTTCCACATGGTGTTTATTTGGAAACTAATGAGCAGCTGTTTGCTATCAGAACTGCAACATCATCTACAATAACAGGAAGTAACTGCAACATTTACAATAACAGGAAGCAACTTGCAACATCATCTACAATGACAGGAAGCAACAAATAGATAAGCCAGTTTCCCACAACATGCTTTTTGTTTTTATAAAGCAACAAAGGCAGATTAGATGGTTCCTTGCTGCCTCATACCATGAAGGGCTTGTTGTGTGCTTATCATTTAAGTAACAGTGTCAAATCAGAGAACAGCATTTTATACCTAATCCATAACTACAGCAGATTATACAGACTTCTAACTAGCAGAAGACTTATTTCTCATGGGCTTAAGATTTCCTACCAGCAAGGATATATAGGCCAGTATTCGATTAAAAATGACCTCGTTTTTCCCAGTTTGTATAGTGCTCTTAGCATCTTCACTGGACCTAGGGCCACATCCAATTCACAGGCTAAGTCAATATCCACCTTCTCCTTCTTTTATTATTTTTTAAAGCAGCCTGCTGGAGGTCCTCCTACTCCCAATGAAGGACCTTTCCTAATTAACAAATCTTAGTGAGGGATAAAAGATTTTTAGTATTCCAACAATATTACAAATTCTATTAACATGAGAAAACATTGTACTTTATCAATTACAGCAGAGAATATAGTTTTGTCTTACCCAACCAAAAAACATTTAATAATGTGATAGAGTAGCAGGGACCTTACAGCTTGTCCCAATTGTTTGTCTATTCCAGGCCCTTAAAATACCATTGTCTCTGATGTTTCTTAGTAGGGTCACTGCCACAGGTTTCTTCTATGCAGTCAGATTCATTGCCATCAGGCCAGGGCAGAAAGCCTTGAGTCCATTTGCAGAAAGCAAAAGTCCATTGCTGACCTTTTCACACAGTTTTTGTACTTTTTGTATTCATTCATGTTCGTTTTCTTTTTACAAAACACACTAACTCACTGAATGCTACCACAATACTTTTACAACTTGCTATATGCATACCAGTTCTGTCCCACATATCTCCATTTTCTGACTTTATAAAACTAACCATTTTATTTTAGGACAAAATAGACCTTATAATATTTCATTTAGCATTCCCACAAACTTTTTACATTTTTCAGTCTTTTACATCTTAAATTTTACATCTTTCATTTTATCCTTCCTTTCTCTCTTTTTTCTTTTTCTTTATTTCTTTCTCTCTCTTTCTTTTTCTTTCTTTTTCCTCTTTCTTTCTGGGCACTTGCTCTTCTATGGGCACCTACTCTTCTCTTTTTCTTTCTCTTTTTCTTTTTAACACACACTGAAACAATTACAACACACACACTGACATTGAACAGACAAACACAAAAACAGTTCCAAATCTACTAACCTAGAATTTCTTAATTGATTTTAATTTGACTTTTTATATGCTCTCAAGCTGCCCTGTCTTCTGACTTTTTTGTTTCTTTCCTCTAACATTCTTTTTGTTAACTCTTCTTAGTTTCTTTTATAATCCAACATTTCTTTCCCAGTTTTCCTCCTCTCAATTTTTTTCTTAATTTCTTTCTGTCCCCAAGTCATACTTGCTTTATGATGTCATGCTTAAACAAGTTCTGTAGTTTAGATACTTTGATGTAAAGTCATTCTAGTCTTTGGAATGAGACCCAGCTGTGCAGTTTCCAGCATCTATCTCTCCATTTGCATGACCAGAGGTTCTGGGTTCCACAGGAACTTCTGTTGTCTCTTGGCATTCGTGGCATGGCTCTGTCCATAGAGCTGGCACCCACACAGCATGTTCTCCATCTCCTGGGGAATTACAAGCAAACCCTTGAGGACATCAAAGCCTTTCCAAACCACTTGGGGCTCTGTGCCATCACACCAACTTTAGTTTCACTCAAGGCAATCCTTCTTCCCTTTGGGTTCCTGTTTGGGCGTCAGTTACTGAACTTCCCTTTGCCCCATGTTGGGCACCAGTTACTGTGATCAGCTCACAATAGGTCTGCATGAAGGGAAGGCAGTGTATAATTTAAAGAAATAAAGGACAGAGAGAGACACGCAAGAGAGGAGATAAAGATGGGACCAGGGGATTCACACCAACTGGAACTGAGAGCTCCAACCCTAGTTTCCACATTGTATTTCTTTGGAAACTAATGAGCAGCTGTTTGCTATCAGAACACAACGGACATCTACAATAACAGGAAGTAACTGCAACATCTACAATAACAGGAAGCAACTGCAACATTTACAATAACAGGAAGCAACTTGCAACATCATCTACAATAACAGGAAGCAACAAATAGATAAGCCAGTTTCCCACAGCAAACTTAGTTGTAGTTTCTCTAAACATGGCTCTTCTAACCCTTCTATTTGAACCTATAATTAATACTAGGGTTGATAGGTGTAATTCAAGAGATTAAAATCTTTGGGCTGTCCATGTGTCAGTGGGCCCTGAATCTCAAGAGAGTTGCAACACCTACTCTCCAGTTCATTGGACTCACCCAGGACAACTAACAAGATGATGATGGATAACGACCATCCCAAGGAATTAAGAGAGTGTACAACTGAAGCAAGAGAGTCTCACCTATCTGTCCCATGGAATTGAAGCCCCCTATCAATTGGAAGCAGAGTGGGCATCAGCATCCCAGAATCCTCAGGATTGGGGAATGAACTATGGACTAAAGTGGACTTATTGGTATTATACTATAGACTTATTTTTTTTTAAAGATTTATTTATTTATTTATTTCCCTTTCCCCCCTCCCACCCCGGTTGTCTGTTCTCTGTGTCTATTTGCTGCATCTTCTTTGTCCACTTCTGTTGTTGTCAGTGGCACAGGAATCTGTGTTTCTTTTTGTTGCATCATCTTGTTGTTGTGTCAGCTCTCCGTATGTGCGGCACCATTCCTAGGCAGGCTGCACTTTCTTTCGCGCTGGGCAGCTCTCCTTACGGGGTGCACTCCTTGCATGTGGGGCTCCCCTACGCGGGGACACCCCTGTGTGTCAGGGCACTCCTTGCGCGCATCAGCACTGTGCATGGGCCAGCTCCACACCGGTCAAGGAGGCCTGGGGTTTGAACCGTGGACCTCCTATGTGGTAGATAGATGCCCTAACCACTGGGCCAAGTCTGCCACCCATTATAGACTTATTGGGATTCTAGCAATGGAAGAAAGTATGTCATTGATGTGGAGGCAGTGGCCATTGGAAGTTCTGAGCAGAGGGAAAGGGAAAAACAGGTGTAATATGGGGGCATTTTCAGGACTTGGGAATTGTCCTGAATGCATTACAATGACAGAAACAGACTATTACATATCTTGCCATAACCTACAGAATTGTGTGGGAGAGAGTGTAAACTACAATGTAAACTATAATCCATGCTTAGTGGCAATGCTCCAAAATATTTTCATCAACTGTAACGAATGTACCACACTAATGAAGAATGTTATTAATGTGGGAAAATGTGGGAGGTGTAGGGAGTGGGGGCTATGGAAATCCCCGATATTTTTTTTCTAATATTTATGTAATCAAAATATCTTTTAAATATATATACATATATTTTAAAAAGTGATTAAATAAGCTATTGTCCACTTGTTATTCTAATTTTGTACTGCTAATTAATGCTTTGTAAAAAATAAAATCTTATTCTATTCTGGTTGTTTCCTGCACCAGGAAAAATAACCCTTCCTTCCATTTTCAGGATAGTGTTTCTTGTGGATTTTGTTTCAGATTGTTTTGGTTCGATTTGCTTGGTGAATCTATCATCATCTGATAAGCTGATGTTTGGGAGATAAATTAGATGCTGCTAAAAGAAACCTGACATTTCCTGCCTTTGACCTCAGAGTGAAAGAGACCATGTTTATGGAGTGGTTAGAGTCTGGTTAAAAATGGAATAGTTACAAAACCAGTGGAGAGACATCAATTTTAGGACACAATGATGTGTACTTAAGGAAGCAGATATGTCTGTGTTTTCTGTCACAGAGAGGTTGAATCTTGCTGACTGCCAAAGAAATCAGCTTTCATCCTTCAGAGAATGGAGTACATCTGCCACATTTGTTAACAGTTTTTTGGGGTCATCCTATTAAGTAACTTAGAAGAGAATTTAGCTAATTTAGTGGGTTTTCTGGATCTCTGAGGAACAAAATGTAATGAATTCTAACCATTCTAGTCTACTCATTTGGCCATCTACCATTGCTGTAAGTGCACTACTATTATCTTTGTCTTCAGATGAGGAAACTAAAGTGCAAGAAGTCAAATAACTTGCACCAGATCTTGCTAGAATCTAACCAATGGAAGATATGTAACAGCTTGTTTCTTGTCCCCTCCTCTGGGCTCCCATCCTTTTGGACCATCTGTCTCAAACCAGTGAAATGTGCCCTGTGGTGGTAGGTGACCACTTCACGGTGCTTAAGCTGGGAAGGTCAGGGGTGATGGGCAGAAGTGAAGGACTCTAGATTGGCAGAAATAATACACATAATTTGATAACCCAAGGTTAGATACGCTCCAAGATCATCTGAGCTGATATGCTGAAAGCATTTTTTCATTTACTTCATCATTATCATGTTGTTTGAGTTGTTTTATCCTGTATTTAGCACAATTCATATTCTATGCACTGAGTTAAATATCTAACATCGTTTCTTAAGAAAATATGTTTTAAATACTAAATATCAGATTCTTAAATTCATTTTTGAAACACAACTCATTTACAAATTGGGGCTATAACTCACATGTAAAACACCCATTAGGGTTATTTAAAGTATTAGTAAAACTTTGTAGCCAGGAATATATCTTACCTGAAAGATAAGCTTTCCTATGGTTTAAGCTCTTATAAATAAAACCTCCCATTTTTATTCACCCATTGCTTATGGATAGAGTTTTTTGACTTCTTTTCCTTCCAAGTTCAGATTTCTGCTGACTCTCTTCTATTGTTGAAGTCAGTCAGGACAGGCACATGCTCTTGCAGATGTATTCAGTAGGAGAAACTGGCTGAATCTAGTTGCTGGCCTGCTTCCTGACATGCGTCAGGAGTGTGGTTAAGTAGTGGTAATCGCCAATGGCAGCCGGAAACGGGCCTTGGCTCCCAATTAGGGACGGGTGATTCCCTAGAAGACGTTAAGGCTGTGTTCAACTTCCCATGGAAGGTGAGGTGGAGCGAGAGGAGGAGGGAGGAGGAGAACAGCTGTGAACTCGAGAAAGAAATGGACGTTTCCTCAGGAGGTAAATACATGGCTTCTTGCTTCCCGGGGGCTGCTTTGGCTCCAGAAAAAGGAAACTGCCTTGTGTGTTCAGCAGAAATCCAAAACCGCAGAATGCTCTCTATAGGGCCACAGGTAATGTGTTTGCTGTAAGAATCCTGACAACACTCTTTGCAGTTCTTTTTAAACATGGCCTTCTCTATGTCTATGAATTTCATTAGCCCAAGGTGAAATATCCTGGAGCAACCCTATCAGTTAGCCAAAGGGGTGCTGATGCCAAGTACCAGAAATCTGTTGCCTTTTCTAAAGCGTATTTACTTGGGGTACAAGTTATAGTTAGAAGGCCCTAGAGAGTCCAGCTCAGAGCTGCTTTCTCACCAGTCTGTTTCCACGTGTTGAAGCAAGACAGTGGGTGATCTCTCCTGGTCTCTCCTTCCTTCATCTTAAGGGCTCTGTGGGCCCAGCTTCTTCTGATCTCAGCTGTAGGCTGGCTCAGGACTCATCTCCCAGGGCTCCCTATATCAGTCTGGGATAGGGCTGATTTCTTTCCAGGCCTTATCAGCCACTCAGCTGCTCTTCTCCTCAACTGCAAACTACCAGGTGAACGGCTCATTGATTCCCTGGGTCCCAGATCAAACATGACAGAGCTAGCTCCTCTTCCATGTATCTTCTTGATTGTAAGTGTCCCTTTATATCAGCCCACCAAGGGGGCAGGGACTCAACCCTGTGCCACGTCCTACTGATATGGTCAAATCAAAGCCCTAATCTTAACAAGAAATTTAATTAAGACATGTCAGCTGAATCTAATGCACTTGAAGGGCATCACACCCAGTGGAACGGACCAGTTGACCAACATAATCTCTATTTTGGGGGTTCATAAATAATCTCAAACTGCCTCACTATCTTTAGAGAACATACTTCATGAGGAATGGACATACCATCTTGAAAACATTCTTACCCAACTTCCTTGCATCCCTATGTGTTGCTTTTGTTTCACTCTTGTACCTGCCAGACATTGAACTTCTCCCCCTCACCAATTCCTACAAAAAAATCCAACCACAGCAAACTTTTCAGGAGTCTGTAAATTTACAGAAGATTTGGAGGCATTTGGGGGAGGAGAACTGCACAACATTCCACAGTCTCTCTATTCTCTCTTCCTCCTTTACTGTTTTCCTTGATCCCCATCAGCATCAGTCAGGATACGGTCGAGTGTGCTGTACTTAAAAAACAAACAAACAAACAAGAACAAACCCTAAGACCAGGGCTTAATGCAGACTTTTATGTAGGAATGAACCCTTCACAGAAAGCCTTTTTGTTTACCTATGTAGATAATCTGAGCCTAAGTATTACATTTATATCTTTTATATCATGGATAGTTATTCAGATACTGGAAATATTATATCAAGGTGGACCTTATAAGAGGCAGTTAACTTTACTTTGGCCTAATGGTTCTTAAATTAGCATTTGCTTCATAATCACTTGGAGACTTTAAAAAGTTCAGATGCCTGAGATTCACCCTTAGATACTTTGATTCAGTAGATCTGATGTGGGATTCAGGACTCTAAATGTTTTAACACACTCCACAGGCAACTTTCCAACTCAGCCTCATTTGAGAACTATTCTCCTAGTTTGGGGGTCAGCAAATTACAGCCCCTCTATCAAATCCAGCCCACCAGCTGTTTGGGTAAACCAAGCTTTATTGGAACACTGCCACACTAACTGATGAACTGTGGCTGCTTTCATACTACAGCAGCAGAGCTGGCCGGCTGTGACTGCATGGCCTGCAGTGGTTGTGACCGCATGGCCTGCAGAGGATGGAATATGGAGTAACTTGGTCTTTTATAAAAAAATTTGCTGACATGCCATGTCTAACATGACTAATTCCCAGAGTTATGTTATTAGTTGTAAAATACACGAAATAAGGCATTGCCAATACCTGAACTGAATTCTTTACAGTCTTCACATTCACATGAGAAAGATGGTACTTTTTTCTTTTCTGACACCAATTACCACTCAAATTGTTGTTTTTTTTCCTGAGTTATGGTGACCCCTAATGGTAGAAATGTTAAATCACAGATGCTTAGTCAGATTATGTTGCCCCAAATTGTTAGTTAATTCCTGAAATTAATAATATTTATAGACTCCGTAGCAAGAGACTGTAGAAACCAGCGTTCACTTGGTAGAACTAAGCAAGAGAAGGTTAGCAATCTTAATGAGAGCTAGAATCCCTTCTTTCTAAAGAGCTACTTTGTCTCCAAAGATTGTTATTGACTATAGTGTCTCCAACTAGACAGGCCATTTATCTCCAGGTAATAAATCTTCTCAGGAACATTATATCCATTTGTGATGCCCTATGTAGTTTCCTGCTTTAAACTACAGATCTAAAGAAAATCCCATGTGAACTTCCTATGATGAACAGTGATGAAAGGATCCTGGATGCAGGCACCACAGCTCTGCACATACATGGCAAGCTATGGCAAGGCGGGTCACACACAGGTTGGGAATAATGAGATGCAGAAGATAAAACCATTGGTTTTCAACTTTGAGTACTAAATAAAATCTTCTGGGGAGTTTTATAAAAATAGTGATAGCCAGGTCTCTACACCCTAGAGATTCTGACTTAATCGGTCTGGGGGTAAGACCCAGGCAACATTGTGTGTGTGTGTATTTTTTAAAAATTCTCCAAGTGATTCTAATGTGGAAGCAGGGGTAAGAATCACTGTTCTACAGCAGTGCTTTTCTACATTTAAGGTGTATTCCAATCACCTGTGGATCTTTTTAAACTGTAAATTGTGATTCAGTAGGTCTGCGGTAGCTCCTGAGAATCTGATTCCTAACATGTTCCAAGGTGGTGTTAATTCGCGGATCTGTGGAGCACACTTGGAGTAGCAAAGAATGAGATCATTCCTAGACATAATTTGTATGTGATCTCAGTGGTTCTGAGACCTGAAGTTACATAAGTATCACCTGGGAGCTAACTAAACATGTAAATTTGTAAGCTCCAGCCTCAGAGATTAAAATTCAGTAGAGATCTCGATTTGTAACATGTGTTCAAAGTGATTCTGATATTCATAATCTGAGAACCAACATATACTAACCCGTACAGAAATTTATTCTGCGATTCACATATTTTTGAAAAGCAGCAGCATTGTTTATTAAATTTTAAAGATACCTAGACGAAATGCAGGGTTTTTTTCTCACATCTTTTTCCAGATCTAAAAACAAATTGCTCCAAAATTTAATGGTTTAAAACAACAATGATTTTATTCTATTTCATGATTTTGTGGATCAAGAATTTGGGCATAAGTTGGCTAGGTTATTCTTTTCCTCTCTAGTATACATCGGCATGAGTACACTGGGTTATTCTTTTGCTCTCTGGTATACATTGAAACGAGTAACACTGAGTGGCATCCGGCTGGCCAACAGGCTGGTCCAAAGAGCCCAAGATGGACTACTGAAAACCAAGATAGAGAAAAAGGAAGATGCAACTAATGGGAAAACAGTAAGTACTATATTTGTAAATTGTAGGTGATGACTGTTGAATTGAAATGTAATAGTGTACGATTATAAAAGTGTGAAAGTGTATGATTATCCAGGAAAAGTTTCTTGGAGAAAAAAGGTAGACTTTGAAAGAAGTAAAGATTGGCAGAGAACATTGAAAAAGAAACCACATTGGTATGAGGAGAAGAAAATCACTCTAAGGAGGAAGAATGTGAGTGGAGCAATGGTACTGCATAAATAAGAGGCAAGGAGAGGAAGCAAACATTCCTTTGGGGCTAAGTACAGGGGGCAGAATCTGATGTCCTCCACAAGCTGTAGGAAGTTAGTGTAGGTAGTTTGCTGGGCTCTTTGTTTGGAGCATCGATGGTGGCTATTGTATATTATTATGCAAGCCTAATATCAAAAGTCTTCATCTGGCGGCAGACTTGGCCCAGTGGTTAGGGCGTCCGTCTACCACATGGGAGGTCCGCGGTTCAAATCCCGGGCCTCCTTGACCAGTGTGGAGCTGGCCCATGCACAGTGCTGATGCACGCAAGGAGTGCCCTGCCACGCAGGGGTGTCCCCCGCGTAGGGGAGCCCCACACGCAAGGGGGGAGCCCCGTAAGGAGAGCTGCCCAGCGCGAAAGAAAGTGCAGCCTGCCCAGGAATGGCGCTACACATGCAGAGAGCTCACACAAGATGATGCAACAAAAAGAAACAAGATTCCTGTGCTGCGGACAAAGAAGACGCAGCAAATAGACACAGAGAACAGACAACCGGGGTGGGGGAGGAAGGGGAGAGAAATAAATAAATAAATCTTTAAAATAAAAAAAAGTCTTCAACAGCCTTGGATGCAGAAGTTTTCAAAGGAGTTGCTCAGGAACCTAGTGGAAAACCCTAAACCCCCTGACCCCCACTGAGGCATAAGAATTGGGAGTTGGAGATCAGAAAGGACTTGAAAAGGGAGAGGGCTCTTGAGGTACTGCGAGAGTGGGAATGTTGCCCCTTATCTCAGAGACCACCTGAGGACCGCCTTTGTAACCCGCTGGAGCTGGAAGAGCACAAAGGTCTGTTGTCTACTCCCATCTGACACAAACAGGTCTAATGGATAAGAAAAGGGGTGGCCAGGCATTGTGATGGAGGGAGGAAGGAGAGGTTGCTTCTGAGTTAGAACCGCCTGCATTCCCAGGATCCTTTGGAGCTAAGATGGTGTTTCCCATTGGGGTGGACGGTGTAACGTGCCACCCAGGGCCTCCTTCAGGCTGAGGACCTGTTCCTCTGGCTACTGGGAGTGCTGCCAGCAGACGGTCCTCAGCTGGCCCCAGTAGGGATGGCCTCGGCTGAAGAGAGGATAACCGCTGGTGTGGGGGTATAAAGGCCCTGTCTCCTCCCTCCAGCTCAGGACAATGCAGGGCCCTCCCAGCTTCAGAACTCCTGTGAGATGGATGCCGCCTTCCTTGAGGCTGCACCATACTCTCCTTCTCCCCCGCCCCGTCTTGCTTCCGTCCCTTCCTTTCCACAGCATCTTGCATGGGTACTGCCAACTCAGAGTCTGGTTTCCAGGAAACCTGACCTTCAACACCCTGGATGGGTTGTGGGCCCCAGGGCAAGTGAGTCAGCGTGGATTATCTTAGATCTCTCCAGTGGGGACCCTGGAAGAGTGAACAAATATATTACCAGAGAGACAGCTTAAATTATCACTGGATTCCTCACAGCTGAGCGAGGAGTAAGCCATAGCTAGAATAGAGCTGCACTAGCCCTAGTCAAGAGATCTAAAGATTAAAGATCTCCAGGGACTGGGGACAGTGTCTCTGAAGAACTTAAAATAGTGCCTGTGAAAGGAAGAGCCAACTTTCAACGTTTATCAAGTCCAAAGAGCACCAACCTCCAGTCGGCAATAGTGTCAACCAAATAAAACCTTTCCTGCCCTGTGTTCTGTCCTCTATTTGGAGGCACGGAGCCCAGACCTTCAAATCCAGAGAGGTTAGAAACCCCAGTTAGAGGGCCGAGGAAGGAGAGGCAAGAGCCCAGAGCAGGATTAAGAGAGAAGATGCCAGCCTTTCCCCGTCTCCAGGACTTTTATTTTTTTAATTCTAAACATTTTCCTCCCATCTCTTTTCTTGTTTCAGATCACCCAAACCCCACCCTCTCCCACATCCTCTAATAACTAGTTATCTCTTCCTTTATTTGGTGAGATGCCTCACCGTTCCTCTGGTGTCCCATCTCCAATATGCCCCGTTGAAATGAGTCAAAACAAAGCAAAAACTAACAGTGTCGGGCTGGGGATGGTCTCTGGTGACCTGAAACGACGGGGCGAGGCCAGGCCTGAACCTGGCTGTGGGCAGGCGCCGTGCCTGGCTGGGCACTCCCTCCGCGGGGACCCCACGGCCTGGCGCAGCCCTCGCCGGGGCCGCCGGGCCGCCAGGGGGCGCGCGCCGGGCGCCCGAGCCCGCTGGACCCGCCCCGCGGCGCGGCTGCCGGCGCCATGGGCAGCGCCTCGTCGCTCGTGGGCCCCGCGGGCGGGGAGGTGATCGAGGACGCGTACGGGGCGGGCGGCGGCGAGGCCTGCGAGATCCCGGTGGAGGTGCCGCCCAAGGCCCGCCTGCTGCGCGGCTCGCCGCGCCGGGCGGGGCCGGGGGCCGGGGGCGCGGCGGCGGCGCCGGGGGCGCTCTGCCGCGGGCCGGGCGGCGGCGGGCTGCTGGGGGCCAGCTTCAAGTCCACCGGCTCGTCGGTGCCCGAGCTCGAGTACGCGGCGGCCGAGCTGGAGCGGCTGCGGAAGGAGTACGAGATCTTCCGGGTCAGCAAGAACCAGGAGCTGCTGTGCAGCGGCCGCCGCGAGGCCAAGCTGGACACGGAGAACAGGCGGCTGCGGGCCGAGCTGCAGGTGACGCGGGCGCGGCGGGCAGGCCCGGGGCGGGGCGGGCGCCCGGCTCCTGCGACGCGCGGCGCGGACAGCGGGCGCCCGCCCCGCCCTGTGACTTTCAGGGCCTTGTCCTATCCGGGTCTACACTGACCCCTTACTGGCCCACCCCCGCCTTTCTCTATAATCGAAAATGAATCTCTGATTCATTCATTCAGACTCCTTGGAAGAGTCAACACGATAGTGACCCGAAGCTGCAAATGCCAATCGCAGGAAGGTCCCAGAAGCGCACGCCCACACACTCACACAAGGCGCACACGCGCACAAAACACTTTTAAGTAACTCAATAAACTCCTTCCTAGGAGTTTTACGCACCAAAATGTGTCTACCTCAAAGGTGAGGCTCCTCACCTGTTGGCTCTCTGAAAAGTTCCCTACCTCCTGAGTAATAATGGTCTTGAATTTTTTGGAAGCTAATGAAATCCCCTACTTTTTACCATCTTACATAGTGTGCTTGAAAACTTTTCGAAGATGTAATCAAATTCTCTTAATCCTGAAAAAAAAAGCAACTCAAAAAACAATTATTGCGTGCCCTCCGTGTAGCAGGTCCATTGTAATTCCTCAGGAGGTTGTATAAAGCCAGAGGTTTGTGCCATCGGTTTTGGAGCCCTCTGAGACTGCCTGTCTGGTTTGCTTACTCTAAACTGCTACTGGAGACCCTTGGGCAGCCCAAGAGTAACTGGGCTCATCACTGCAGGAGCAGACTAAATAGCACAACTGACTCTTCCGAAAGAGGGTAGCCTTCAGAGAGGTGTTCTTCTAGTTAGGTGTTCTACTTTTTTCCTCCCTCATTAATTCTATGTAGTTAGCACTGTTACGTGGAAGGACATGCTTATCAGCAGTTCACCTGTTTCGTTTTATTCTTTCTATTAGTTTTCCTATAGGGCAGTCTTTTTATTTTAAAAAAAAAAGATATTTAGATTACATAAATGTGACATAAAAATATAGGGATTCCCATATGCCCCGCTCCCCACACCACCCACATTTACCCACATTAACAACATCCTTCATTAGTATGCTGCATTCATTGCAATTGATTTGGAGCATTGCCACCATGTGTGGATTATAGTTTACGTTGTAGTTTACACTCTCTCCCACTCACTTCTGTAGGTTACGGCAAGATATACAATGGCCTTTATCTGTTGTTGCAGTGTCATTCAGGATAATTCCCAAGTCCCGAAAATGCCCCCATATTACACCTGTTTTCCCTCTCCCTCCCCTCAAAACCTGCAGTGTCCACAGTCTCCACATTAATTATATAATTTCTTCCATTGCTAGAATCACAATAGATCTATACTAGAATACCAGTAAGTCCACTCTAGTCCATAGTTCATTCCCCAATCCTGAGGATTCTAGTATGGTGATACAGGCAGTCTTGATGAACTTGTATGTAAAAATGAACTTACGCATTTCAGATATCTGAACTCACGTGTCCAAGCCACTGATATAAAGAAGGGTCACTGCACATTGGAGGTGACCTTTGAGGTGGCAAGTAGAAAGGAAGGCTGGGCCAAGCAGAGCAGAGTGCAGGTGACAAGTGTCACAGTTCCCGATCACACCTTTTGCTAATCTTCATTCTTTTTTTTTTTAAATCCCATTGGCTTCTTTCTCACATATCTAAGCATTCAAAAAAAGCTTTCATATTTATTCATCTTAATTTATTTAAACCGATACTGGAGACCTGCAGTGTAGCAGGCATAGTGAAGCGCTCTGGGGATAGCAGGATGAGTAAGGCATGGTGCCAAGGAGCGCATGGTCTTACAGAATTAATGTTATCTCTAGTTGAGCCATACAAATTGTAATGGTCTTACAGAATTAATTATGTCTCAAGTTAAACCTTACAAACTGTAATTTTTCTTCTCTGAAAAATGGGGAAACTGAGGTGTAGGAAAGTATTTCAAAGAAAAAGTGTTCATTTTTACTGAAAGCTTAATCTTGACATGTCTTTTTTATAGTTCAAGCATGTTTGCTTTTTTACTTTGCCTGTTTTAATAAAATGGCAATATGCATTTGTTGATAACTGGTAAATTTGTAACTAGATTGGTTAAAACTCTAAGATGTATTTAATATATATGAAAAATAGTGTAAAACCAAGGAGGAATACTGTTTTTATTAGAAAATAGCAAGGTATATTTTTCTAGGCACTTCAAAAAACATATCAGAAGATACTGCGGGAAAAGGAAAGTGCTTTAGAAGCAAAATACCAAGCAATGGAGAGAGCAGCTACATTTGAACATGATAGAGATAAAGTTAAAAGGCAATTCAAGGTAAATTCCTTATATTTTTTACTTCCAAAGTAACAGGGGATAAAAAAGTATGCTAAAAATGTTCATAGCATACTGTGAAGATTATAGAGGTAATTCATGTAAGATTCATGAAAGGAACTCACATAAAGTACTCATTTTTGAGTTGGAAATGGCAAACTTGAGAGAGTTCCAAGGAAAAGGTGTAAATGTGAACATTTTAATAGAGATTTGGAATAAAAGAAGTTTTTCTGTATTGGGGGGAGGCATTTGGAAATGTTCAGAGGGGTTTTCATGGGGGTGACTCTACTGGCATTTACTGGGAGGGAACAATTTGCTAAACACTGGGCAGTGATCAAGACAGCCTCCCACCTCGGGCGCACGACCTGCCTGAACTCCTGTGGGTTCCAGTTCTGAAACAGTAACTCACAGGAACTGGGATTATTCATCTTACAAAAGAGGAGTTTGAGGACCAGATGAATATGTTTCATGAATGAAAGATTTTTCCCTTAAAAGTTGATGACATACATTTTGATTATGAAAAAAGAAGATTTCAAAATCAAAATTATCCTCTTAAAGATTTTTAGAGAAACCAAGGAAAATGAAATTCAGGACTTACTGAGAGCCAAACGAGAGTTGGAGAGCAAACTTCAGAGGCTTCAGGCTCAGGGAATCCACGTATTTGATCCCGGAGAGTCTGATTCAGATGACAACTGTACAGATGTTACTGGTAAACTTATTTCCTATTTATGATAGTTTGAGCTTTCAGAATAGCTGTGATGGTACCGTAGAGCCAACTCTGACTCCTGCTATACTCCTTTTACTTAGCCAGGTGAGATTTTTTCCACTGCTGTTACAGTGGAGCTCCTCTCCCCCCCTCCCTCCTCTCTCTCTCTCTTTTCAGCTCCCTCTTTCAGTCCCAGATGGTGTGGCAGCTCTTCTCCACAGAGTCCATGAAGTCTTCAGGAGCCAAGGTTCCGTCTGTCTGTCTTGGTGCTCTGCCAACCTTTTAACCTATAGTTTTTCTCTCTGGTCTGAGCTGCTCCAGGCATCTGCCTCTTAAACACCTTGCTTTCCCCGAAGCTTCAACCTGGGAGATACACAGAGCACTTCTGCTCAAATCCCATTGACCGGAGCTAATCCTAGGAGGATTGCCAAGTCTAACTGTTAGCTGGGCAGCTATTGTCCAACTAAGATTTGGGGTTCCATTACTAGAGAAAAGAGGGGAGAATGAATATTGAAGGACAGTTAAGTCTCTCTGTCACTTAATTTTTCTACATAATGATGCATCCTTTGCAACTATCATTTAGTTTATCAGTATATTTCATTGAATGGTTTCCAGTGCAGTTTAGTGGAGTATTAAAAATGTTTTTATTTTATAATTCTGTATATACAATATATTTTTTTCTGAAATAAAGCCTGAAATTATGGAATGAAAAGTTTCATTGTATCCCCCAAAATCTTAATAAGGTATGAGTGATACTGAGACAAGAAGATGATTTTACTTCAATGCAGTGAAAAATGCAGGCATTCTCCCATTTATAAAGAACTGCAATTATATCCTTACAAAGTAAATGCATTTTGGAATGAAATATGGCAACTGATATCTCCCTTTTAATTTGCATTTTAGCACCATTGCAATCTGACCAGTGTGCTGGACTTTTATTACTAACTTTTGAAGAAAAAAGAGAATTATTTCTTACTGGCCTGATATTACTGGCCCGCATTAGTCTGTGAGACCTTTTCAAAATTGATTTGTATACTGTTGCAGAATTTTTGCATTGTTGTTATCTCAGATCTCTTGGTTTTTTTTTTCCCCTTCTTGTTGTTTCTTCTTCATACTTTGATTTAAATAAGAAATTCAAATATCTTTAAATAGTAATCTTAATTTTGCCAGAGATTTAGCTCAAATAACAGCTAACTTATAGTCACATATGCTATGTAAATATTCTGGCAAATATAATTAAAAATATCATCAGCATGCTCACAAGTAGCTACTGATTCAGACATCAATTTTGTTGAGCTGGAAGGTTAAAAAGGATGTACTCCTTGCCACCAAGAGCCTATATCCTAATAAATTACTAATCTTAATAACTAATGTGCTAAAAACAATTTATCTTTGTAGTTCTTTCCTTCACATTTTACATTAATACCTAAACTGTCCAGTTAGAAATGGTTTTTCGAATTTTTTTTGTGGGGGTATTTTTATCTCCTCTCTGTTATTATAATGCCATTTTTATTGTATGTTTTCTTGGTTCTTTTCATTGTTCTTTTTTTAATCACCACTTTGATTTTGAGATGATAACTAGAATTATGTTAACTAGTACCTTAGAACTTTGCCAATAGTGAGTGGCAGAGTACTTTCAAAATCATTCAAGTTTGGATATTTGTTACATCGGTAATAGTCTAGTATTTTTAAAATTAGGATCCCGTTCATTATGTGTGGTAACGTTTTGAACGTTCAGTGATTTGGTTTTCTCAAGATGACATCTCTTGCCTTCTCAGCGGCCGGCACACAGTGTGAGTGCTGGGCTGGGGGAGCCCTGGGAAGTGCGGCCTCCGTGGGGAGCATGCTCCAGCTCCAGCAGTCCTTCAGAGGCCCCGAGTTCGCCCACAGTTCTGTAGACGTGGACGGGCCCTTTGCAAACGTCAGCAGAGGTAAGGACACATGCCGTTCCCAGTGACCTCAGCTGGTGGCCGAGCAGGTGCTGCAGTCTTGTTCTGGGAGGACCACCCTCAGCAGAGCATGAGTTTTGTGTTCCGAGTGCCTTCCCTTGACAAACATGCCCTGGCTGGGTGACGACCGGGGTGATGAGCTGTGCAGTTCACATCTGCATCAGACAGTGCTGCAGCCAACCTGGACGGCCAGGGGCAGCACCTGAGCTCTGGGCAGAATTCTCAGGTGTTCAGGTTGAGCAGCAAGAGCATACCAAACAGGAGTTTCTCGTCCTTCCCTGTGCTTCTCTGAAGGCGTTGGGTGGTAGAACAGCTGAAGGAGCTGACATAAAAAGCCGTGTTAGGTAGTACTCTTAGTCGAGAGTGTATCTAGGCAGGATTGCGGGAAGATGGCGATGCAGTGACAGGCAGAGCCAAATGCTGTCACAAAACAATGGGGAAAAGGTCAAAAGCTGTCTGGGGACCTGCTTTGGGGGTCAACAGATCAGGACAGTGCTGCATCACTCCCAGGAGGGTGAGGGACAGAGAGAGTAAGACGCCAGAGGACAAAGGGGGTTCCCAAGCCCCATGGTGACTCCCCACCCCCAAGGGACAACAGCCCTGGCTCAGTGCGGCCAGCTGAGAGGGGAACAGATATCTTCCTCTCTGTCGGCTATTTCAAGGGAAAAGGGAGGGGAGGTCTGGGTGCATCTATCAGTGAGTTAGGCCAGCAGAGCCCACTTGGGATCTCTGATCTGGAGATTCAACACAGGAACCCAGGGAAGCCTAACCTGAAGCACCTCCATGGAAAGGGGCTCTGACTCGCGCCATCTGCTGGCTGGTTCTGCACAGACAAAAACTGTTTGTGTTCTTTGTATCCAGCCCCTGGGAGAAAATCTGCGCCCAGTAGTGAGTCCCTGGCCCAATTTTGAAAACTAAATCTGGGCAATTTTAAAGATTGAGAATAAGTTGAACTAAATATTGAAGAAGAGCTGTGGGAAAAAAACAATAAACAAGAGAGAGAAATTGGCCATTAGAGTAAATTCACTAACATAATCAGATGCCTAGACATCAGCAAAAAAACTACAAGCCATAATAGGAAACAGGAAAAGAGGGCCCAGCCAAGAGAAAAAAACAAATATCCTGAAGAGATACCGGATTTAAGACAATCAATGATAAACACACAGCTCTCCTAAATCAATGTAAAGTATTGAAAGAAAACATGTCTAAAGAGATAAAGAATGTTAAGACACTGGGTGAGCATAAAAAACATTTTGAAAGTCTGCAAAGAAAAGTAACACCTTATGGGAATAGATGAGATTAAAAATACATTAGAGGGGGAAGCAAATGTGGCTCAATGGATAGAGCTTCCGCCTACCATATGGGAGGTCTAGGGTTTGCTACCCAGGGTCTCCTGGCCCACGTGGTGAGCTGTCCCACACCGAGTGCTGCTGCACGCAAAGAGTGCCGCCCCATGCAGGGGTGTCCCCCGCGTAGGGGAGTCCCACACACAAGGAGTGCACCCTGCAAGGAGAGCCGCCCCACACAGGAGTGCAGCCCGCCCAGGAGTGGTGCCACCCACATGGAGAGCTGATGCAGCCAGATGACGCAAAAAAAAAAAAAAAAAAAAAAAAAAGGAGGAGAGACAATAGGAAACCCAACGAACTAGGGAGCTAAGGAGGCACAAGAATGATCACCTCTCTCCCACTCCAGAAGGCATGGGTCCCTGGAGCCGCCTAATGAGAATACAACAGACATAGAAGAACACACAGCGAATGGACACAGCTGAAAATGGAGGGGGGGGGGGAGGAGGAAGAGGGAGAAATTTTAAAATATATTAGAGATAACGTAAGAGCAGATTTTAATTGCTCGAAGGCAGAATTAGTGACTTTGAAGATGGAATGTCTGAACTAGAAAAGACAACAGAAAGCCAAAGTATGGAAAAAATGGAAAAGAGCTTCAGGGAATTGAATGCTTCAGGGAATTGAATGACAACACAAAACACACAAACATTCACATTATTGGTGTCCCAGAAGGAGGAGAATGGAAAAGGGACAGAAAGAATCTTTGAGAAAATGTCTGAAAACTTCCCATCCTTTATGAAGGACATAAACATAAATATCACTATCCAAGAAGGACAATGCACCCCAAACAAAATAAATCCAAATAGACCTACCCCAAGACACCTAGTATTCAGAATGACAAATATCAGAGATAAAGAGAGGATTTTGAAAGCAGCAAGAGAAAAGCATCACATACAAGGGAACCTCAATAAGATTAAATGCAGACCTCTCATCAGAAACCATGGAGAAGAGAAGAAAGTGGTGTGATGTATTTAAGGTACTGAAAGAGAAAAACTGCCAGCTAAGAATTCTGTATCCGGCAAAGCTGTCCTTTAAAAATGAGGGTGAGTTCAGAGTCTTCACAGACAAACAAAAGCTGATGGTTTATGTTACAAAAGACCAGAATTACAAGAGATACTAAAGAGGGTGTTGGAGCTTGAGAGGAAAAAACAAGGTCAAGACATTTGGAGAAGCTGTGGAAATGAAGATTGTTAGAAAGGGTAAACTAAAGGTGTGGGATGTCATACCATAGAATGGTATGACAACAGAGAGCCGAAGGACAAAATGGATGAAGTAAGTAATGCCTTCTTTACTGTTATAACACTGAATGTTAATGGATTGAACTCCCCAATCAGAAGTCACAGACTGATAGAATGGATAAAAAAATTACACGAGCTGTCTATATATTGTCTACAAGAGACCCACCCAGACATAAGAACACAATCAGGTTAAAAGTGAAATGTTGAAAAAAGTTATTCCATGAAATAGTAACCAAAAAAGAGCTGAAGTAGATCAGATAAATGTAAAATAACAATATTATAGTATAAACAATGATTATTCATCGCAACTGGCAAATTGTTCCTATCATCAGTATTCTGAATTTTCTTCATATAAAATAAACACTTGCTTTTTACTAAGGAGGACTGGAGAAGAGATATATTTTTGGATACTTCATTTTTCTTTAACCCTTTCTTATTCATACTCTTTAATTAAAATAATCCATCTGGGTCAATAATGATTTAGCCTGACTACTGTTGAGCAAGGTTTTGAGTTTTTCTGCCTTATGAAATTATGTACTGGCAACTTGTGATCTGCTGTAATTCCTTCCTATAAGATATGAAAAATTCCCAAATAGGAATTTGATTATCTAGAAAGAATGGCCTAAGTGGAAATTAATAACTAAACTGATATTTATCATTCTTAGAGATTAGAGTTATAAAAATTAGATTTATGTTACAATTTCTATCATATTTGAATTATTATTTACATTTATCAAAGTATGTAGCTATGCTGTCTTTTTTTTTTTTGTAATTGATTATATCTAACCTGGACTTGCAAGCTCTTTTAAAATTTGTAATTTCTTTCCAGCTACTTTTCTATTTTATAATTTTATAATAAAGGATTTTCAAACAGCAAAAAAAAAAAAAAAAGAATAAGGAGTGGATGTAGCTGAAGTGGTTGACTGCCTGCTTCCTGTGCATGAGGTCCACCAGGTTCAAGCCCCAGTACCTCCTAAAAACAAAATAAACAAACAAATGAAAAAAACACAAAAACTCTTACTGGGGGATGGATGTAGCTCAGTGTTTGAGCACCTGCTTCCCACATACGAGATCCTGGGTTCAATCCAAAAGAATATTTATATTAGTTTTATGTAATCTGGTGCCATAGTAGCTCTAGAATCTGTTCAGAATTTCAGTAATACTGCAGACCTAAGAAGGTATAAGAAACTCCACTCTTTATTTCTTAAAATTATAAATTTACTCATCTCTAGCCAAATAAAAGTTGTTTTATTACTTAGGCCTTTTGAATTAGCCAAGTACATCTTAAATTCTCATTATAATTAAACAGCATGTGGTTACTTTCATTTTATGCCATTCTTGGGCTCTTCTTTTTGACTCCATGCATTTCAAGAATAAGTAGATAAAACCTTAGGCCAGCCCGGGAGCGTGGACTCCCTTCAAACTGCAAACTAATGGGCGCTCTGAGGCCAAACAGTTCAGGTGTTTGCCTGGACTCACAGGTGCCCCAGGAAAGACCACTGGTGACATTCCTTGCTTCAAGTCCCAGGATAGAATTTGAGGCTAGAGAACGAATTGACTTCTAACACGTTATTCTAGAAGCCACGTCAGTATTAACACATGCGATCAGATTCCATTCTAGGATGCCCCATTGTGGTTTTGTCAGGCATTTTAAGAATCGTTTAATGTCTTCTCAAAGTGTTTTCTGGTATTATTTACACAAACTTATGAGAAACGCTGTTTTCAGATGACTGGGATATTGCTGCAGCCAGTTTATTACAAGTTACTCCCTTGTTTTCACCTTCTCTGTGGAGCAACACTGTCAGATGTTTCCTCATTTATACAGACGAAACCCAGCCTGACATGGATCTTTTCCTTAAGGTGAGGATACTTTAAAATTCTCTATTCACTGATTTAGAATACAAGTCAATATTATATCCTGTTTGTGATACTACTACATCTAAGCCAAGTAGTTTACTACCTACTAGATGATATTCTTAGAAGTATCTTAGGCTTTTAAGAGAAAATCTTCTTTAGTATTATTAGTACATTCAAAGAAGGATAGATGGTGCGAATCAAGGTTGTTTTTAGGATTTAGTTTTTTTTTGTAACTTTCTGGGAGTTAAGGAGCTAAGATGGAAGAAGAAGGGTCTAAATAGTTATAGATAGTTTTGAATATCAAATTCAGGTGTTGAAATGTTACGCTTTTTGAATTCTTCTTATCCCTTTTTTCTAATGTTTAAGAATGCTATTGATAGTGCCTGCTTTAGTTAGTAACTTCCAGCTCTATCCTTGAATCTGTTTCCTTATCCAAATTTAATCTTTATCTTGGTTTTTAATGTTTCAAGGCAGCCATTGGAGTTATTCTATGGCAGCGGATGGCCAATTATAGTCTGTGGGCCAAATTTGACCTGCTGCCTGTTATTGTATGGCTCAGAGCTAAGACTGGGTTTTAGATTATTCAATGGCTAGAAAAGAATCAAAAGAGGAAGAATATTTTGTGATATGAAATTCAAGTTTTGGTGTAAATAAATAAAGTTTTTTTGGAACACTACCTTGTTCATTGCTCTATATATTGTCGATGACTGCTTTACAATACAATGACAGAGTAAATTATAGAATAGTGAATGAACCCCCAAAACCCCTCTACAAACAGCCAACTTGTTAAGCTATTATATTATTATTTTTGTAAAAGTATTTACCATCTATCTGACCCTTTATAGAAACTGTCTGCTGACCACTATTCTAAGTGAATTAAAAATAATTGTGTATTGTGTCATATACCTGCTATATTAACATCTTCCAGATACTGATTAATAAATTCCTTTAGATTTCCTTTATGATATTACTCAATTTTGGTAAAATGATAAAAATACTTCAAAGCCTAAAGCTTCTACCCACTAATTTAATATATGTTGGTCTCAAGGACATTTTGAGGTAATTACTAATTTCTTGCCTAATATTCATCATTACTTGGAGACCAACATATTTTGGATTTATATCTGTCTAGATTTGTGTTCTAATATATCATGATAAATGGTCTTTACTATATAGATCTAGGTATTTATGTTTTTCACACTGTGTAAATAGTAAAACAAATTGTTAATAGTAATGAAAACAGTAATTAACAAATACCAAAGCAAAATAGCCTAATACCTTCTCTCATTGTTTTAGTTTGTATTATGAAACATTTTTTGAGCTAGAAAACTGCCAAGTTATTAAACTATTATTAACTTTGTTTTATAGAAAAGCTTGCCTTTTTTATTCAAACTTTTCTTTAAAATGTGATTGTGGTTTTTTAAAATTTTAAATGAAAAATATCCAACAATAACCTGTTGTAAAGCGTGTGTTTTTATTTTAAGTAGTGTGAAGTTCACTAGATCTTTAGTTAAATAATTACGCTGTTACATATTTTAATTTGTTTTTAGGACTATTCACCTAAACTTAGAAGAATGTGTGAGACAATGGGATATTTTTTCCATGCTGTGTACTTTCCAATAGATACTGCAACTCAGTATCTCACTGTAAGAAAATGGGAAATTGAGAAGAGTTCATTAGTTATTTTATTTATTCATTTAACTTTACCCAGGTAAGGTGAAAAAAGCTATAATACATTACTAGAGTTAAGCTTGTCAATAGAATTGAGATTGCCAAATGAACTTCAAAGATAAGTTTTAATTGCATTTTATAACCCAAAAGAATCTGATATTCAGTAAATTCTATGACTGTTTTACACTTAAATAAAAATAATAAAAAGCTTTATGCTGCTAGATTTGTTTAATAGGTCATATGATCAACGTCAAGATCATTTTATTCAAGGGTTGGCAAATTAGGGAATGGAGGCCAAATATAACCAGTTGCCTGTTTTTGTATAAAGTTTTTTTGGAATACAGCCATGCTTATTCATTTATGTATTTCCTGGGGCTGTGTTTATACTACAGTAGCAGAGTTGAGTAGTTCTGAGTAAAACCATTTGACCCACAAAGCCTACAATGTTTATCATCTGACCCTTCACAGAAGATTTAAGTGACCCTGATTTCAATGACCAATATTAACTTTCATTTTTGTCTTTCTTTGGATGCAGATTGAGAGGCAGTTGAACTTTGTGTGGTTACATGTGTACTTGAATACTTGTATAGGTGTTGAATCATACTGTAAAATGTCCTGAGGCACTTACTGCTCAAACCCAGTAAACTGGAGGGTCCCTTATAATGTGAATATAATCACACCAAAGAATGTCTCAAATACAATTTTTTGTTTTTACGAATTAGATACATAACTAAAGGACAAAATGGGTCTAATCAGTGGTTGATTTTTCTTCCTGGGTTTGTTGCCTGATTGGATTTAATCTTTCCAAACATTTTCCTTTATTGCAGATCAACTCTGATATGAACTGTGTATGCAAGTATGTGGGGCTCTAAACTTGACCAGACACGCTTGCATATAACCCATCACTGATGCTTTTGACTCTGTCTAGAATCATAGGAGAAATCTCTTAGAGTGAAGTATAGGAGCTAAGTAACTACTAAGTGCGCAGGTTCACTTGGAGTGCTCTTACCTTGTAGACGAGAAGTCTTCTCCCTTTGAATGGCAGTACAAAGGCTCGACGCAGACTGGTTTTCTTCAGTGCATCATCTATCTTTCTCAAGGGAAAAGGGTTCACTCTTGGGAAGCCTTCAGTGCCCAAAGGATAATCATACCACCTTGTAGAACTTCTTAGGCCCTATCCTTGGTTCCATTCCATTCTTTTTAGCCAGTGTCTTTATGGAACTTAGTTAAGCAGGAGCTCTTTACTATGACCGAACTGTCGTCATTACTGGTCAGCCTCAAAGTTTTAGTTCCTGGCCAGTCTCACAAAGTGGCATCTCCTCTAGCACCCCCACTCTACAAATTGCTCTAGTTAGGCCACTTTCTGACTGAGTCCCAAAGGACAAATTGCCACCCTCGCAGCTGACCTGTCATACTCTCTAGCTTCAGAAATAATCGGATCATGACCAATTTGTTTCATCTGTATCCCCATCTACTTCCCTCCCTCCAAATTATTTAAACCATATCCCCAATGACCTATCGTTTCCTCTTCAGTCCCACATGTCAGTTTTGTGGGAAGTGGTTTTGAGTTAGGAACATGTACCTGAACAGAAGGTCCACTCTTTGGTCACAGACTTTGCTTCTAAAGAAGTAACAAATGAACCTTTGAAATTCTAATTTTCTGTTCTGTAGAACATGGTCAAGATTATTTTAATATGTAAAATGTCTATGATTTGGATAGATTGGCTTGGCAAAGAAATATATAACAATATTGTTTTCTTCTATTTTTTATTTAGGGCTGGTACTTCAGTTTATCATACAGATTCACAACCATGTAATAGTTCTCTCCCCTATACACACACACTAATTTTCCTCTTGAGACAAACTTTCACTTAGAAAGGGGAATTAGTTCCAGTTTGCCTTATAGTGCAGAAAACTTCAGTATATTATTCTAAGATTTTTCTAGAATTTAAATAGGAGTAGCACAAAATGTAGTTATGTTACCCTCTAGCAAAGTTTAAAAAATTATTTTACCTTTACCTCAGTCAGGAGTTTTAACCTCCCACAGTTATCTTCTAACCTCCCGCATTTGTCCCCTATCATGTATTTGGGGTGTAAGGATTTGGGTCATTCCTTGGATGAGAAAAGGCTAATGGACTAGAGAAGAGAAAAACCTTGAATCCTTCAGGCTGATAATTATATTAACTTGGAAATCATGTATTATAAATGGAATTATGTTTTCCATTTATTTGCAAGGTCTCATGGGTCTAGTACATTATTTTTAAGTCATGTTTAACAATATGAAATTTTTTTTAGGTTTAAAAGTAAAACAAAGTTACATATGCTTTAAATTTTAAATGAATGCACAATGAATGTACCTCCTCTCATTGCCTGCTAATAAATGTGTTGTATTTTAATATCAAAAGGGAACAGAGGTATAAAAACATCCATTTTTGAAAACTTTGATTGTTCTTCAATGGGGCGTTTGCTGACTGTTATTCATTGTAGTAAAATCCCATTATTGGCACTAAGGTTGATTGACTAATGGTTTGCTGCCACAGTGCAATGTAGCACAAGAAATGCCAATTTCCAATCTAGCCTTTTATTGGAAGACTGTGAAGAAGCTTTTCTGAAAAACCCTGAAGGAAAACCACGGTTAATTTATCATCGTTTGGAGGATGGGAAAGTTAGTTCCAACTCTGTCCAGCAATTGATTGATCAAGTTTCTAACCTGAACAAGACCAACAAAGTCAAGGTAAAATTCAGAGAGTTTCCATTTTTAATCTTATATGTGAAAATTGATCATAGAAATATCAAGAATAGTGGGACTTTTAACAAAGACAAGGAAATTAGGTAAGGATATTTTCATGTAAATTGATATTTGCTTCCATGTCTTTAGGGAACTAAGAATGAATCAGCTCATTCATTCATTCATTCATTCAACAAATGTATTGAGTGCCTACTATGTGCCAGGCACTGTTTTGGTACTTGGGATACCAAATAAAATTGTAGACCTTTCTATTTCAGTGAGGAGAGACAGATAATAAACAAGTTTAATAAATAAGCAAAATATGTATTATGTTAAAAGGTGACAAGTGCTGTAGAAAAATGATTGTAAAAATATAGGCAGGTCCCTACCTCACACCATATTACAAAAATCAACTCAAAATGGATCACGGGCTTGGGAACAGGTGTAGCTCAGTGGTTGAATGCCTACTTTACACGTAATGAGGCCCTAATCCCCATTACTCCTTTAAAAAAAAAAAAGGATCAGGGACCTGTATGTAAGAGCCAGAAGTATCAGGCTCCTTGAAAAAAACGTAGGAAAGCATCTTCAGGACTTTGTGTTTAGCAGTGATTTCTTAGACTTTATACCCAAAGCAGAAGCAACAAAAGAAAAAATAGTTAAGTGGGATGGTTTGTTTCTCCCTTGCTGCTCTCAGAATTTTCTCTTTATCTCTGATGTTTGATCTTCTGAGTAATATGTATCTTGTGGTAGGTCTATTCAGATTTATTCTGATTGGGATATACTGTGCTTCTTGGACATGTAAATCCATTTCTTTCAGCTATTTCCTCCAATACTCTTTCTGCCCCTTTTCCCTTCCCTTCTCCTGGAACTCTCATGACATATACGTTGTTGCATTTTTGTGTTACCATTCAACTCCCTGAGCCCCTGCTCATTTTTTCCATCCTTTTCTTTCTTTGTTCTTTTCTCTCTTCAATTTTGACTGTTCTGTCTTCTATATCACTTATTCTTTCTTCTGTCATTTCGAATTTGCTGTTGTATGTTGCTAATGTGTTTCTGATCTTACCTTTCATGTCTTTCCTTGCCATGAGCTCTGTTACTTTTCTATTCAGTTTTTCAAGTTCTTCTTTGTGCTTCATCCATGTTTTCTTGCTGTTGTTTATCTCTTTAGCCATATTGTCTTTCAATTCATTAATATTCTTTTGGAAATTTGTGTACATCTCATTGATTAGTTGTCTCAAATTCAGTGTCTCTTTTAGGGTTTTGATCTATTCCTTTCCCTGGGCCATTTCTTCCATTTTCTTAGTATGGCTTGTAATTTTTTGCTGATGTCTAGGAATCTGGTTAGGAAGGTGAGTTTACTCAGATGCTTAAACGCTCTCTCTTTCATAGGAACTTAGTAGCAGGAAGCTGTGTGTTACTCTGTTCTTTGATTCTTGGTTTAACCTGATCTGGGTCTTTAGGATTGTCCCTGTTAGTTGCTCAAATCTGGACCTGGACCCAGTAATGGGCTGCAGACGGGCTTCCAAGGGCCTTGGGGAAGGAGGCTGTAAAGGCCAGATAAATTTTTTTTTTTTTTACAGGTAGTAAGAAAAGGTATATTTATTATTGCACAGTGTCTTTCAATACATTTGAAAAAGTCATTCATATTTATTATCATGCTATTTTCCTTAAGAAAAAAATTGTTACCATTTCACAACTCTGCAAATACCACATAATGCCACAAATATGTTTTAATTTCAATAATAAAAGCATTAAAAAAACTTTTCTCTCTCTTTTAATGTGTTCTTCTTCCCAGTCCACATATTTTCCCCTAAAATGATTTGTAAGAATTTTGAAGATTAAACTTTGCCACAGTTGTGTCTTGGTGTGGAAGTATTAAACTATAAAAGTAAAACCTGTAGCATTAAAGAACAGATACAAATAAGAAATGTGGATCTGACAACATATCCAACTTCACTACTAATCAAAAAAGGACAAAAGCAAGATTTTACTTCCATTTTTTAAATTGTAATAAATACACACCAAAAGTGCTTGTACATGGAGAATTGATCTACGTTCATGTCTTTCAGATGGATTCTCATGTATTGAGATTGTAGTTCAAAACCTATGAACATTTGTAGACATTTGAAGAATGTTTTCAAAGTATTTTACAGAAAGACAGCACCAAAATATATTTCTACCAACTATGAATGAGAGCATCTCTCTTACTGCTGGCAAGCATGAAAATTGACAATTTAAAAATAGAAAGCTTTTCCACCAAAGTTAATGGACAAAACATTTGAAATCATATTTGCTTTAATTTCCTCCCATGCACTTCCTTAGTTCTCCAGCAGAAGGCAGTTGTTGGCAGCCTCATTTCAAATCCTGGTTGGAGTATGTTTGCTGCAACAGGGACCACATCAGTGTGATAGAGGCTCCTGCCTGGAGGCGAAGAGCCGTATATTCAAACTTCTCTGCGGCAGTTCTCCAGCCTTTGCTGGCAGTCCCCTCCCTTTCCCGAGGTAGGGGATAATTCCACTCCCCTCTGTCTTTAACCAGTCCCGGTCAGTAGAGAGGGAGATTGAGAGGGTCGGGTCTCCTTAGCCCCTTAGTGGCTCCCAGGACAAACAATGGTGTGGCCCCACCTGGCCTGGACAGGCTCGTGGGCACAGCAGACCAGATGTGTGGGTCAGAAGCCGAGTCAGCCTTGGGCTGCATCCCTCTCTCCCCCCTTTCTGAGGAGCTGGGTCCCTGGGGCCCCCTTTGTCTGTAGCTGCAAGCCCCAAGGCCTGGGAATTCGAGAGTGTCTATAGGGTGGGGAAGTTGCCAGACTTGCTCCTTCTAACTCACAGTTTTACCAATGTGATTCTTTTCCTTTGCCCCTCTCTCTTCTGGGAAGTGTCCAGCCTTCTGGTATGCTAAACCCTACAAGATATTTTTCCAGGCCATTTCTGCCTGTCCTCTAGCTATTTTTCTGGGAGAGAAGAGAGTCCTGTGTCTTTCTCCATCTTTCTCTGATAGAGCTTTAGTTTCCAGAATATATAAAGAAATCTTTCAACTTAACAAAAAAGACATACAACCTAGTTAAAAAAATAAACAAAAGATTTGAATAGGCATTTCTCCAAAGAAGATATTCGAATGGCCAGAAAGCTCATGAAAAGATGCTCAATATCATTAGCCATCAGAGAAATCAAATCAAAATCACAATGAGATACCATTTCATACCCATTAGAATGACTGCTGTTAAAAATGTGGAAAATGGCAATTATTGGAAAGGATGAAGAGAAATAGGAACACTAATTCATTGCCGGTGGCAAAGTAAAATGGTGCAACTTCTGTGGAAGACAGTTTGGCAGTTCCTCAGACAATTAGTTATAGAGTTACTTGATGACCTGGCAATCCCACTACCAGGTATACAACCAAAAGAACTGAAAACTAGGACTTTTTTCACACTGATGTTCATAGCAGCCTTCTCCATAGTTGCCAAAAAATGAAAGTAAGCCAAGTATCCATCAGTGGATGAATGGATCAACAAAATGTGGTGCAAATATATACATACAATGTAACACTGTTCAGCCATGAAAAGGAGTGAAGTTCTGATGCATGAGACAACATGGATGACCTTGAAAACATCATGTTGAGTGAAAAAAGCCAGACATAAAGGACCAGTATTGTGTGATGTCACTGACATGAAATAATTTTAATAAGCAGACTCATAGAGTCAGAATCTAGAATGTGGGTTACCGGGAAATGGGGTGGGGATAGGGAATGGAATGTGAGGCATAAAATGTACAGGGTTTTTATTTGAAATGATGGAATTGTTTTGGTAATGCATGGTGGTGATGGTAGCACAACATTGTGAATGTACTTAACAGCACTGAAATATGTATCTAGATGTAATTAAAAGGGGGAAGACTAGGTTGTATGTATGGCCGTAGAGTAACAATTTTTTAAAACTCCGTGGAACTGCACTACACAAACAGTGAACCTTAAATTAAACCTTGAGCTATAATTGATAGTACAGTTATAAAAATTGTCTGGTTCAGAACATACTTGGCAGAGGAAAGAGCTAGAGCGGAGGAAATGGGAGTGAGCCTGGCATGTTTGGGGAGAGAATAGAGGCCAGTGTTGCTGGAAGAGTGACGGAGGAGAGCTGAGGAGGAGAGAGAGCCAGAGGCAGCAGGTGGCCTGATCGTGAAGAGCCTTAGAGACCATTTAAATAACCTTGGCTTTTCGTTTTTGGAATGGCATAGGAGCCGTTGGAGGACTTGAAGCAGAATGACAGGCTCTGGCGTGGTCGTGTGACAGTGAAGTCTTAAGCTGCTGTGTTGAGAGTAGACCTTGGTTTGGAGGGTGGTGGGGGAAAGCAAAGTCAGGGAGCTATTGTAGTCTTCCAGGCAGGAGACGCTGGTGGCTTGGACCAGGGTGGTGGTAGAGGGGGCGATGAGAAGTGGCTGGATTCTGGATAAAGTTTTGACAGTAGAGCCAACCAGCCTTCCTAATGGATTAGATGTGGATGGAGAGGAGAGGAATAAATAGCAATATATGACTACAGATACGCTCTGTGAGTGGCCATGACAGGTTCTTCTCTGTGCTTTTCTCCCAAGGACTGAGTCTTCCCTCTGCTCACTGAGGATTAGTGTAAAGAGAAGCCTTTTTATAGTGACCTTTCTAAGAACACTGGGAAAAGCAAAAAACTGAGGATGGGTTTGAGAGATGTGTGGCAGGATTTTAGAACAAATTATAGGCTTTGCAATACTGTAGACTGAGATACCTTGATATATGTGTTATAATTAGTGTTAAGAGTATATTGAAAACAACTCTAGGATCCTGACAGAGTTTTTAATTTTCTGTGCACAGCCAGAATTTTTCTTTGCATCTTTTAATGTGGAAAAGACAGTTTGAGACTAGCAGAGATTAAACCAAAGAGCTTTAAGGATAAAAAGAAGTGTACTTTTATTATAGTTCATCTCCAGAACCATTTCATTCTTTGTTTTAATTATTTTAGTATCAAGCTACTCTTCCAGGTCCCATGAGAAAAGATATTAATTCCTATTACTTACGTTTATCCTATAAATACTGCTTTTCAGAAGCAGTATACTAGAATGCTGAATTTATTTGATCAAAATAGGAGTAAAATAAGCTCTCTCTACCATGATTTATACTTGTAAATGTAAAATGAATTTCCATGCCAATTCACTTGATAGGCTTTGTGAAACCATTCTAGTTTAATATTCTAATCTTATCAAATATTAATCGTTTATTAACCATATGTAAGTTCTTTACAGATAGGGCATTCTTTCAGTAAACTCAGCAAAGTACCATCTTTATATAGCAAAATATCATTTTGCTTTTTATATTTTGTAGAGTTATAACTGCTGGTATAAAATTTGATACTGGTGTATTTCAAAGGTTATTTACATTGAGTGGTATGGAAATAAGACAGAATTTGCACACATAGGCAAAAAATGTATACTTTTTGTTTTTGTTGTAACATTGTCCACACAAAATCCCCTATAACTGAATGCTCTGTGAAATACAAAAATACAGACTCCATGTGACCAATGTGTGACCTCGGACATGTTACTGAACTTACCTGGTTTCCTTCTCTGTAAAGTGGGGATAATAATATTTTCCCTGTAGAGTTGTTGTGAGGATAATTGTAAAGTACTTAGAACAGTCCTGGTGCATAATCTAGCGTTATAAACTTGTTTACCCCCTATATGGGAACTCTGTATTTTATGCATGATTTTTCTGTAAACCACAACTTCTCTAACTAAAAAAATGTATAAAAAAATGTTTACCACTATTACTCCCTCCCCCTTCTGTTGTTCTTATTTTTGTATATCTTACTTTCACACTTCTCTTTTTTTTCAGATCATTGATCACTCAGGAGATCCTGTAGAAGGAGTATATAAAACTTATATTTATGTAGAAAACATTATTAAACAGGTACATATGCAAACCCTGTAAGATTTTCATCTAAAATATCCTAGACTGTTTTCCGTAAAATGGAGTTTTCCAGAGAAAAGCACTTTCTTTTTCAAACCACTTGTTATTTACAAACAATGCAGCTGTTCTTGTTGGCAGTTCATCCTCACGATCTTACCATGATATTTCTCGCACTAGGCATCTTTCTTTCTCGTCTTTCTCACAGAGCTCTCTGGTGCTTGAATGCTTGTTATATGTAAAATATATTTCAAAAGTGCCAGTTCAAAGGTAAGTATTTGAGGAAAACTTTAGGTTTTTGCAATAGAGTCTCCCCAGCTTCCCTGTACACTTTGAATTTTTATGTATCAGAACAGTCCTTCTCAAATGTTTCTACCACATGATCCCTGACAGCAGAGAAGAAGCCAGCTCACCTCTAGGGTCTGAGAAGAGAGGACCTCAGAGTTGTCTGGAGGTCAAACTCTCTTTGAAGCTTCCAAGTATTATCTTGAGGTTTTATATGAGTTATATATTCTGCTCAGTAGTATGCCTATTTATATTTAATATAAAAATCAGCTTTAAAGTATACATTAGCAAAAATGCTAATAATGATTATAAAACAAAATAGCCCCATCTTCAAGTAAAATGCATATTAAAGGAAAATATACCATGGTTAGCCCCTTGACCACCTCCCCAGGGTACTGGGGCCCTATTGAGAAGCAGGGGATTAGATTATCTTTCCTGATTAATTTGCATTACCAGTATGGAGATTTGTTATCTGAGAAGAGTGAGCTCCAAACCTAATGATACAAGTTCTGCCAACGCATTTGTGGAGTATTCTTTAGTCTAAAGGCTATTACCAATTTTGATCTTGCCGATAACATTGTGAATTTTAGGATCATGATAAGTAAAATGCATTGGGTAGAATGAATGGCCACAAGTGAAAATGGACTTATTAACCATCTTCTAATGCTTGAAGGACAGACAACATATTTTCAGTCATCTAATATGAAGACTAGACATAACGGCAGAGGTATTTGATACCAAGAAACCCCATCTTAGTAATTAAATTCTTACAAAATGTAAAGCAATCAATTTCTTAGGCATTAGTACAAATCTTTAAAATTTTTCATCCACCAGATATAACCAAAGATATAGTGAAACATTTTTCAGAAAACAGATTCCTTAAGATTCAAATACCCCCCTAGCTTTATTTTTAAAGAAGGAAAAGGTGTTTCTTTTTTATTGTTTTTAGTATTTCCTTTTTTTCTAAATTGGTGTTTGTTTTTATAACTGTAGACATATTTTTGTAGTGGTACAAAGGCCTCCTGGCTCGGACTTGCCTTCGTAAGTAGGTAAAGCTCACTGTGGACCTGTGTGCTGTCCCACACTGCAAGGTTTTTACGCTCGCTCGTTTCCATGTGCTTGTTCTTGGTGTTTAGGACATACTGGGCTTTGAGAACACAGACCTGGAGAGTAAGGATTTGGGCAGTGAAGATTCCATTCCAGAAGAAGATGATTTTGGTGATGTTCTGTGGGACATACATGATGAACAAGAGCAGATGGAAACTTTTCAACAGGCTTCTAATTCAGCCCATGAGTTGGGATTTGAGAAAGTAAGCATGCTTGTTCCAACAGACATCAGTCCCCATTTAAAGGCTATATTGTGATTGTGTTCCCACCTAAACAGAGTCAAGGTGAAGACTGCACTTATGCTTTGATTATCCATGTTGAGATGTAATTAAGTTTATTGTATAGTGAAAGAGTCAAATAAACTTATAAACATCAAACATTTTCATCTATAGATTAGGATTTATAACCCACATGCTCATTATACCACCATCCGTAACCACCCAGACCAAGATTAGGATTTTAGGAAGCCTGGTAGAAATAGTAAGGCAATTCTTAGAAGAATCAAATTATCAAAACATTCAGAAAACAAAGCGCAGAAGTTTATCCAATAGGCAGATTAGTCCCTTTCTATGGGCCTAATCAGCATCCTTAAATATCTGAACAAATTAGTAGAATTTGAAGTGCAAAAGAATCTATGTCCAACTTCAAAAAATAATAATGTAAAAAATCAGTGTAAGAACTAATATGCTAAAGAATATTATAGTAGCTAGCATCAACAGCTGTGCTTTAATAATTTAGACTGCCTGGGTTTGTGTCCTGTCTCCACCGTTTCGTACCTGTGGATTTTGATCAAGTTGTTCAACCACACTAAGCTTGGATTCTCTTGTCTGTAAAACGAGAACTAACATAATACTCAGAGGGCTACTGTGAAGATTCGATAAAACAATACATGCAAAGTTTTTAGTAGAATAATTACATAGTAAGTGATAGATTAGTCATTTATTTTATGAGAGACGTATTATTACTATTATTAACTAAATGATGGAGGATGATTATAAGTCAACTGTATTTAGTATTCCGAGGCATTTGCATCATCACAATTTAAATTCCTTTTTGTTTCTAGTATTACCAACGACTTAATGATCTAGTGGCAGCACCTGCACCGATTCCACCTCTTCTTGTATCTGGAGGACCAGGTTCTGGAAAGTCTCTTCTTTTATCCAAGTGGTATGATGCAGTGCAAACTGTTGTTGTTGTCTAAATTGCTGAATTCATTCAACAGAACACCTTATTGCGTCTGCCTTCCTGTGTGACCTGTACAAAACATTAAAGAGAAAAGAAGTAAAGTAATAGGCTCATGCCCGAAGTATATATATAATTTGGATATAAGAGAAAGATACAGGTTAACAAAGAAATAAGAATGGTGGGCATTTGTACTTACATACATAATTTATATAGAAGCACTAAGGAAGTAGGGCTGTGTAAGGAAGTAGGGCTGTGTGCTGTGGAATTAGGTGAATTATGGAGGTGATGTGCTTTTATTTTCAAACATTGACTTCATCTTAAAGGTTTCATTGAGATTTTAAATATTTGAAACCATAAGACAAATATGCGCTATTTAGAATGAAATAAATCCTAAAGAACACCAAAAGGCAGGATAACTGTTACCATGAGTGCAATCTAATTCTTTTAATTATGGACTTCAAATAATATAAGAGAATAAATTTTTTTCTTTCATTTTAGTTTATTACATTACTTAAAAATAGAAGAAATAGTGAGTATATTCTTTCACTCATAAATATCATTTACATTGAAGTGTTAGCATATGTTGTTTCCTTTTTATTGCCCTTTTAAGTCATATTTGGGAAATAATATTTTTATACTTAATAATGAAAGGTATGTTCATTTTACTAATGCCTTAACCTCCAGTACAGACTACTGTACTTAAATTAGTTCATGCAATTTGTAATTAGAATGAATCTATAATTATTTTTAAAAGTTTATTTAAAGGATCAACAAATGGAGTGAAAATATGAATCTCTGTATTTATGAAGGTGGCTGACCATGTGGTGCCTGGAGGTGGCATTTGATGTTTAGTGAATTGTGAGTTCTTTTTTGTTGTTGACAGTAAAGGGCCTTCATCAGTCTTTAAAAAAAGTCTTATCTGTTTCTTCCAGGATTCAGTTGCAACAGAAGAATTCTCCTAACACACTAATTCTTTCTCATTTTGTGGGGAGGCCCATGTCAACTAGCTCAGAGTCTTCCTTAATTATTAAGCGACTCACTTTAAAGGTATAGTATGCCAGCTTTTAGAATATTTAGCATTTTAATTCAGATTCTGAGATTGTTGAGGTGGGTAAGTCCCTGATGATAAACCAATTTTCACTGGTATCCATTTGTTTTGATTTTGTAGAGGTTACAAATCAACACTTTATACACCTGGGTCATCTTGGTGACTCAATTTGGGTTTAAAAGTAGGGCTGGAATATTTCCCACTAGCTGTAATAAAGTGTCTCTCTCTTAACTGGCATGTGTTCTTATCTTGTAGTTGATGCAGCACGCTTGGTCAGTATCTGCTCTGACCCTGGATCCTGCTAAGCTCCTGGAGGAGTTTCCACGTTGGCTAGAAAAGCTCTCTGCCCGCCATCAGGGCAGCATCATCATCATCATTGATTCTATAGATCAAGTTCAGGTACTGTTTTCACTTTGTAAACTACTAATATACTCAGGCAAAAATACTAGTAATGGCTGTAGCAGACTTTCACATGAAGAAATTTGTGAGAAGAGGTTGATGTTGTTTATTTTATTTTTGCTTAACTCCTAGGGAGGAAGTATGTGGATAAAAGTATACCTTATGTCAGTGGACACTAGTATCTTTTTGGGAAAGTCCAACTGCATTAACACAATTAGCAAAGAATGGTCACTTTGGCATTTTTTTAGAAGCCTTAATGTTTTCTTAAGTGTTCAGAATTCAGAGCAGTAATAACAGTGTTTTACTATTTGTTCTTTTAATGTTCTGAGAGAAATAATCCCAAAATAAGATATTATCCTTAATTAATAACAGAGTAAGAGAAACTTAATGAGAATTCCATTTTACTTGGGGAGCTATTATTGGGTTGTCTAGTAGATTTTAAATTAATAGATTGAATTTTGTTTTTATATTTTTAAGCAAGTTGAAAAGCACATGAAATGGCTGATAGATCCACTGCCAGTGAATGTAAGAGTAATTGTTTCTGTGAATGTAGAAACTTGCCCTCCAGCATGGAGGTAGGATGCTAACTTTTAGATTATGTAAAGTGTTTCAAATGCAAATAAGGAAACTGTTTTTGATATGTGTTTGTTGTTTTCATATTTTTCATGTAAGTATCAGTGAGGATGGGAGAAATGGGTGAATTAAAGTAAAGATAGAATCTGTAGGATCTGGTGAAGTTTAGATGTGACATGGGAGAGAGAAGGAAAAGCTTATACAAGTTTCTGACCTGAGAATTTAAGTAAATTGTGGTTCCATCTGCTGACATAGGAATCACAAAGAAGGCTCAGGTTTGTGGGGGAAAGATCCTGAGTTTAGTTTTTAGACATAATTAGTTTGAGCTGCCTATTGTAGCTCCAAGTAGCAATGTCTAGCGGGCAGTTTAATTTATGGATGAGGAGAACAGGGAGTGCCAGGCAGGGGTGATATCCTGGAGAACTGTTTTTCTGTTTAGACATTTTTCTCCTAATCGCCTCCTCCCCATGAAATGTTAATACCACACATATTCTTTGTATCAGTGTATGTGTGTATGATATGTATATCTGTGCTTGTGCATAAAAAGAGTAAGATTTTTTCACACACACCACCCCCCTCAATCAATTTGCACCATCCTTGTGAGAATGCATGCTGCACGAAAATTAAATTCAGACTGGATTATATATATGTACCTGTGGAACATGCTGTGTCTTTTCTTCTTCTTAAAGGAACCAGTACCTACGTTTCACTTTTCCTGATTGTATAGAACATAGAATTAGAATGGTTTACCACCTACTTGTATAATAGTAATACATATGTTCCTTATTTTATAATTTGTGTTGTGATTAATAGTTGAAAGTAACGATACTCATGTTAGGATGAATGAAATAAATTAGAATTACTATTAATATGATTAACAGAAATTAGCTTTGTTTACTTTATAAAGGTATTATTAAAATGTAATTTCTTAATGAATTCTAACCTTTGTGAGTAGATTATAGCTTTTGTATTATTAGAAAAAAATTTCATTTTTTTTTTCCTTCAAATAAAAGGTTGTGGCCTACACTTCATCTTGATCCTTTAAATCCAAAAGATGCAAAATCTGTTATAATTGCAGAATGTGACTCTGTAGACCTTAAACTGAGTAAAGAGCAGGTAAGTATTTTTCATTTTGATGCTGTCTTTCCTTCTATCAGCTTTCCTGCCTTTCTTACATGACACTCAAAATTAAAAAAAACAACTCTCTACTATGACAAGGTTATTTGGCATTGAGTAATTACCTTGTAAAATGCATTCCATCTTAAAAACTAATGACAGATATAGAATAGGCATTAAAAAGATTTTGGTCTTAAGATTTACTTTGACGTATAACAGAGAGTATCTTCAAAGCAAAACGCATTTGGGCTTGTGCACCCCTGTGGCAGGAGGGCTGCCCCCAGCCCGGCTTCCCCGTGGCGATGCCGCTGATGGGGCGGCAGGGACGGTGCTGTGCTCGCTGGGGTGTTTGCTGATGGCTCAGTTGTAAAGACTGCTCAATTCCAGGATGGTTTTGTATTTTTGTTTTGTTTTTTGGGAAACCGATGCAGGAGAAGAAGCTAGAACGACACTGTCGTTCTGCTACAACCTGCAATGCTCTTTATGTCACCCTTTTCGGCAAAATGGTTACACGGTAAGTGCTGGCTAATTTAAATGCTCTTTGCATGTTTTGCGTTTGCTGCTGACCCTTCCTCACCGTGTGGAACTGAGAACGGATCACTCCAGCGGTCTCTTGGGCCACTCAGATTCTGTTTATTCTAACAGCGATACTAACAACCTGTGGAATGTGACTACATTAATGACTGAAGATTGAGTAGGTCATGAATTGTCATGACTTGCTGGATATGTTTGCTCAGTTTTCATCATACTAACTCTCCCCCTCTCCTTACTGGGGATGGCAAAAGAAGGCCGTCTTCACCTTTGACCCACCCGTGAGTGCTCTGTATCACTTGCTCGAGGCCCCCGGCGCTGAGAAAGGGAGCATGTAGCCAAGGCTCAAAAACGTTATTTTGTCATGTGTCCTTGAATGTAGGTAGATATGTATGTCGGTTGGAATTTTTTTCAATTTCATTGAGACATATTAATAAAGCATAGTAATAGAATTCATCCAAAGTTACAACCAATGGTATTTTGTATAACTGTGTAGTTGTGTGTTCATTGCTTCATCATTATTAGGGCGTTTTCATTATTTCAATGATAATAATGAACAAAAACAGACAAACAAACAAGAAAATGTCTCACCTCTCATCTATCTATGTTTCCCCCACTCTGCATAGCTGCAGCTTCTGGCTATTCTCTCCAAAGTGTATAATCAATGACTTTTAGTATAATCACAGTGTTGTACATTCATCATCTCAAAAATTTTAGAACAATTTCATTACTCCAAAAAGAAAGACTCCACACCCCTTAGCATTCCTTCCTCGGACCTACATGACCACTAATCTCACTTCATTTTTATAAACTGATTTATATTTACATTTTATATAAAGGAAATCATACAATACGTAGTACTCCGTGTCTGGTCTCCTTCACTTAGTATAGTGTTGTGGTTTTTTTTTTTTTTTGGCTGATATTAACATTTTATACTATTAACTTACATTTGTTGAGTTTCAAAGAAAAATAGTTGGAATTTGTAATTGTCTCCATTCTCAAAATCCTGATAAACTTTTCATTTTAAAATAGAAATTCTTCTTTTATACATATCCATTAGTATTCTGCCTTTCAGTAAGGCATTAGAATGTTCCACTCCTTTTTTCTTCCATACATCTTTATCCTTATCTGTTCCAAACCAGAGTTTAAAAAAATTTAATATTTAGGTATCAATCACAATAGATAATAATCCTAGCACAACTCTTATTTCTAGACACTGAATTGAGTACTCCTAGCATTTAATTCCATACTCTCATCGCAAGCACCAAATTTTAAATGAGAAAACAGTTTTGTAAAACTTTAAGTTACCCATATTTCTACCATTCTTTTCTACTGTCATCAGTTTTGTAGCACTATATCTGACAGCTGTCAACTTGAGTAGCTGGCATAAGTACAGTTTTAGAATGTGAGTCATCTTCCATACATTTCATAATGCTTATTGAAATGATCTATTTTAAAAGGGACCATGGACCACTTTTGTTTTTTGTCTTCTTTACACATCTTAATGTTTAACAAAGAGACTACTAGTAAGTTTTGTGTCACTATTTTAAAACAAACCTTTTCTTTAATGATTGTTTTTAGCCTGATGTTTTCTAAATTCTGGCTGTAAACAAATGTAATTTGCATGGCTAACTAACTAATAAAACTTAACATAAAATTATTTTCCTATTTTCTGTATATATACAGGTGGCATGCTTCTGGATGATAGGAGCCATGTCTTACTCATTTTTATAATCATAATGAATAGCAGCATATATTCAATAATGCATAGTAAGTCCCAGCATATGATAATTTAATTGAATTAAATGGTACACCAAAATTAACTCAATGACTCTAGCAGCCCCATAAAACTGCATTTTCCTGCATCATGTTTTATTGAATTCCTGTTATCAGTTGCAGTACAAAAAATAGAAACAGTATTGTTTTATTTACCCCCAGACTTTCACAAATGTTGGTAGGCTGTAAGAAATGAAATCTATTTTCAATTCCAACAGTGCTGGGCAGACAGGAAATTTAGATAATGTACTTCATCAGTGTTTCCAGTGTCAAGATACTGTTTCATTATATAGACTTGTTCTGCAATCTATCCAGGAGTCCATGGCCAATGATACGGATAAAGAACTAATGAAACAGGTAAAGTGTAATTAAAAATTATGCAAAGATGATTATTTTATACATGAATTAAGGTAAAACTTGTTTTTAAATTTGTGAAACAAACATATACAGGTACATTTGCAACCATAGTGAGCTTGTTAGCCAGAAATGATGTCTTGGGAGAATTTGCCTTGTCATGATTACCACTAAGATTTACCATCTTTTTATATTTGTTGGCTGTTCTTGTTTCCTTTTTTGTGAATTGTGAGTTCTTTACCCATTTTGTAAACATATTGTTTGTCTTACTCTCATGTGTAGGAGTTGTTGTTTTTTAGTGGTACTACTGATATATATAATAAATTTGAAAGATAACCTGTATTGATTACTTATTACAAAAATAAGGGAAAAAATACCAAAAGCAAATCCACAAATTCATTTGAAGCAAAATAAAAAAGACAGTTGAGCATTTGGCTCATGTTTTCAAACTTTCCTATATTCCTGTGTAGGTTTCAAATTACTTAATAACCCCATGATCAGGATTAACAAAAGTTTGTGGGTGAGAATTTAATAACTCTGACTAGATTTGTTTCATGGTGAAGAAGAGAAAAGGTAACGTAGGCATTCTTGCTTCTAGTGAGATTAATGCCAGTCCTAATTGCACTGCAAGTAATAAGGTGTTTTGATCACAGTTTAGAATTGTCTTTTTGTAAAAAACAAACAAACAGAAAGAATCCTTCCTAAGAAGTCATTTCCGCGTATCTGAAGGAGCCTGCTGGAACGTGTAGCCGCGGAGCATGCTGGGGGGCGTGACGCGCAGAGGCGCCTGCGCAGTGGGCGCCCGGGCGGAGGCGGGCGTCGGTCTTTCAGGTGGAGTGTCCGGCGCGTTGGGGTCGTCCTGCCTGACGGTTCAGGGATGGACGCAGCCATCGTACATCTTGTCATAACTTACACATTTGTGTGGGAGAGAGCGTGAACGATGATGTGGGCTGCCGTCCGCATTTGGCGGCGCGCTCCCACGTGTGTATCGGTTGCGGCAGGCGTGCCTCGCCGATGAAGGAGCCGGTGCGGGGAGCGGGGAGGACGCGGTGGGGCTGATGGGCACCCCTCCATATTTTATGTACCATTAACGTAATCTAGATATCTTTAAAAAAAGTATAAAAACACCAGCAGAACCTTTCAGGCTCATTTCAAGAACCAGGTAATTCCCAAGCCACGGTGGAATTCACTTGGATTGTATAACCAAGATTTTAAATTACATTTTAGAATTCTTTATTTGTATAAGGTGATTGAAATGACCAAGAAATAATAAAATCAAGGCAAAATAACTGAAAGATTAGGTCATAAATACCAGTTTTTTTCTTGTGACAGATTCTCACAGGTGTTTTGTTACAAACAATATTTTCATTTTTAAGAATATGAAACGCATAGGAGTTCTTGAATGTACTGCATACAAATCCTTTGTAATAGAGTTGGCAAATAAATGTGTACTGTTTGTTTCTTGTCTTTTAACTTCATTGTATTATTCATAATACAAAGATTTACTTTGATGAAGTCAAATTTATCAACTCTTTTCCTTAATAGTTAATGCCTATTATGTCTTGTTTACAAAAAACTTTGCTCTCATGAAGTTACTTAGATATCATTTATGTAAGTGTATTTGCATGATAAATGTGAAGCCCCCGTCAAGCAGCACACTCACGTGTCACCATGGCCTGGTTCTAGACTCTCCTGCTCCAGGTTTCTCTGCCCCTTGCCAATACCACGCTGCCGTGGTTATTAGAACTCTAAAGTAAGTCCTGCTATTTGCTTGGGCAGGTCCCCTTTCATTATTATTTTTCACAATCGTCTTGGCTAATTTGCCGTATATGAATTTAGAAATGGCTCAGCAAATGTCATGAATTTTAATTGGAATTGCATTGAGTTTAAAGATTAAATTGGGGAAAATCATGATGTGAGTTTTCTCCTCCATGGAAACCTAAATAACCCTCCCTTTATTTAGTCAATTTTTAGTGTCTTTCAATAGTGTTTTATCTTCTTCTCCATAATGGTCCTGTACATCTTTTTTAAAAATTTGTTTCCAAGTGTTAGTATCATATAGTTAAAATTAACATTTTTAAATTGTTTGTTGCTTGTGTGTTTAATTCTTCTTTTTGAGTACTTTATCTCCAGCAACCTTGCTTTTAGAGTTTGAACTTGAATCCATTTTTATGTTAATTTCTCAGCTTGTAGGTTCCTGGGGTTTTGTTTTGTTTTGTTTTTTTAAGATTTTATTTATTTCTCTCCCCCCACCACCACCTCCAGTGGCCACTCTGTGTCCGCTTGTATTCTCGTCGGGCAGCACAGGGGATCAGTGTCTCTTTTTGTTGTGTCATCTTGCTGCGTCAGCGCACCACTCCTGGGCAGCTCTCCTTGCACAGGGGCCACTCCTTGCATGGGGGCACCCGTACGTGGGCCGGCCCTCCTTGCGTGCAGCAGCACTGCACGTGGGCCAGCTCACCACATGAGCCAGGAGGCCCTGGATAGCAAACCCTTGGACCTCCTGTGTGGTAGGTGGGTGCTCTATCTGTTGAGCCACATCCGCTTCCCTCCTGGGGTTTTGACTTCTTGTCCCACCCTCACATCTATAAGCGTTCTTGTCATTGTCCTGTGCCTATGGGCACAGGTTTTGCTCATGCACTTCCTAACTGGAGGTAGGGCTTTTCGGAGGTGCTGGTGTTGGCAAGCATTCGTGTCCAGCTCCTCGCCTGGGCGTGGGAATCCCAGCTACTGGCCCTGCTGCCTGTCTTGTCACCTCAGCCATGCCTACCCCACCTTACTGCCCTCAGGCTCAGTTTCGGCACCTCGGGGATTTCCCTTTCTTAATCTGCAAGTTCAGCTGAGCATTTAGAAATGTTTTGTTACATTGTCTGGTACTGTTAGGTGTTTGTTGTAGGAAGGCCATTTTCTTCCACCATCTTCCCAGAATTGGAACCCTGCATCAGTTTTAATAGTACATTTCATGCAGTTTTACTTTTCACTAAACATTTTTCTGCGTGTGCTATCTTTGGTGTGATAAATATGCACTTTTAGTTGAGTAAGCCTTTTGGATGGTGTGTTTTATTGTCAGAAATCTTTTTTGGTTTATTGCATCATTTTAATGATAAGTTTGAATAAAAAGTTAACAAAAGAATTATTGTAGAACTTTAAATGACTGCTGGTTACTTGCAGAGGTGCTGTGTATCATTGTGGATTTGTTTTTCTCCCTAGATTCTCTGCCTTGTCAATATTAGTCACAATGGTGTGAGTGAATCAGAACTGATGGAACTCTATCCTGAGACGTCCTGCGCTGCCCTCACTTCCCTTCTTCACAGTTTACACAAGATGCGTTTGTTGACTTATGGTTGTGGCTTGCTCAAGTTTCAACATCTGCAAGTAAATCTCATTCTAATATCTTCATAATAAGGTTTTTTTCTTTTCTTTTTTTTGCTTAGAAACATCAACATATCATTGCATGGTTTTACAATGTTATTTTAAATGTTTCAAATACAAGACAAAATTGAAATTTGGTATTACAAAAGATTTTGTAATGATTTTAGGTTAGCTATAAAATTTGCTTATGTACTACCTTAAGGGGATAGCTCTTACTTTAAAAGTAGAATTTTTTTAGAAGAGAAAGAATACTGTTTTCAATTTTATGTTCCATTTAATTATACTATAGTAATGAGCTTGTCCTCTGTAGGTCAGTCTGCCTCCATTCACAGCCCAGTTCTTCACAGCTTAATAGCTCCACAACCTTGGCAACTTTCAAGCTTATCCCAGGGACTGCAAAGAGACAGCCCTTGGTCCTTCCGAGAGGTTAGACATGAGGTCTGGCACAGAGCAGTAAATGCTTAGTAAATATTGGCTAATACTATATTATCATTTGCACTTCTGTGGTTGATTTATAGATGTGTACAAATACAAATGAAGTCTTTTATTTGAATATGCTTTATGGTATTTGTGGGTGTGACTGTTATTTCACTGATTTAACCTTCTCCTTTATTGTGTATTTTTAAAATATGTTTTACTCTTTTTAGTACTTTTTCACTCCAAATTTATGGGATCTTTAATATATTAACTAAAATTTTGAATTCAATTTCATTTTGAATTCTTAAAATATTAGTACAGGAATCTTTTTTCTAATGTATGTTTGTCATGTGAATATATCCTGAATTTAAAAATATTCTAATGCCATTTCAATTACACAGCTATAAAATTGAAAAAATTATCAATTCTTTTTTAGACATTCATTGTTATATGTATAGCAACTTAGAGAAAATAAGATGTATTATTTTTCCTTTTTTCCTCCAGGCTTGGGAAACAGTAAGATTGGAGTATATAGACAGTCCAAGCATTATTTCTTCATACAGGCAAAAGCTCATTAAGTATTTCACCATGCAGCTAAGGTATTCTAAATATCCGTGTTGTTCTCATGTAACTTCTACAACACACTCTACCTTTGGGTCCTTAATAGTTTTCCAAAGGTTTAAACTTAGGTGAAATCAAGTCAAGATTATTTTTATTTTTTTTTATTTAATTCTAGTTAAATAGTTTAAAATATGTGTGCCATTGTGTATCCAAGTGTGTATATTTAGATCCACTGAAGTTTTTGTTTTGTTTTGATAGTTCAATTTTAGGAAATGTCTTTAGGGTTTGGTTGGTTGGTGGTCCTGAATTTTATTGAGTTTATTTTCATAGTTTGGTAAAGTTTATGACTTTGAGCTAACTTTCTCAGTATAGAGTGTTCTTAAAGAGTCAGGGCGTATGATAAATAGGTTTTCCTGAAGACTGTTTGAAGCAATCTCATTGTGGGAAGATATCATTGAGTACTGTCCCTTCTCTTGTAATAGTCAGGACAGAGTGACGTGGAGAAGTGCAGACGAACTCCCTTGGCTTTTTCAGCAGCAGGGAAGTAAGCAGAAATTGCAGCATTGCCTCCTCAATCTCTTTGTGTCTCAAAACCTTTATAAAAGGTAAGAAACTTGTTGTAGAACATCTTTCTCCAGGGAAACAAAATAAAACAAAACAGATTTAAAATAGTTGTTCAGTTTAGCAAAGAGAAAAATGGCATTTTCCATTTAAAAATTGGTTCAGTTTATAGTGGTACCTGAAGTACCGTGTGGGAGGAATTTTAGGACAATTTGCAAATATGCCATGAAGTCTTCTTTTCCAAGAGTAAAAGTAAAATGACAGTGTAATTGTTGCAACATAAAATCAGAGCTGGCATGTCTTCTGGGGCAGGTTCATAGCTTACTGAATTTAAGCACCCAGAATTGTTCATGTTGTCTGCCTCTCAGGACCTCAGACAACTCAAAGTGTGGCCTTTAAACCAGACTCTGGGCTCCAAATAGGATCTTACTTGTGTTGAATTTAAAGAAGGGGTTACCTTGTGAGTCATAAATTTATTATGTTTGTCTCCTCCAGAATGTTTGAATATGTCAGTGGCAGAACCACCTTTTTATGGGCCATACTTCTGATCTTCTGAGTCTCATGAGGATTTTCTTGCCTCACTTAGAAATGTAGTCACTTCTCATAACATAATTTGTTTTGCTCTTCAGTGAACAGTCAAATTTCTTCACTGAACTCCTTACGTTATTTCTGATCTCCACCCCACTTTTCTGTGTTTGCTCTGAAATCAAGTTCATTCTTAGGTCTACCAGCTCTGCCATCCTACTCATATCATTTACAAATGAATAAGCTTACTTTCTTCAATCTGTTTCTTGATGAAAATACAACATAGACACTGTGATAGTTTGCTGTATTTCAATAGTTTCTTCTGTTCTAATTTCCATCATTTGAGATGATTTTGGGGTAAGCTCAGCAGTCAACTATATATATCATGAGATGTCTAAAAAGGATGCAGATAAATTTCTATTATTGAGTGATCATAATGTTGTTAGTGATAACAGCCAAGCTATGGAGTGTTTACTATGTGCCATTGTCTAACACCTGAAGCATGTAGTGTTGGTGTCTCCTTTCTGCAGATGAGGACAATGAGGTGAAAAAGGTGGGACAACCTGCTCAAGGTCACACAGATTCAAGTCGAGATCATTCCAAGTTTATAGCCTTACCTTATTATACTATACTTACCTACTAATCAGTGTCATCAGCACAATATGAATTCTGGCATTTTCACTATTTTAAATTTTGTTTTTCATGAAATTACTGTTATTTGTTAAAACAGAGGACACTTTGCTGAGTTGCTGAGTTATTGGCAGTTTGTTGGCAAAGACAAAAGTGCGATGGCAGCGGAATATTTTGATTCATTGAAGCAGTATGAGAAAGACTGTGAAGGCGAGGAGAGCATGATTTGCTTAGCTGATCTTTATGAAACTCTGGGGCGATTTCTCAAAGATCTAGGCCTTCTTAGTCAGGTAACTTCATCGGGGAGCCAGTGATGGTGTGGGATTTCATGAGGTCTGACACGTTTACTCTTGTTCCTTGTAAGGGGCTAGTACAGCTTTTCATTTATTGTGCTAAGATTCTTAAGCGTTCATCAGATGACAGATATTATAGTATTTCACTTTTTAATTGCCCTTCAACCTTTTTGTTTTCCCAGGCTGTGGTGCCTTTGCAGAGGTCTTTAGAAATTCGAGAAACAGCTTTAGATCCAGATCACCCACGAGTTGCTCAGTCCCTCCACCAGCTAGCAAGCGTGTACGTGCAGTGGAAGAAGTTTGGCAATGCAGAACAGTTATATAAACAGGCATTGGAAATCTCAGAAAATGCTTATGGGGTGGACCATCCACATATTGCTCGGGAACTTGAGGCACTTGCAACTTTGTACCAGAAGCAGAATAAGTAAGATTTAGATCAGTCACACTCTGGTTTTATGAGGGAGAGTTTCAGTTTTTAATGTACTTTTGTGATAGGCTTTGTTTGGTGGCTGTGTACTTTTCCTTGTTCTCTATTTTGAATGCACCATGTTCAAATAATATTCATCTTTATTCACGGGGTTAACAAAAATTAAAACTACAAGATTCATCTGAATTTGAAGATGCGTGGAGAGTGTAGTATAGACTTTGGAATCATAGAGGCCTGAGTTCGAGTCCTGTCTCATTCGCTGATTAGCTTTGTAATATTGAGAATATTAATTAGCATAATATGGAGGTCAGCAAACTATAGCCTGTGTGCCAAATCCAGCCAGCCACTGATTGGAATCTCTTCCTCTATCAGAAATCATTTCTTTTGTTCCATCATAAGTGATATACTAGAATTTTTTCTTTTAACTTCTAGAAGTATTGTTTAACACAGATTTTGTAAGAATTTTGGATTTATATTTGACCAAAAATTACCCTGTATGGAAGGTGACATAAAACTCAAATTTTGAATTTTCATTTAGTTAGCTTGCCCTACTGAGTTAAACCCAGTTAAAAACAAATGCCAGCTGCTTGGAGGACTAAGTTCATTCCTATTCCATAAGATTTTGTTTTCTGAAGGTTTTTGTTAGAGTTTTATATTTCCATATGAATATCACTTCTAGAAATAATAATATATTTAATAGTCAAAAGCAATTTTTACACTAGGAGAGGAATATTTTCATTTCACTGAAGTATGATATTTAGAACATGTTTCTTTTGACTTACTTTACCTTTTTTTTTTTTTTAAGATACGAACAAGCTGAACATTTTAGGAAAAAATCCTTTAAAATTCGTCAGAGAGCCATGAGAAGAAAAGGCAACTTGGTAATGAAAGATTTTTTGTATTGAGTTTGCACTAACGAGGTAAAGAGCATTTTGACATAACATAATATAGGCGCATAACTCTCACATTTAGGAGCTTTATTTTAAAATGACTTCTGAAAAAGGATAACAATTTTCTTATTTGCTTATATGTATTATTGAGAACAAATTAGTAAAATTTTGAAGTTAATTTCAACGTTAAACTTTGGGAGATGGATTTTAAAGCTGGTTTGATCCTTCTTTTATAGAGTTGGAAAAGGGAATAAAAGAAATTTAGTTAACATTTCATCTTAGACGCAAATGTAGAGAAATTATTTCCCTTGAAAGCAAGAAACATTATTCTTTAACTTGCTGGTAAAATCCAAACATCACATGTTTCTTTGTTTATAACTTAAAGTGCTATGTGCAATTTTAAATACCTGTTTAAATGTTTAAGCATTGGGGCTGGTAAATATCTGTAAGTTAATTCTGTTTTCTAATCTTTTGAAATGCTTCGAGGTATATGTTCACTTTGCTAAAATATCTCATAATCCTCTCACACAAAAAGCTTTTATTTTTAGAATGTGATGCCATGTGGAAATGTGTAGTCTTAATAACCATTTAGATTCAGTGTGACACTTAAAATAATGTGATTTACTTTTAAAAAGAAAAAAGAAAAGTCTTTTTATTTTTCATGTTTTTACACTCAATATATTGTTCCAGAATCACAGATTATGCTTACTTGGTGATTGCTTTTCTTTCTGTGTTTGCTCCAGTATGGATTTGCCCTTTTACGTAGAAGGGCTCTACAGTTGGAAGAGCTCACTTTAGGTAAAGACACAGCTGATAACGCCCGGACGCTCAATGAACTAGGCGTTCTCTACTATCTCCAAAATAACCTGGAGTGAGTACCATGGTGTCGGGTAATGAAAACATGTGTCCATTTGTCTCTTACATGCAAGGCTATTTTCCATTTCTCTCAAGTTTATCATAGAAAAAAATTAATAAAAGCTAGAAAAAACTGGTAAAAACCATGCCAAATTTCATGTATTTTGTCTGCTTTCACAGTGTTTCCTTAGTACTTAGAAAGTTATTCTGTAGTATCTTTTATGTATTTATGAAAAGTGAAACTTGAGATAACTGGAGAGTAAAGACTAGAGTAAGGATGATTGCTGGTTTTATTCCTTCAGGTTCTTTGGATATAAAATACCAAAAATGGCATTTACGGGTGTACTCTCTGAAAAAGTATTTTTGGATTTCTTTGTCAGAAAAAGAGAACAGATTTGACATCTTTGGATGTTAGAAAAAAATGTAAATATTTATCCCCACTTCACAGAAGGTTCTTTTTTAAAAAACTATTTAGTACTAACATCAAAGGGAGAGGGAGTAAGTAAAAGTCTTTTGTTTGAGTTAGGTCTAATATTAAAGTTTTAAGAAGTTTGTTTAGGAAAATATTTATGGGGTTTGTCTTTCAGGAGAAGTGGTAATATGTATTTTAGAATCTATATTTTAGGTCCTCAAACTTTGAGGGAAAGCATTTTCAGTTTTCAGAAAAGGGCAGGAAGGGATGGGGTGGGAAAGAGGGAGAGAGAGAATCTTGAGCTTAATCCTTTATTTTAACTATCTTGGATTTAAGAATAAAAAATGTTGTATCATTTCTCTATGTAGCGACAGCGAGTGATTCTGATCTCTAGAGTATAAATTAATTAAACCATTTTGGGTTTTGTTCATAGAACAGCTGAACAGTTTCTAAGGCGTTCCTTAGAAATGAGGGAGAGAGTGCTAGGACCAGACCATCCTGACTGTGCCCAGTCTCTGAATAATCTGGCAGCTCTATGCAATGAAAGGAAACAGTACGATAAAGCAGAGGAACTCTACGAAAGAGCTTTAGACATTCGGAGACGAGCATTAGCTCCTGATCACCCTTCTTTGGCATATACAGTGAAGCATCTTGCAATTTTACATAAGAAAGTGGTAAGTAATCCTTGGTATGTTTGCATGTATCTTATGATAGACTAATTAGACCATAATTAATATAATAAAAATTATTTATGTGATCTTTTCAATCATAATGATTTAATTTTTAAACAAATACATGAGTAGGGCATTTAAAAATATTATTTCAGACTAAATTAAGATATTGGTTTGATTTTGTTAAGATACATTCCAAATACAAATGCATTCATCTAAATTCTAATTAGAACTCATTCATATATTACATTTCAGAAGTTCTAAAATTCAACCAATATTAAATTTGCTGTGCAGAGCAGCCATAGACATAAGAAATCACTCAGTTGTCAGGGCTTAGGTCTTTGCAGTTGATTGAGCATTTCTAGTTCACTCTTTCTTGAATTTTCTAAAGTAAGTGTAACCACAGAGCTCTGTCTTGAATTTTCTAAGTTAAATGTAACGACAGAGATCTAGACTGAGAAATGCTTGGAATTTTTATAGCCATTGTAAAACAAAAAACAAACCCCAGCTGAGTCTGCTGTCATTTACTGCAGTCACAGAGCTGCAAACTCTCCTTATTCTTTCTGAGATTCTTGTTGGCACTGAAGTGGACACTGCTATCATTGTTACCAATTCTGCCCAACCTTCAATAACAGGAAGTAGTTAAAAGAGTCTGGAAGGGGTTTAAAGGGAAAGAGATAAGTGGAAAATGAGTTTTATAATGCTGTCTCTTACTATGTACAGTAGCAAATGACTGACATTTCTCCACCACCAGGAACAGTGAGAAGTAAATTGGTGATCCTAAAGGGCTTTCTGAATCATCAGAGAGTGTTTTCTTATTCATATACCTCTACCTTTATATTTTTTACCATTAATCTCTTCATATATTTTATTCTAGTCTATAAACTTAACAGTTGATCTGAGAAGAATGCTTTTACTGAGATTTTTTTTCCCTCAAATAATTTTTTAAAAGATTTATTTCTACACACACACAAACACACCCCATCTGCTGTGTCAATTCACTGTGTGTTCTTCTGTGTCTGCTTGTTAGAGAGGGCACCAGGAACCGAACCTGGAACCTTCCAGAGTGGGAGAGAGTTGTTCAATCTCTGGCGCCACCTCAGCTCCCTGGTCTGCTGTGTCTCTTATTTTCTCTCCTGTGTCTTTTTGTTGTGTCATCTTGCTGCACCAGCTTTCCGCATGGGCTAACACCCCCGTGCAGGCTAGCCCTCCCGTGAGGGTCAGCATGCCACATGGGCCAGCTCTCTGCAAGGTCCAGCTCTCCACTCAAGCCAGCTCACTGCACAGGCCAGCTTGCCTTTGACCAGGAGGCCCTGGGAATCGAACCCTGGGCCTCCTATATGGTAGACAGGAGTCCAATCACTTGAGCCCCATCAGTTTCCCTCAAATAATACCAAATTTTATCTTAATGGGAACAGCTCTCTGATCAGGTAGTTTTTATTGCCTTAACATTTCTTCCCTCAGATTTCACTGTCATTTTTTAGGGGAAACTTGACAAGGCTATACCTTTGTATGAGTTGGCTGTTGAAATTCGACAGAAATCCTTTGGCCCAAAGCATCCTAGTGTGGCAACTGCCTTGGTGAATTTAGCTGTTCTTTATAGCCAAATGGTAAGTTCCCCCATTTTAATTCTTTACAAATGAATGATATTTTGTTATAAGCTAGAGAGAAACATGAGTTAGGTATGGCACATTTCAAATGATTAGAGAAAATTAAGATTTATTATTTATCCTCTAATGCTTCTTTTAATACTTGAGACTACTGAAGATGGTTCCTTCCTCTGTGTAAAACACCAACTGAGTGTTTAGTTTAGGATATGAGCTTAATATTTAAATACTGGAGACTCCTAATTCCTATATAAGAATGTCTTTAGGCTTGTGGCATTTTCCTGTGATAAGTAAAGAACAGATGTGTACTCACTGGGCAGTCAAGAGAGGTTTGTGCTTATGTTTACCAATTAAGGTCAAATGGTTACCAAGTCAGGTCTAAAGCTCAGATTTTTGGCTGCTATACTGCATCTCATATTATGATTGTTTATAAATTAATCTATGGATATTAAGTGCTTACCACAATAGGCCAGCTTAATCTCAAATAATTTCAGAAACCCACTGTTCAAGTAAGCATTACTACTTTTTTTTTTTTTAATAAGAAAAAACACATTGAAGCCTTGCCATTATATGAAAGGGCATTAAAGATTTATGAAGACAGCCTGGGTCGGATGCATCCTCGAGTTGGAGAAACATTAAAAAATTTAGCTGTGCTTAGGTAAGAATTTTTTCACTTTCCTTCTACAACCCAACTCTCTTTTAGGGCAGCTTTGACTCCTCTTAGAACAACACAGAATATTTATTACTGCATATCCACAGGTGAAATGAAGGCTGTACGATGCTCTGTAGAGGAGTATATCATGGCAAATGGTGAAGGATGGTTTACATTTGTAACTAACTGGTTGTGGGAGCAAAATGGTCAATTTGACGTCCTCAGAGCTAATTTACAATGAATCGTGTATGACTTTTGCTTCCTCATTTGTGTTTACATGAGGATAAAGGGAATACCTTACCTCCCCTTGCAAATTCCCTACATCCATTACTACACTGTCTTAATACATCTATATAAAACACTGCAGTGTTCCACAGCAGTATAGAGGGAAAGGAGAAGAGTTTGGATATTTGTCTGCTGAAAAAAATGGTGTAACTTGTTTTTCTGTATTCTACAAGGTCCTTTAGAATTGTTAAGAGGTTATGTCAATTTTCATTTTAAGAAATTTTTTTTTTTAATCAAAGCTATGAAGGAGGAGATTTTGAAAAGGCTGCTGCACTGTATAAAAGGGCAATGGAAATAAAAGAAGCAGAAACATCACTTTTGGGTGAAAAAGCTCCTTCACGACACTCATCAAGTGGAGACGCATTTAGCTTAAAAACAACTCATTCTCCTAATGTTTTCCTTCAAGGACAAAGGTAACAGCAGCAATCCCAATTCAGTGCAAATGCACCTCAGGGTAAAAATTACGAAACATTTAGAACACTAGAATTTAAAACTGTAAGAAAAATGTTAGGTTTTTAAGAAAATTTACTTTTACTAACTTTATGTGATTTGATATTTGTATGAGATTGTATTGGACTGCACTGATGTTTGAATCATGATTGTGCCTGTTCTATTTAAAGTTTTCCTAGTGTATGGAATGCAAGCATAAAGACACAATTCTAAAGACATGAAGAAAGGATTAGTCTTCTCCATGAGCTGTCAGAACAGTTAGGGTCAAGTTCAAAATTTCCATGATTTTTCCCATCTCTCAAAAGCTTTTTACACCTTGTTTTCCTGGTCTTGCTTTTCAGCAGTGGTCTGGCCCACCTCTCTACCTTAAAGAAAAATTTTGAGGATTAAATGGACAATATTTATGAAAGATTTGGATTGTCTTAAAAACTAGTCACAGGAATCACTGATTGGTGCATTAAAAAAAAATTGTTTTGTATTCTACTTTTCCTTGAGCAGACTGGACAAGACCCTCTGCTTTTCCTTTGCTTTCCACATTCTGTGTTACCATGTAGTACATATCTGCATAAGGTCTACAGTCACATTGGTGCAGTAAAGGTCAAGTTCTTTGGCATTTATTGACCTTTCCCCAAAATTGGATGTAATATTTGTTATCTTCTTTCTTAAATAGTCTTAAGTCTGTGTCTTCATTTACCTCAAATGCAAATTACTTGGCCAATTTTATACTGAAAATTATTTTTTACAGATTTTTATAAATGTTACATTGTAGATATTGTTTTGTACCAATTGCTGTATTTATATACAATGATTTTTATAATCAATAATTTTAATACATGTAACTTTCTGTGTTAATTATAAAGGTGAAAGATATAGCAGCCACACTTCACTGTTTTAAAACAAAAGTGCAATTTTAAGTCCCCTTTTCCCTTCCAGTTTATAAAAGAGGGCTAAAGTTTACATTATTACTTAAAAGTATATTGAACATTACAGAATATTTTTATGTGTCCAATACTTGCTGAGTAGCATCTTCAAGTTGAGGCGCTTGGGTGACTACAGGGTTTTGATTTTTTTACTTTTTAAAATTATTTCAGTACCTTATACAACCTGAAATTTCCCCATTTAACCACATTCAAATATATAATCAATTGCTGTTAATTATATTCACAATATTGTGCTACCATTACCACAAACATTTCTTTCATCGCAGATAAAACTGTGTATTTTAAGCCTTAACTCCTTATTCCCTATTCTTCCCTGTCCTCTGGCAATCTGTATTCAGAAAGTCAAGTATAGATTTACCGTGTGACCTGGCAATCCCACTTCTAGGTATGTACCCAAAAGAAAGCAGAGATTCGAAAAGATGTTTGCACACCAATGTTTCTAGCAGCATTTTTCACAATTGACAAAAGATGGAACCAACCCAAGTGTCCATCAGCAGACGAATGGACAGAGACAAGGTAGTATATACACACAATGCAGTATAATTAAGCTGTGAAAAGGAACAGAATTTTGATACATGTGAAATGGATTAACCTTGAAGACATCATGTTGAGTGAAATAAGCCAGACATAGGACAAATATTTTATGATCTTACAGGTGTGAAATAATTACACTAAGCAAATACATGGTATCAGAAACCTGAATACCAGGGGCTGATGTGTAGGGTTAGGGGGTGGGGAATTAATGCTTAATTGACAGTTTCTGTTTGGGGTAATAGAAAAGTTTTGGTTATTGATGGTGGTGACGGTAGCAAAACATAAATATAATTAACACCATTGAATTATATATTCTGAATGTGGTTAAAAGGGGAAATTTGGGGTGGTGTCTGTTACCAGTATAAAAATTATATATTAATGTAAAAAAAAAAAAAACATAGGCTTGTACTGCTCAGAGAACCTAGTGTAGACTGTGGACTGTAGTTAATGTCACAATTACAATAGTGTCTCATCTGTAATACTATAGTGCCACACTAATGCAAAATAGGGGCAGGTATAAGGAAATTACTTCCATGATTTTTCTGTAAGCCTGTAACTTCTGTAATTAAAAAAAAAATTCTCTAAAACTAGAAAAAGTATTTCACAGATGAAGACAGCTGAATTTTAAAGAAATGGTAAAAGATAAATTTCAAGAGTAAAACAAACTATGCCCTTATTTTCTTGACTTAATGGTAAACACAAGAATCACAACAATATGATCTGATAACCTCAAGTGTATATTAAAAACATTTGATATTTGGGGCATTCTGATTCGTTTTTAGAAAAACTTTACTTTATACATGGGGTGTCCTATTTTTTTTAACATTTCTCCCCCTAGATATATAATTTAGACATTCAAATCTTCAAAACCAAAACTCACCAAAACAAAAGATTCAGAATAGAAACAGCCTACTGGTAATGGTTTTACCTGCCGGTTATTTATTGGTTTCCAAAACATTAGGGGTTTTTTTTCAACCAAGGTTCTTTATGCTTTTGTTATTTGTTATCCCTCCAAAGAAAGCCAGTTTTCTGGTCAGGATCAAAGGAAGTAAAATATTCAGAAGGTAGCCTAAGTGATATGGATATCTTAAGAGCCTAAATTTTCTGTCTTTTGCTCCACAATAAATACAGTGATTCCAGATATATATTCCACAGATGCAATACTTTCTTTTCCTTGGTACAGTATAAAATATAATTTGTATTTCATAAAAGAACCTTTATCTGTCTATCCAAAATGGTAGCTTTACAAACTATTACCGTGACTACATTTTAACTTGTATTTCATCAGGAAACCTTTAAGATAAGATGTCTTTATATTATAGGTTAATTTTAATTCATTGTAGGTCAAGTTAGTAGCAGTGGGCAACTTTCCTGTACAGAGCAATTCAAAAGATAACTGCACTTGCTAGCTCACCTCAATAGGCTGTACTTCCCGGCCTTCCACGCTGCATTTGAGGATCACATACTACTTTATTATCCATGATCCTCAGGCAACACAAGACAAGGGGTTTTTGGAAAAGGAAGACTACAGCATCACATCAGTCCTGCCTCACCCTCTCACAACCCCCCCCACCCCCCAAATTAGTCAAAACATTTAAACATTAAATTCATAAACACCTATAATAATCCTTTGACGTTTACTTATTAGAGTGGAACATGAGTTTCAAGAGAGTGATTTGGTTGGGGAAGGAAGCATGAAGCAACAAAATATTTTCAAAAGGTATAACAATTCAGTGAAAATTTATACATCAGTTGATGTTGCCCTAAGTTTTACTAATCTTAAAACAAATGTTTTTAACTGCAAGGGAATAAGCTTAAACATAGGATATCAAATATTTGCCAGTCCATTATTTATATATTCTTCATCTTGGCCATAAGGTCTTCCAAGCTTTCACTAGAATCTTCCACTGTTACCTCAGGTACAGAATCTTCTTGCTGTCCAGTAATGAAGGAAAGAAGCATATAAAATTATTGATTTAGGAGGATATACTCAGTAAACCTAACCATTTTCAACAAGTTTATAAAGCAAATTTTCTTTAATGTCTTTTAATTTTTAGGAGAGAAAAAGTCCTTTATTATCCCTACCTGCCACTCAAAATAAGGCAGCAATTTTAATAGTTTTGAGATCTGTACTGAAGTAGCATTTTTAAATGGTGGTATGGCTAAAACTATCAATGTACAAATTGATTTTGATATTTTCATCAAAATCTAGAATACGTGATCTGTTAATGAGTAAACGAAACTATTTTATGTCTGTGTTGTCACACTTTAAAATATGCTTTGTATGGGAAACGGACTTTGGCCCAGTGATTAGGGCGTCCATCTACCATATGGGAGGTCCGCGGTTCAAACCCCGGGCCTCCTTGACCCGTGTGGAGCTGGCCATGCGCAGTGCTGATGCGCCCAAGGAGTGCCGTGCCACGCAAGGGTGTCCCCCGCGTGGGGGAGTCCCACGCGCAAGGAGTGCGCCCATGAGGAAAGCCGCCCAGCGTGAAAAGAAAGAGCAGCCTGCCCAGGAATGGCGCCGCCCACACTTCCCGTGCCGCTGACGACAACAGAAGCAGACAAAGAAACAAGACACAGCAAATAGACACCAAGAACAGACAACCAGGGGAGGGGGGGGGGAATTAAAATAAATAAATAAATCTTAAAAAAAAAAATGCTTTGTATATCGCTATATTAGCACTGAATACTTATCACATCTTAATGCTATATAGTATAAAATATCAGAAACAAATACTGCATGGTGATGATAAATACACATTTTTTCTTATGTGATATTTATTATGGATAAATCAGATTTTAAAATTACCTTTTTTGGAATTGTATATGCCACTGTAATCCCTTCAGGTAAGTCAGGAACTGGACCCAAAGAGTTTTTCAGTTCCTCTTCTGAAACCTCAGATACCAGCTCAATACCTATAGCGTTAAATTTGATGATATAATTTTAAGGATCTTAATTTAACAAGCAATAACCATTAAAAATTTGTAAAATATTTTAATAATTATATTCCCTGCCATGGAAGATTTTGTTTTATGCTGCAATTTCAATTCATAAAGGAATTCCTACCCCACTCATTATCTTCATGTATTATCGCTTTCTCTTCTTGAACAACCTCCTGTTTGGGTAGTGCAGCTACCTTTTTCTGTAGAAATCAAACAATATCTAGATGTTTTTATCCATTCTCAGTTCTCTGAGGCATTAATCAAGAATTCAGATAGGCTTTTTATACTAGCAAAAGCAAGTAAAGATTTTGTACATAAATTTACTTCCATTTTAGAAGTAAACAAATAAAAATTTAAAAATTGAGGAATCTGTTTATCTTGTATTCCAAATCTAAATACTTGTTTCTATTTCTTGAGTTATTGTCCTGAGCACCGTGATCCTTCATATATTCTCATAGACTGACCTTATATTCATCCTGTTGCTTCCTGCAGTTTTTGTCTTCACACTGAGGATTTGGTTTCATGGACATGGTAGGAAAGAAATCCTGCATGGCATTGTATCCAAGGTAGAAACTAACAGTACCAAAACCTAACAGAAACCTGGAAAAATGAAGCAAAGTAGATTTATATAAATAAAACCGTAAAAGTTCTAGAAGAAAGTATTTGAATACTTAAAAAATGATTTGGAATAGGTAATGATTTTGTAGCATGATACCCAGAAAACACTTTCTATCTTGCACACAGGGCCTGGCTCATAGGAGATGCTTAAAGAGTTACTGAATGAAGGAAATAAAAGGTTATTTCATTAACTGTGGAACACACTCTTATTTTATGAATCACTGAAAAATATAAAAAGCCAATGACATGTCAACAACATTTAAGAAGCATCCTGATTTCAGAGGTTAAAATATGGGAAAAGCATGTCTCAAAAATTCCTGAAATATGATACCAAATCCTTAATTTTTAAACATTTTCATATATAATGTACACACTAAAATATACAATCTTAAATGTACAGCTCAAAGAATTGTTACACAAGTCTTCATCCAAGTAAGCATTACCAGATCAAGATATAGAATGTTTATAGTATCCCAGAAGTCAAATCTGACTCCTCTGAAAAGCTTCTGTATAGAGAAAAAAAATCACGTACAAAAGAAAGGATGAAAGGACAAACATTTGCAAGTGCATATTCTTAATATACAAGGTCTTACAATATGTCACTAAGGAAAGACAAAATCTGAGCAAAGAAGATGGGCAGAAAATTTACAGAAAAAGGTACATGCTCAGCCCTTGCCACAATTAAATGAAAATTAAAATGAGATCCATTTTTCACCTATTAGATTGTCACTATTATCAAAGTGTTGGGGAAACGTACTCTTATACTGTAGTGAAATGTACATCCTTCGGAAGGGGAACTTCTATAATATCTGTGAAGATAAATACTGTACTGGGGCGAAGTAGCTCAAGGGGGTTGAGTGCCTGTTTCCCATGTACGAGGTCCTGGGTTCAATCCCTGGTACCTCCTTTAAAAAAAAAAAACAAAAAACCTGCATTTACTCAAATTCCTCATCTAAAAGTTCACACAGTACAAAAGTCTAGTACGTAAAAATATATGCAAGATATATGCAGCAATGTTGTTAATAGCAAAAATCTTTAAGTAGCCCAAATGTCCACCAACAGAGGGCTGGTTAAATATGATACATCCTTAAAAGAATACTTTGTAACCATGCATTCTCTCTCTCTCTTTTTTGTACCATGCTACAAAATGTTTTAGTTACGTGCAATAGCCCTAGACTGTTACCTTGAAAGTTCTTACATATGCTTTCTACCATTTCTTTTCCGGCAGCTGATACTAATATCAGGATGCCTCCTTGTTTCATGTTCCAGTTTGATCTTAATATATGGGAGGCTTAAGAAGCACATAAGAAGCTAATTAAAGTTGTAAAGTGAAATAAAAATTATGGACTGAAAAAAACCTAAAGGTATTCTGCCTTTAATAAAATGATTGTGAGTTGGTTCATAAACTCTTGGACATTAATTTTAGCTAATATGGTACCTTTTTCTTTCTTTTTAGTTACAGTTTAGATAGGTGTGGTTGCTAGATATCTGTTTTTGGATAGCAGAAATGATACCCTGGTTAGTTTTTAATCGCATTCAGATTATTTTTAGTAACAATTAAATAAAGATAGCAGAAGTCAAGGGTTTTCATGTCTATGTCACTACCTTTTGGTCAAGCCTGCAGAGATTTAAATCTTTTGGTTAAATGCTTCATAAATATATCAGTACCAACATATACCACATAACATGAGCTCTTACAAATGCAGGGAGGAAATAATATTCTTATATAGTCATATACACACACAATATGATTATATATAATAGACACACATGTATAAAACAAAACAAAATTAAATACTTAGCTGGTTATTTAAATGTTTTAAATTCTTCAGGAAATATTTCTATCAAAAGCAGATAAGACTATTCAGAAAAATTAGCCCCCACTTACTTTAACACATTTTGTACTAAGATTCCAGCCACCACTCCCATCGTAGTAGGAAGGCTGGCTGCACATACACCTTCCCGTTTCAGAGTCTTTTCATCAATATTTGCAGCAACGACAAGTGGTGGAGCACACTACATGAAAAGGAATAAAAGAAAACACGTTTCAAAGGAGGGAAGTATGAGATATTCTGAATAGCATTCTATCATATTCAAAGTGTTCTTTTTCCTGTAAAGCGTACTATATTTTCAATACCCCTAAGAAATTCAGTACCTAACAGTGAAAAATAGCCCAAAATGAGTAATGCATACCGCAAAACAAGCAGATTCTCCAGGAATTATGAGCTGTATATGTCCTGAAACTGCATTTTCACTGACCCCAGACTCCATCCATGTTTGTCCAAGTTCATTACAAGCCTTAGTAGAAATAGGTGAAAACAAAGGAAGAACATAAGAAAACAAGTAGTTCATCACGAATTCTTTTCATGAAAAATTCAGGTTAAATGAATTACCAAGGATTTTAAAAATTAATTTCCTGAATAAAAAAGGGGGAAGCTATATAAATGGAATTCTTTACAATTGCCATTGTTCATTTGAAGAATAAAACTGACAGTATTCAAGCAAGCAATCAATGAATATCTGTTTAAATTGAACCACAGATTACTGAATTTCTTAAGTAAAAATTTATGTAAAAATTCACTTTTCTAAAATAATTTCAGCAACAAAAAAATCCAAAATTTAATTTGATAAGTTAAAATAATACAAAATAATTGTTTTATTTTTGAGAAACTAAAATTTTATTTTTTAGAAACCAAAGTTTTTATTGGCAATTTGTACATAGCTACAAATTTACTTTAAAATACCTAACAAAAGTTAAAACTAAAGCTGACCAAAAAAGAGTAGTATGAAATATTAATCTATTTTTAAAAAATTGTGTATCAGAAGTTGTTATTTTATACTTTTGTCTATCACTATGAGAGATTAGGCTAATAATACAAAATATACAATATCTGCAAGGCAAGACAGGTCCTACAGCTGTTGAAATAAATTTCAAAAGTAGCCTAAGAGCACACCAAAAATAACTAATATACAGGGGAGCAGATACAGCTCAGTGGTTAAGCTCCTGCTTCCCATGTACGGGGTCCTGGGTTCAATTCCTGATACTCCTTAAAAAAATAATAATATACATTATTAAAAGGTTTAGATTCAGGATTATTTTTAGGATGGATAATATATATTGACAGACTATACAAGAAAATACATATATCTATGAATATAATATCTTATACAACTGGAATACTCACTGTATTTATTGTCATTCGAGCTTCAAAATTGTCCACACAGCTAAGAACTAGGTCAACAGGTTTTCCTTCTTCTAACCCGCCATTACTAGTCAAAGAAAAATTTTATTTGAAAATCCCAAGACAAAACGCATTCTAATTAGGCTTTGTTCAGCTACAAAGTCATTGAGTAAATGTTTATGTATATTAGAAGCATTAGTTTATAGCAAGTACTGAATAACTTATGAATAAAACATATGTTACTGTAGTAATAATTCCTCTACAAAAATTGAAGGTAGTAGTCTCTTCACAAGAGTTAGCATTTCCCTATCAGCTTTTTCATAGACTTTTATTCATTTTATACATTTCACTATAAATGTGAATGTAATAAAAATTTAATACAGTTTACTATTTCAGTGATGTTATGCCAGTCTCTGTAGAGCTGGTTTTATGTAGAAATAACATATGGAACACAGAACTTATATTTTGGATCTTTTGTTATAGCATTACAATTTACAAGGTTTGTTTTTTTTGTTGTTTTTAGACAACGTATACTTTTAATTGAGCTCCTAATACACAGAAATGGCACAAAAATTACTAGATTAAAATATATTAATATATATATATCGATGTTTATCTACAACTCAGTATATTTTCTAATAAATATTTAACTGAACTGGATGTTATACAAAAAATCATAAGTAAACATTTTCACCTTATTCTCTCCATGAAATGTTGAAAGTTTTCCACTGTGGTGATATTGTAGTTGTGTACTTCAAAAAGAACATCAGGATTAATGTTTCTATGAGAGAAAAGGGGAATGAAGATAAAGATTACTAGTAGGAATAATAAGAGAAAGCAAGAAGGAAAAAGAGTGAAAAAAGCTAAAGAGCATTTAACAGAATAAAGAAGAATTCAAGCTATTTAAGGAAAATCCAAAGTCCTGTTCTATTTCATGTTGCATTTCAAGGACTAGGTTCAAAAGCAAGTAGACTGATAAGAACTATAAAAATGTTCCTACCCCAATCTTGGTCAATCTATATGCTGGAAATTAAATCTTTACCATCTCTGGTAGTTAGAGTTTAGCCTAACAAAAAGTTTTTCGTTCCTCGTTCAATTCAGTGCAAGTACCACAGAGGAACTTCTAGAGCAGGGTTGGCAAATGACAACTCCAAGCCCATGGCCCAAATCTGGCCCACCGTCTATTTTTGTACAGTCTGAAAGCTAAGAATGGTTTTTACTTTTTTTAATGTTTAGGGAAAAATCAAAAGGAAAATAACATTTCATGACAGGAGCATTATGAAATTCAAATTTCAGGGTCCATAAAAGCTTACCAATCCACCTCTAACAGGAAGCGAATTCTTTGTTAACTGAAACCTGCATTTGTATAGTGAAAAATTGGGGTCCATTTTATATACCAGGTTAACTCATACCCAAATATACAAGGATTTCACTTAATATGGTCCTTAACGGCTATTCCATTTACCTCAAAGTATGTTCAGCTGCTTGAACTTTACTTAATCCTGCTTGATGAGGTTGGAAGAAAAGTCTATTCATATTGGCCAGTTCCACCTTGTCATAGTCAAAGAGCAGCAACTAAAAAATAGTGGTACTCTAGTGAAAATCTTATCGAAAAACTGACTAAAAAAATAAACTAGTGGACTTCACATTTGATATGTTTAAAACAGTTTAACTAAAACACTAGATGGCCACATATTAATTCACTTAATGCTTCTAACAACAAACAAGGTAAGTACACAGACATTATCATCTCCATTTCAGAAGTGAGGCAACAAGGACACTTGCCCAACCACTTCTTACCTAATATTCAGTAGAAGTGGGATTCAAAATCACACTTTCTCAATCCAGTGTCTGCACCCTAAATAGAATGCTGTGTTGCCCCTCTAAATCAGGAGTTCTTAACCAGGGGTCAATGGATGCCCAAGAGTCTGTGAAAAGATTTCAGGGGATCTGTGAACTTGAATTGAAAAAAAATCAACTTATTATCTTTATTTTCTCTGATATCTGATGTTGAGTGTCATAAAACTATCTGCCATTACATTCTGAGAAGAGGTCTGTGGTTTTCACTTGACTGGCAAAAGGGTCCTTGGAACAAAAACAGTTAAGAATCTGTATAGTAAATGAGTCACTGAAAATTAATTTTCATCTTATTCATTTGGATTTTTAAAAACTGCCAAAATCCTATTTTATTCTAAATTTTAATATTATGCTAAAAACCAAGAACCTATTACATAAATGAAACCTTTAAATAAGATAAAAATGTTATAACTTACAACTATAGTATACCTGAATCCTTTTGTGAATATGACACTACATATACTCATGCCAGCAAACACCAATTCAAATAGGATTGTTCACATTACTACAGAAACCAATTGTTTCCTGCCATATACTTAGGCTTGTTTCAAACAGCATCTGTCTCTCTGTTACACCAACACACATGGTGTATGCAAGGGTCACAGATCCCACACCTTATCAGTGAAAAGAGGTTGGCCCCAATGATTTCCGAGGTCCCTTCCTGATTTACAATTATGGGAGTCTACAATTTTCAGTATCTTAAATTTAATAATGAAAACAAATATGGGATTTTCTTCTTCTAAATACAGAAACTATAAAGAAAAAAATTAATCTAACCCATAACAAAATCTAGATAACCCTTAACTGCTAGAAAAGATACCATTTATCCCTCTGTGGTAATTTTCTAATCATAGAAAATTTCTCCAAAACGTGATTTAAGTTCATTTAATAAATACTTATTAGGTCTGGCAAACTATTAAATTTGAGTTTGTCTCATAAGTTCTTATGAGTAGGTTGTAGGAAATACTAACTTGGGAATAGAAGGTGTGACCTGTAACTCAATCTCTGATGCTAATTTGCTAATTGTGGGTAAAAATTCACATTTTAGGCTTGTAGCATCTATAGTAAAGCAGCTGATCTGGATCTGGTAGTAATCTAGGACACTCAAGGGTTTCCAGATACCATTAAGAGGTAAAAGACTCTGGGTCTTCATCTTCCACTTCCTTACTTAAAACTCATGAATCAGTTTCTTATCTGTTTTATATATTGAAGAAAGACTTCCTGAAATTTATCTAGGTAGATCCTTAGCTTCCAAACTCAAGTTCACATTGGAATCACTTGGAGAATTTTAAAAAAGACAGGTATCTGAGTCCCATCATTACAGTCTGACATCAGAATTTTTTAAAAACTCCCCAGGTAATTCTAATTACAGCAGTATTTGAAAACCACTGATCTAGATCCTTACTGCTCAAAATGTGGCCTTGGACCAATAGCATCAGCATGGGAACTTGTTAGAAATACAGGCAAGCGCCCCAAACTTTAATGTGCACGTGAATCACTTGGGGATCTTATAATATAGTCTCTGGTTTAGTAGGTCTGGGTTAGGCTTCGAGTCTTCAAGTTCCTAAATGTTGGTGCTGGTGCTCCTGCTGCTCCACGAATTAGACTTTGAATAACAAGAATATGGTGGTTCTGAAATTGTAATACCTGAATCAGTAACATCCGGATCACCTGGGAACTTGGAAATGCAAATTCTTAGGCCACCCCAAACCTACAGAATTAAAACCACTGGGGTCAAGTCTGGCTATCTGTGTCTTAACCAGCCTTGTGATTCTGATGCAAATTTAAGAACCACTGACCTCGATGGTCTCTAGTATTCCTAGTCCAGGGGTTTTCTTAACCTTTTTTGTTCCATGGAACCCTCTGCCAGTCAGGTGAAAACCACAGACCCCTTCTCAGAATGTAGCGACAGATAGTTTTATGACAAATGACTAGTGTCAGGTCTGATAACAACCGTAATTTTGAAGAATGGATGAGCATAAGTGATTTTTTGAGATATTCAACAACTATAATATATGAAGACTACTATAATTTATTGCATACATTCAAAAGTGAAAGAAATGCTAGATTTCAGTTAGAGATCAGAAAAAATACAGTAAGTTGATTTTATTCAAGATTACAGACCCCCTGAGATCCCTGGTTAAGAACCCCTGACCTATTCAATCATCTAGAGTACTCAAGCCAGCTAAAAGCAATTTTTGACTGGCTTTTTAAAACTTCTCGAGAGGTATTAACATTTTAATAAACATTTTTATTATTTTGCTGTTTGGCTTTTCTATCTTGATAAATGAGTGCCAATTTTAAAACCATCTTCTTTTAAGAATTTGGGATATACGTGAATCCACATGTTTAAAAGCATTGGTACTTTGTAGGAGAATTCCAACCTTACTGAAATGATAAACTAGAAGGTCTATGATTGTGGAAAGCTTATCCAATTACCATGTATCTAACATTTAGCTTTATAAATTAAAGACTGGTAAACTTACCACCCACAATCCAAATAAATTTTATTAAAAAGTAAAATATGAATGGGTTAAAAAAAATCTGGATCATTCTCCAGTTCAAATTAATAGTAATAAAGGCACATGCTGTAATCTATCTAGCATAAAGGATGTGTTTAGAATATTGGATGTTTCAGTGTTTTACTCACATGCTATCAATTTAAAAGCTTCTTTCCTAAGCTTCTTTATCTAAAACATGTAAGTCCAAATGGTCATATCACCCAAACTAAAAAGTTTCTGAACACAACGTAGTTCTTTCTTTAATTAGCAATAACATCAGCTTCCATTTGAGTGGGGATCTGTCTTAAACCCTCGGAAGAACTAACGTCTGAATAAATATGCCACAAATCAATAAACCATTAGTAATGAGGAAAGAATCCTAACCTGTACCTCGTTTACTCCAGGAGTTAGTATTTCTCTGTATGATCGGTGAAGAGAAATGTTTTTACCTTACCAATGCCACATCTTGTCAGCATTTCAGCAGTCACACTACCAACTCCACCAACACCTACTATTGCTACAGCAAAAGTACGGATTTTCTGTAAAATGAAAAATTACGTATGTGTTGCTTAGTAACTTCAGCAATATGTCACCAGAAAATTTCATTTATTCAAATCATCTTCAAAAATTTGGAAAGGTTTATCATACCTCATAATCATTTACAATTCCCATTCGCTTCAATGCCATCAGGCGGCTGAAAAAAAGGAAAAAAATATTTTAGACATTTTTCCTGCTGAATTAACAAGCCTGAGGAAGGGAAAGGGACAGGCAGGACTGGGGAAGGAGAATGGTCAGAGAAGCTCCCGAGCACCTAACACCTATGAGCGGCGCCAACCCTGCGCTCCTCGCCCCGGCCCCTGATTTAAGGGCCCTTTAGAAAACTGGACGTTTACGCTTAAGGGATTTCACAGGGAACGTCGCCTTCTGGCAGTTCACCAGCTGCAGGGCTTCCTCGAGACTGGCATGATCAACGCCTCAGGTGGAGGGAGGTGGCCTCGAGGCAGAGGCGAGAGAACTCTGGGTTCGTGTCCTCTGCTGGCACGGCAGCAGCAGCACATGGCTGACTCGCGTGGGTTTTTTAAAGAGAAAGGGCGTCTGACCAGCGTAGCACGTAGCCTTGCCCTTCGGGGAACGTAATTCCGATGAGGAACAGGGAAGCAGGGGGCACCAACTGGGGGCGCGCCGTTCACCTGTAGGGGTTGGAGTCCACCACCTCCGAGCTCATCTGCTCCACGCGGGGCCGGACGACCCCTCCGCCGGCGCCCCCCACGGCCCGCCGGCTCCTCTCCTCGGCCAGCTGCCGCTCCAGGGCCTGCACCCGCTGCTGCAGCCGCTCCGCACACTCGGCCACGGCCGGGCCCGCTGCCGCCGAGGCCTTCATCCCGGCCTCCCCGCCGCCCCGCGCTGCCGGCCGGCTCTGCCCACCAGGGTAAGAGAGGAGGCCCCCGCCGGCCTCTCGGCTCAGTCAGGGGAGGGCCCAGCGCCCCGCAGACACGTCTCCACCTCCCCGCGGTTCCGCTTCCGGCGCGTGGCCGCCATCGTGCCCCTCAACGAAACCCCTCCCCGCCGCTGCTTCCGGTGCGTCCCCGCCGTCGCGCCCTCAACGGGACCCCTCTCTTCGTTGGCTTCCGGTTCCCGGGGTCGTGGAGACCCAGATGGGCAAGGCCGGGGTGTAAGACTCCAGGGCCGGGGTCCAAAGCCTCCACTGCTCCGGCAGGAAAAACGCCAGGCTCTTTTATCCTGGCTGGAGGTTCTGAGGAGCTTTCCTCTGACCCGCACCCTCCAGGCTCTTGCGCCGCCGGCGTTTTACATTTGGGGTGGAGGTCTCTCCCTTCTTGTTCCCTCTTAGCGTTGACCGCCACTTCGCTTTCTTACAAATTGAGGCCTCCAGCTCTGAGGCTGACTGGAAAACCCTCTGGAGTCCGAACACACAGTCGGCACTTCTGGCTTTTCCCAGCGGAGCCGCAGTCACCGCCCGCTGGGCAGTGGTGCCCGCAAAGTGACCGGCTGGAGCCCCCGCCCCGAGACCAGCCCCCGCCCCGCCCCGCCCGCCGGGCGGTGCAGTCGCTGCTGGGGCTGGAGGAAAACGACCCTGGAGCCCCGTGGGGCCTGCGGCCTGCAGCGGCGACAGCCATGGAGCGCGGGAATAGTGGCGAACCCGAGGCGGCCGAAGAGCTGCCACAACACAGGCTGGATCGCAGAGCCCTGGAGGACTACCTGAGCCGGCACCTGCCGGGCTTCAGGGCCGAGCCTGAGGCCGCCGTGACCGTTGCCCAATACAGGTGTATGCATTTATGTTTATTTCAGTGAAAATAAAAAGTAGCAGTAAAGGAGATGGCTGGGAGAGAGCTCTGGGGTGTAGAATTATAGAGCACCATACCCCAGTGGTTACTGAAATGCCAACGAGAAGGTGGAATAAAGGGGTAGTTGAGATTTCTTGCCTGGAATTATAATACAAGGTTTCTTGCCTTAAATTATAAACAAAGCAAAACAAATCAAAGTTCAAACTACAGGTGTGCCACTTGCTGTGGTAATCCGGACTAGGTATTTAACCCTTTGAGCATGGTGTCTCACTTTGTTAAACTATGATGGTTATATCTGTCCTAGCTTTGTTGAAGAGCTACCTAACTGAAAGACACTTAATTCTGAATTAGCTTGGGTGCTAAATAACCAGAATCATGCTAGATAAATGAAATTAGCTGTGGCATAAACATTGCTTCCAGAAATGTTATATATCTTAATTTAATATAAGTATGTATAGAAATATGCATCCACAGAGAATATATGCTCATTTTTTGTACCCAGGAAAAAAGTTTATAAAAATTGAAAACATATTAGGTCACAAAGACGTTCTCTAACTCTAAAGTCTCAATCTTATAAAGACCATATTTTCAGAATATAAGTGCCCAAAGTTTTAGAAACCAATAGAGGAGAGCTAAAATACATGTTTAGGAACTATTAATAATTCACAGGGAGCAGATAATGCTCAAGTTGAGTGCAGACCTTACATATGAGGTTCAATCCCCAGGCCCTGGTACCTCAAACAAACCAAAGAAACAAATTCATAAATAAAAGAACCAATAATCTAACTTGATAATAGAGTTGATCAAGGTTTAGTATATTAAAATCAATTAAATTTCTGTACCTCAAAAATTAAAATTTAATTTTGAAGAAGATATAATTATTAAATGCATCAAATGTAAAGTACCTAAATATAAATCTAAAAAAGATGTGTAAGACCTTCGTAGCAAAAATTATAAAACTGTATTAGACCTTAAACGAGACTTAAATAAATTGAGAGGCCATGTTCATGGACAGGAAAATTCAATATTGTAAAGTTTCTGTTTGTAATAGAATGCATGAATAAACAATATAGTTATAGGATGGAATATCACATAGCTGTGAAAATGATTCAGCTTTGTCTATTCACAAGAACATAGACTCTTAGGAACACTGGTGAGGAAAACAGGCAAATCAATGATTTCCTTTTAGTAACGTTTAAAAACAGGGACAAGGCGGCAGACTTGGCCCAGTGGTTAGGGCATCCGTCTACCACATGGGAGGTCCACGGTTCAAACCCTGGACCTCCTTGACCCATGTGGAGCTGGCCCACGCGCAGTGCTGATGTGCGCAAGGAGTGCCCTGCCACGCAGGGGTGTCCCCAGTGTAGGGGAGCCCCACGCGCAAGGAGTGTGCCCCGTAAGGAGAGCCACCCAGTGGGAAAGAAAGAAAGTGCAGCCTACCCAGGAATGGCGCTGCACACCCGGAGAGCGGACATAACAACCGGAGAGCGGACACAACAAGACGCAACCAAAAGAAACACAGATTCCCGTGCCGCTGACAACAACAGAAGCAGACAAAGAAGACACAACAAATAGACACAGAGAACAGACAACCGGGGTGGGGGGTTGGGGAAGGGGAGAGAAATAAATAAATCTTTAAAAATAAAAAAGGGACAAATAAGCAACATTTTGGTTAAGGAGATAAACGTTACAGTAAAAGTATGAAGAAAGGAAAGTAATGATAAATACAAAATTGAGTTACCTCTGAGAACTTGAGAGATGTAATTTTCTCTTTAAGTGGGTAGTGAAAACACTGCTGTTATATTATTCCTTATGCCTTACAAATTTTGCAAGTATTCTTTTTTACTAATTAAAATTTAAAAAATTTGCAAAATGTAGAACAGATCTTATTGGAAATACAAACTATGTTAAAGCATTTCATTCTTTGATACAGCAAACCTTGTGATTTGCAGCTGTGTGCCTAATATTTATCTGGCACTGTTCCAACCACTGAGGCTATAGCAAACAAAAAAAATCCCTGCCTTTTTGGAACTTCCATTTGGGAAAGACAGAATAAAAAGACTTGAGGGAGGTGAGGATGTGAGCCATGTGGCTGTCTGGGGAGGGGAACTGCAAGAACACAGGCCCTGAGGGGGTGCATACCTGGTGTGTGGAGGGAATACAGGCTTGGAGTACTGTAAAGGTGGGCAACAATGACCCTTTCCACCATCGTGAGGACTTTGGCCTTTACTTTGAGCTGAGATGGGGAGGCAGAGATTTTTGAGCAGGAGAGGCACATGATTTGCCTTATATGAAAGAAATCTTTTTGCCTATTGTGTTGAGGGTTGGCCGAAAGGGATCAAAAGCAAAAGAAGACGGATCAGTTATTATGTCTATTTGCACCAATCCTGCAAAGAGATATTAGTGACTTGTACCAGGACAATAGTGTAGAATAGGTGAGAAGTGGTCATATTCCAGATATATTTTAAAGGACTGGCAGATTGATCAGATGTGGGGTATATTCAAACAAACAAACAACTATTCCTTTTTTGCCTTAATAATTTTAAGTACAGGGTTATCATAAACTGAAATGGGCATGACCAGAGAAGCAGATTTAAGGGGCAATATAAGAGATGCAGTTTTGGAATGGTAAGTTTAGAGGTGCCCTTTAGACATACAAAGGAATATGTATTAGTTTAGCGTTCAGGGCAGAGGTCTAGACTAGACATATAAATTTGGGAGTCATCAACACAGTGAAGGTATTTAAAACTACAAGTGTAGAGAACTTACCTAGAAAATGAGTCTACAAAAAAGAGGTCTAAAGACTGAGTCTCAGGCACTCTCTAACTTAAATTGGAAAATCGAGGAGGAACCTGCAAGGGAGTCTGAAAAGGAGTGGTTTAGGTTGAAGAAAACCGTGGTTTGGTAACAGTCATTATTAGTGACCTTGAAAAAAACAGTTTCAGTGGAAAGATAGGCAGAAAAGGTTGATTTAAGCAGTTTTCAGGGAGAATTGGAAGAAAGGAATTAGAACGGGTATAAACAACTCTTGTGGAGTTTTTCTGCCAAAGGGAAATAGAAATATTGTCATGAGAGAGGGGTGTTAGGTCAAGAGAAGGCTTTTTTTATGCTTGAAATAATAGCATGCTTGTCTGCTGATGACAGTAATCAGAAGAGAGAATTTGTGGAGGAGAAAGGGCCAGAATGAAGTCCTTGAGTAGACAAGAGTAGGCTGAGATCTAGTTCACAAGAGAAGGGGATATCCTTAGATAGGAATATGAACATTCCAGCAACTCTGGTGGGAAGACAGAGAATGGATGCAGACGTTGGTATATACAGTAGCTGCGGTAATCTGTGATCTTTTTCTCTGGCTTTTTCCACTTAATGTTTTCAAGGTTTATCCATGCTATAGCATATATCAGTATTTTATTCCCTTTTAATGGTTTGATAATATTCCATTGTTTGAACATACCACATCTTGCTTACCCATTTATCTGTTGACAGACACGTGGGTTGTTTCCACCTTTGGGATATTATGAATAATGTTGCTATGAACATCTGTGCATAATTTTTTGTGTGAACATATCTTTTCATTTCTCTTGGATATATGCTGAAGAGTAGAACTGATGTGTCATTTGGTAACTATTTTTAGTTTTCACTTTATATTTCATCTGGTTCATTTATTATCATGAAAGTTCCATACTTCATATATAAGTCAAGAACTACATCATCAAAAATGCATCCAGTCAGACATTTGGCATAAAAAAAAGTGCTTTAAGGTTCATTACAATTTGACTCTTTGCAACTTCTCCAATAAAATTGTCCCATGTCACCCACACACACATACACAGGATTAAGTGATGCCAAGTTCAGTGCCCTTTGATATGATTGGTGGGGAGGATGGGTCTGGCTTGTATGAGAAAGTTGTAGACACCAGAGCTGCTGCTGCATTCTGTCTGGCCTCACTCTTGTTCTTTGGAGACGGTGTTTTAGGCTAGAGAGAAATAGGGTTGTATCAACCTTTGAGGTATTATGAATACAGCTCTTATAAACATTATGTACAAGTGTTTTGGTAGATATCTGTTTTCAGTTATCTTTTATATATAGATATATATCTAGGATTGAAATTGCCGTTATGAAATAGATGTATATTTATATGTATATGAAACTGCCAAGTAGTTTTCCAAAATGGTTCTACCATTTTAAACTTTCACCAGCTATATATGAGAGATCCAATTGCTTCCATCCTTGCCAAAACCTGGTGGTGTTGGTGTTTTTAATTTTAGCTATTTTAGTGGATATCTTTCTCTCTCACATCCCACAACCAATCTATCAGCACACTTCGCATAGAACCTTCACTGCTATGGCTCTGGGCAAACCCACCATTCTCTTAGGCATATCCTCCTAGTTGGCTTTTCTGCTTTTGCCTTTATCCCGCTTCAATCTCTTCTCAACCGAGCAGTGAGAAGGACATTGAATAAATGTACCAGGTCATGTCATTCCTGTGCTCAAAATCCTCCCAAACCTCTGTCTTAGTTTGCCAGAGCTGCTATGAAAACACCCCATGCTGATTAGCTTAAACAACAGGAATTTATTGTCTTAGTTTTGGAAGCTACAAGTCCAAATCACAATGTTTGTAAACCATGCTTTCTCCCTGAGAAACTGGCTTTCCAGTTATCATTGGGGTTCCTTGGCTGTAGATGCATCTCTGTCTCCATTACATCCTGATCTCTCTCTCAGGGCTTTTGTCTCCTTGTCTAATTCCTTTGCTTATAGAGACTTCACCAATATGGGATTTAGGCCCACCCTCACTCGGTTTGGCAGCACCTTAGCAAATAACATTCAAAGGTTCTATTTACGAATGGGTTCACACCCACAGCGCTGGGGAGTAGGACTTGAACATGGGTTTTGCAGGGGCATGATTCTATGTACAGTTTCTTATCTCACTGAGACTACAAGCCAGAATCTTTAAGGGGCCTGCCAAGTTCTGTGTGTTCTGCCTCGACACCCCAACCCTGTCACCTCTTTGTCTTCCTCTCCACTCGTTTTGCTCCAGGCACTCTGGCTTCTTTGTTCCCCCTTGAAGATACCGGGCCTGCCTAGGGCCTGTGCTCCTGCTGGTACTTCTGCCTGCGAGGTTCTTGCTCCAGACGTCGTGGACTCTCCCTTGGCTTCTTCAGGACTTCACTTCAGCGTCACTGCCCCCAGTGAGGCCTTTCATGACCATGATCTTAACACTAAAATCCCACCTTCCTGCCTCATTTCCCTCCATCTCATTATCATCCTCTAACCTACTACATATTTTACTTATGTTTTAAATTTATTGTCTGGTTCCTACAAGTAGAATGTAAGCTCCATGAAGAGAAAGATTTATAGAGCCCAGGGGAGTGCTTTGCACATGGTAGGCACACAGTAAATATTGAATGAATGAATTACTCTCCTGTTATAGATGAGAAGTCTGATACCAGAGCTGGTATTTTATGGGCAACTTTTTACCATCTTTGCAAGCTTGGAGTTTATACACTTCACCAGGGCGTGTCTAAGTCTTCTCTTATTATGCTGTGGTCCCTTCCTTCTGAAGATTTGAACTTTTCTTCAGCTTTGTGCATTAAAAAGGTATTTTCCTACCTTAAATTCTGTGTCCCCCTTTCCTAGAACTTGTAATGGATGGATATTGGAAATTTTGGATCTCTCTCTCTTTTTTTTTAAAGATTTATTTTTTATTTATTTCTCTCCCCTTCCCGCCCACTTTGTCTGCTCTCTGTCTCCATTCACTGTGTGTTCATCTTTGTCTGCTTGCATTCTTGTCGATAGCACCAGGAATCTGTGTCTCTTTTTGTTACGTCAACTCTCCATGTGTGCAGCGCCAGTCCTGGGCAGGCTGCACTTTTTTCACGTGGGGTGGCTGTCCTTACACGGTATACTCCTTGTGCATGGAACTCCTCTATGCAAGGGACACTCCGGCGTGACAGGGCACTCCTTGCACACATCAGCACTGCCCGTGGGCCAGCTCACCACACAGATCAGGAGGCCCTGGGTTTGAACCCTGGACCTCTCATGTGGTAGGCGGACGCCCTATCCATTGAGCCAAATCCACTTCCCTGGATCTGTTGATATTTCCTCTCAATACTTCATGTTTTGCCCTTCTGCTTTGTGCTTGGACTTCCACACCTGGTATTTTACCTCACTAATTTGATCTTAAGTTGCTTTTATTCTGTTCTTTAGCTCTTCTCTTGATTTGATGATGAGGGTAAATTGTTTTGCCAAGTGTTTTTTTTTCTCCCCACAGCTCAAAAAATTTTTTTTATGGCTTATGGTTCTTCTGTTTATTTTTATGGATGCAGGTCCTCCTTAAATTCCTCAAGGAATATTAATTCTGCTCACGTCACAAATTTTTTTTCACTTTCCGCTATTGTTGCCCAAGGGATTGATTCTTCTGTTTATTTAGTTTAGGGCCTCTCTTTCATGCTGTTGATTCTTGGAAAGTTGGGTGATTCTGACAAGTTTTGGTAGCTGGAGTGTATTTCCTTAGTCCATATGGGAATTTCTGTTCACCTGGTAGAGTAAGCTGGTGCCCTGGGGTCTGTGAGTAACCTGGAGCACTGCTGTACCCCCCTGGGCCAGATACCCATGCCGGGACCTCACTTATCAGAACTCGCATTGTAGAGAACTGTGTCGGCATGCTGGGCTTGGCAACACATCTGGGAGTTATCTGCTCCGAGAGCAGGGGAGGAGGCACTAACCCAGCGCTTCCAGCATCCTTTAATTAATTTTCTGGCTGATCACCTACTATCCCTTCTCCCAGCCTCTATTTCCTTGGATCCAGATATTGTCGTAGGGACACTTCCGCTAAAACTCATGTTTTGTAGGTAATAGGGTCCTCTTCTATCTGTATGGATTATAGTCTCCAGCTGCCAGAATGTAGTTATCTGACTTGTTATCACCCAGGCACTGCTGTAAGGAGCTGCTAGTAGCACCCCTCTTGACTTTCCAGCATTGGAATGGATTTAATTTTCATTTCCTGTTTCTCCTGCAGTAGGATTTGGGGAAGAAGGAAAGTACGTCTTTGTATTTGAGCTTTTCTCTACTCTCATCCAGATCAGGACAGTCCAATCCAACCTTTGATCTGCAGAAAGTTTTTCAAGCACATGTACTCAGGGAAAAACCACCGGGTTTGCTTCTTCCTAAAGCATACAAGGTATGGTATTCAAATACAGATGCAGTGATACATAAAATTTTTTAAATTATTTTTTAATTAGAGAATTTATATGTTTACAGAAATAACATGTAAAAAATACATTTCCATATACCCCCACTGTTGTCACTTTGCATTAGTGTGTTTGCCTTTGTTACAATTGATGAAAGAATATTATCATTTAACTGTTAACTCTAGAATATAGTTTACTCCCATTTACCACCTATATTAGTCAGCCAAAGGGGTGCTGATGCAAAATACCAGAAATTTGTTGGTTTCATAAAGGGTATTTATTTGATGTACCAGGCCGTAAAGCATAAGTTACTTCCCTCACCAAAGTCTGTTTGGAGCAAGATGGCTGCTGACGTCTGCGAGGGTTCAGGCTTCCTGGGTACCTATGTTCCTGGGGCTTGCTTCTCTCTGGCTTCAAGGTTCCTTCCTTCCTGGGGCTGGCTTCTCTTTTCTCTGTGAGCTTACTGCCTTGGGCTCCAGCTTAAGTCTTCAGCATCAGACTCCAACATCAAAACTCCAACATCAGAAACCCTCAACTCTGTCCTTTGCCATGCCTTTTATCTGTGAGTCCCCACCCACTGAGGGGTGAAGACTCAATGCCCTAATGATAACTCAATCATGCCCAGGTACAGATCAGATTACAAGCATAATCCAGTATCTATTTTTGGAATTCATAACCATGTCAAACTGCTATACCACCCTATTATTAACACCTTGCATTAATGTGGTACATATGTTATAATTCATGAAAGAATATTTTTATAAATGTACTATTAACTATATATAGCCCATCATTTGCAATATAGTTCACTGTATTGTACAAGCCTGTTTTTTCTTTTAATTTTTATTCTAATAACATATATGACCTAGTTTTTCCTTTTAACCAAATATGTAATTCAGTGCTTTTAATTACACTTACAATGTTGTACTACCATCACAACCATCTATTATCAAACTTTATAAAAATATATAATTCAGTGCTTTTAATTACACTCACAATGTTGTACTACAGTCACCGCCATCCATTACCAAAACTTTATAAAAAACAAATACAGAGGAGGGGAGAGCAAGATGGCATCAATTTAAGTGTGCACTCACCACCTCTCTCACAAAAAACAGCTGAGTGGGAGCAAGATCCTGCCCTAGTGAGCTGTTTTGGGAACCCACGGAGCAGGAGGCTTCAGAGTACTGATCTAGAGAGATGGACAAAGAGGTAAATTGCTCAAGGTATTGCTGGCTTGTTTCTTGTTTGCTTTGTTTCCTCTGCCTTGATTTCCCCTTTTCTGTATATACCGATTTTGTCTACCAGTGTTTATTTCTCCTTCCTTCAGCTTCCTATCTTCCACTTTCAGTCATGATTCTTACATCCCAACTCTCTGTTTAGTCCTCAGTTTTTCTGGTTTATAGTTCTAATTCATCTGTTCTGTTTACTTTCATTAACTTTTTTTCTTTTTGTCCTTTTTTCTTTCCCTCTTTCATCATTCTGGCCTTTTAATTCATCCTGTATATTTTCCTCTATTAGGGTTTCCATTTCATTGTAGGTACTCCACTTTATTATTCCTGTTACTCTACACTGTTTATATCAGTTAAATATTCATTTTCCTAGGTCTAATATAGTTCCTCTTCTAACTTTTACTATTATTATTACTATTATCCTTTTTCTTTTCTTACATCTTTCGCTTCCTCTAGCCTCAATCTTTTTCCTTCTAGGGAACATAGAAATCAGCAAAGAAATACAACAAGAAAAACAGTGTCAAAGAGAAAACTTAACACACATAAAAAACAGCAGCTAAATAAAATGCTAGAGCAGAGAGAGAAGCTAATCAACAGAATAAACCCTTCAAGTTAAAAAGATGACCAGACAGCAACAAAATATTACGAACCATACCAAAAAACAGGAAGACATAGCCTAGTTCAATGAACAAACTAAAAACCAGGAAGAGATGCAGACCAATGAACAACTAATCAAAGCTGTCCAAAAAAATATAATAGACCAACTTAATGAAGTGGAGGAAGAGAGTAAAGGTATTAAGAAGACACTGGGAGAACATACTGAAGAAATTGTAAACATACATAAAAAGATAATATGATGGTGATGAAAGGCGTAATCCAAGAAGACAAGAATACACTGGAAGTACGTAACGGCAGATTTGAACAGGCAGAGGAAAGAATTCGCTGTGTGGAAGACAGTACATATGAAATCAAATAGATAGTATTACAGCTAGATAAAAAGACAGAAGAAATCCAGCAGGGACTTAGGGATCTGAATGACAACACAAAATGCACAAACATACACATTACAGGCATCCCAGAAGGAGAAGAGAAGGGAAAGGGGACAGAAGGGGTGTTGGAGGAAATAATGGCTGAAAACTTCCCAAATCTATTGAGGGAGGTGCATGTACATGTCCAGGAAGTGCAACACACCCAAACAGCATTAATCCTAACAGGCCTATGCCAAGACATATACTTGTCAAGTTATCCAATGTTCAAGACAAAGATAAAATACTGAAGACAGCATGAGAAAAGAGAAGCATCACATACAAGGGAAGCTCAATAAGATTAAGTGCTGATTTCTCATCTGAAACCATGGAGGCAAGAAGGCGGTGATATGACATAGTCAAGGTACTAAAAGAAAAAAATTTCCAGCCAAGAATACCCTATCCAGCAAAGCTGGCATTCAAAAATGATGGAGGGTTCAAAATATTCACAGATAAACAGAAACTAAGAGAGTATGCCAACAAGACACCTGCCCCTCAAGAGATACTAAAGGGTGTTCTGCAGAAAAAAACAGGAGAGACAGAGTTGGAGGAGAGTGTAAGAACAACTAAAAAGACAAAAAGAGAAATAAAAACAACATGACATACACAAATCCAAAGAAAATATGGTCAGTGTAAGTAATTCCTTGAGAATAATGACACAATGTTAATGGATTAAACTCACCTGTCAAGAGATACATATTGGCAGAATGGATAAGGAAATACGACCCATCTATATGCTGTCTACAAGAAACCCATCTTAGACCCAGGGATTCAAGGAGGTTGAAAATGAATGGCTGGAAAACAGTCTTACAAACAAACAATAACCAAAAAAGGGCAGGAGTACTCATACTAATATCAGACAAAATAGACTTTTAATGCAAAACTATTGTGAGAGACAAATATGGACACTACATATTAGTGAAAGAGATAATCTTTCAAGAATGAAGAACAATCATAAACATTTGTGCTCCTAACCAAGGCACCTCCAAATATGTGAGGCAAACACTGGAAAAACTAAGTTAAGGAATAGATGCCTCTACAATTATAGTGGTGGACTTAAATACACCATTATCACCATTAGACAGAACATCTCAACAAAGACTTTGAATAATATATTAGAGGATCTGGACTTAATAGACATATATAGAACATTACACCCAGATACAGCAGGATATACATTCTTATTGATGCACATAGATCATTCTCCAAGATAGACCACATCCTAGGCCACAGAGAAAGTCTCAATGAATTCAGAAAGATTGAAATCATACAGAATAATTTCTCTGACCACAATGGAATGAAGCTGGAAATCTGCAAGGGCCAGAGAACAAGATTAGGCACAAAGATATAGAAGTTAAGCAACACACTCTTAGACAAACAGAGGGTCAAGGAGGAAATCTCAAAAGAAATCAGTAACTACCTTGAAACCAATGAAAGTGACAACACAACATATCAAAACTTATGGGATGCAGCAAAAGCATTACTGAGAGGGAAATTCATAGCCATAAATTCATACGAAAGAGCTAAAATTGAAGAACTAACTGCACACTTGGAGGAATTAGTGAAAAAAAAAAAAACCCAAAGGAAGAAGAAAGAAATGACAAAGATCAGAGCAGAACTAAATGAAATAGAAAATAAGAAGGCACTAGAAAAAATAAAAGAGCTGATTCTTGGAGAAGATCAAGAAATTGGCAAACCCTTATCTAGTCTAACAAAGAAAAAAAGAGAGAAGATGCAAATACACAAAATAGAAAATGAGAAAGGGAATATCACCACTTACCCCATAGAAATAAAGTCTATCATAAGAGGATACTTTGAAAAGCTATATGCCAACAAGAAGGACAATTTACAGGAAATGGGCTAATTCCTAGAAACACATAAGCAGCCTACATTGATGAAAGAAGAACTTGATGATCTCAACAAACCAATCACAAAAAGAGATAGAAACAGTCATTAAAAACCTTCCAAATAAGAAGAGCCCCAGGCCAGACCACTTCACAGGTGAGTTCTACCAAATGTTCTGGAAATAACTAACACCAATCTTGCTTAAACTCTTTCAAAAAACTGAAATAGAAGGAACATTGCCTAACTAATTCTATGATGCCAACATTACCCTAATGCCAAAGCCAAACAAAGACACAATAAGAAAGGAAAATTACAGACCAATCTCTCTAATGAACCCAGATGCTAAAATCCTCAACAAAACACCTGCTAATTGTATTCAACAACACATCAAATGAACTATACACCATGACCAAGTGGGTTTCATCCCTGACATACAAGGCTGGTTCAACGTAAGAAAATCAACCAATGTAATACACCACATAAACAGATCTAAAGAAAAAAATCACATGATCATATCTAGAGGTGCAGAAAAGGCATTTGACAAAATACAGTACCCTATCCTGATAAAAACACTGCAAAAGATAGGAATAGAAGGAAACATTCTGAACATGAGAAAGGGTATATATGAAAAACCCAAAGCTAACATCATTTACAATGGTGAAATCCTAAAATCTTTCCCTCTAAGATAAGGAGCAAGACAAGGATGCTCACTATTACCTCTCCTATTTAACATTGCATTAGAAGTACTTGCTTGAGCACTGAGGCAAGAACCAGATATAAAAGGCATTGGAATTGGAAAGGATGAAGTAAACATTTCACTATTTGCAGACAACATGATCCTATACATAGAAAGCCCTGAGAAATCTACAACAAAGCTTCTAGAACTTATAAATGAGTTCAGTAAATTTGCAGATTATTAGATCAGTGTGCAAAAGTCAGTAGCATTTCTGTACACCAATAATGAACAATCTGAGTAGGAGATCCAGAAACAAATACCAGTTACAATAGTAAATTTAAAAAATCAAATACTCAAAAAAAAAAAAAAAAATCAAATACTTAGGAATAAATTTAACTAAAGATGTAAAAGACTTATATACAGAAAACTAAACAACACTGTTAAAGGAAATCAAAGAAAACTTAAATAAATGGAAGACTATTCCCTGTTTGTGGATAGGAAGACTAAATATCATTAAGATGTCTATCTTACCCAAACTGATCTACAAATTTAATGCAATCCCAATAAAAATCAACATAGAGTTTTTTACTGAACTGGAATAAATAACCTATGAAAGTTATTCAGAAAGGAAAGAGGTCCCAAATAGCCAAAGACATATTGAAAAAGAAAAAATATACTATTTGATATTAAAACTTTAAATCTTTACAGATAGACTCACCAAATCTTACTCAACTTTACCCATAAAAATTCCTTTTCCATGAACCTCTGCACTTTCTGTATTCTTTCAGGTTTTGTTCCACATTTTACTCTTTCTTAATAACCAGTCATTTTTTCTCAGGACAAAAGTACTGTCTTTTTTTTCTTAATAATAAAAACACTTTTTTTACATCCTACATACATAAGTTACTAAAATGATTTTGGAAACTCAGAGCAAACCTTTTACAACATACAATTACCATGGTTACATTAATTAACAGGTATTTTACTTGAGCAGTACAGGAAAGTTTACTTTTTCCATTATTTTATGAAAACCTAAGATTCCCAATGGTATCAAGATAATCCCCCTACCACCACTTTAATATGCAGATTGAGGTGGCCTCTGATAGGTTTTCCTGTTATGAAGTTACTTTTTATTATTATCAATTCAGTTTCTGTTTAATAATGATTTCCTGGAATTAGTTTATTTAAACATTTCAGTTTAAACAATGCTTTTACAAATTTCTTATAATTATCCATAATCATATGGATTATAGTTACTTTAAAACATTTCACCTTCATAAAACACATTCACTTGCTTAATGCTAACTTCCATAATACTTTCTATAAGTTTTGTCTTACATAGCACTCCCACAAACTTTTTACTTCTTTCTATATCCATTTAAGTTTCACATTTTCTTCCCATATTGTAAAGAAAAATAAGCTATTCGTTTCAATTTAGGATCAAACAGACTAGCACAAAAAAGAGACACTAACAAACATAAAGCTTACTAATTTTATTTATAATTCTTACTCCATTGGTATGGCTGTTTCTAAGCTTTTCATTATTTCACATCTCTGATTTTACTGCTTCTAAGATTTCTTCTGGAATTCTTGTTGCTTGTAATATGCAAGCTTGTTATTGGGAACACTTTTATTAGTAATCAGCAACCAGTTACTTGAGCAGTATAAATGCAGTTGAGCACTAATTCAGCAGTTCAGATAGACATTCAATACATGTATTTTGGATTACCATTCTTTAGGAGTACGCTAAAGGCTTACTTGGAGGAGGTAATTGTAGGTTTGATACTTTGCTGGGCATCAGGAGGGACAGGATGTTGAGGTTTGAATGGGATGTGGGTAGGATTTTTGAGTTGAACCGGGGCTAGTTGTGATGGACAGCAATGAAAGGAATTTCAGTGTCCCAGATGTCCAGATTGACTGAGCTTGACAGAAAAAAGGAGAGCAGAGGAAGGGGGTTTGGGGATAGGCCTATTAGCCAGAGAAAGAAGATGCCATGTGGACTTTGAAGAGAAGGAATGAGTATTTGTGCTTTGAGCCTGGTTAAAATGTTTCTTTTAAGGACTGGAGTTAGACAGCCGGGTTGTGTTAAGATGAGTGGGTGAACAGGTGGTTTTTTAGTGAATATGGCAAAAGAAGGGCTGTGAGGGGTTGTGAAACTGTTTCATCTACCATCACTGTTGATCCCAAGGAGAGAGTTAAGGGTTCAGGGAATTTGGGAAGGGCCGAGTAAGTGCTTTCAATATCAATAAGAAACTGGCTTACCTGCCACTGTCAGAGTTGCCAAAGGTTTTGTTTTGGAGATGGGCACGGGGGCCTGTGTGGTCCTGGGCACCTTTAATCATCTGTTGCCAGTCACAGAAGCTGTGAGAGGATGAAGCCAGGGGTTGGGTCTGACTGGGTAACTGATGCACTCTTGCCTTGAGAGGCCTGGGGACAATCAGACCTCCAGTGGATTCTCTGCTTGCACAGCAGGCATTGCCCCAGAGGGAGTTGTGGGTTTGGGCACTGCTTGGACCAGTGGCCAGGCTTTTTACATTTGAAGCACGGCCTTGGAGGGTGCTTTCCTACTTGCCTGGAGTGGGGTGGCTGCTGGGAATTTGGAAGGGCAATGGATTTATGGGTAGGTTTTTTGGGGGGGCTGCCATGGCTCTGACAGGGCTGTTGGCAGCATTTTGTTGGTTTAGGGTATTTGCTTGGTCTAGGCTGCAAGCCAAACACATCCCTTTTCTTCTGGGGACAGACAGGTAGAAAGAATGATATAGAGGTCTCAATATGTAAGATTATAAGAGACCGTTAGGTATTGAAATTCTTTGATAAAATGAGAGGATCAGAAAAATAGTGTCTGAGACTGCGCTTGATTTGAGAGAGATCAGGGAGCGAGAAGGATGCATGACCACATACAGGGTTTGGTGAATCTGACCTGGAAGTGGAGTTAGGGGCCAGGGGAGTTTCTGGACAAGGGAGAAAAGTAGGAGGGGCAGGGGGGCTTAGAGCACCAGGCAGAATGGCACATAGGGAGGGGGAACTGAGTTGTTTACCAGATCTGAGGATGTTTTTGATGAGGCATCAGGAGGATAGCAAGGGTTTTTTGGGAGAGGAGAGTGAAGAAGAATTTGAAAAGTGGGACAGAACTGACTGAGGGAGGAGTGGCCTGCACAGTTCAAAAATGGCCTGGACATAAGGGATTTGCTCCACTTGTTTAAGCACTGACAATACTTATTGAGGTGTGTGAGAATTTGGGGTCTAAGGTCCCATTTTTTGGCCAGACAGATTTACTGTTGAGTGGATAATGAGGCCAAACAGTGTTACAGTAAAAAGTGAGCCTTTTGGGCCAGAGATCAGATTCCAGACTGAGGTCTTTAAGACTTCAGAAGACGGGAAGCGGACTTGGCCCAATGGATAGGGCGTCCGCCTACCACATGGGAGTTCCACGGTTCAAACCCAGGGCCTCCTTGACCCGTGTGGAGCTGTCCCACACGCAGTGCTGATGCATGCAAGGAGTGCCCTGCCACGCAGGGTGTCCCCCACGTAGAGGAGCCCCATGCACAAGAAGTGTGCCCCATAAGGAGAGCCACCCAGTGTGAAAGAAAGTGCAGCCTGCCCAAGAATGGCGCCGCACACATGGAGAGCTGACACAACAAAATGACACAACAAAAAGAAACACAGATTCCCAGTGCTGCTGATAAGGATAGAAGCGGTCACAGAAGAACACACAGCAAATGGACACAGAGAGCAGACAATTGGGGCGGGAGGGTGGAGAGAGAAATAAATAAATAAAATGCTTTCTCACTGAAAGTTAAAAAAAAAAAGACTTCAGAAGAGGCACCCCTTGTTTTTAAGGGGGTGGATTGACCGTTGCCCATGAGTTTAAGGAGATTTTACTGAGTCCCTGAGATGACAACAGATCACAGGGGATGTCCCTCCCTGTGTCTCATCAGGCCAGATACAGAGCAGAGGACTGGAGGAGGCATCCCTCAGGCTAGTCGCTCCACACAACAGAGTCCAGGACCCAACACAGCCCTCTCCCCAGTGTCCTGGGCCATGGAGAACAGAACAGGATTTTATCATGGAAGTAAAATGTCAACCAACGCAATTGGAGAAAACATTTGGAAATCATCCATCCAATATAACAAATTGCAGAAAATGTTTGGAAATCAAATAGCCAATAAACATTTATCATGACAGTAAAATGTCAACCTACACAATTAGATAAAATATTTGGAATTCATATCCAATAAATATTTAATATCTAAAGAAGATATACAAATAGCTAGAAATCCCATGAAAAAATCCTCAACTTCATTAGCCATCAGAATAATGCAAATCACAATCACATTCCTCATCATACCTGTTATAATGAATTCCATTTAACAATGAAAATAACAAGTGTTGGAGAGGATGTGGAGAAATTGGAAAAATCATTCATTGTTTGTGACAATGTGAAATGATGCAGCCACGATTGAAGAAATTTGGTGGCTCCTCAGAAAGCTAAATGTAAAACAACCATAGGACTCACCAATCCCACCACTATGCATATACCACAAAAAAATTGAATACAGGGATTCAAACAGATATTTTCACACTGATGTATATAGCAACAGTATTGAAATTGCCAAAAGACGGAATGAAATCAAGTGTCCCTCAACTGATGAATGGATAAAGAAAATTTCATGTATATTTAAAATGTAATATTATTCTGCCATAAAAAGTTTTATCCAAAGTGGATAAAACTTGAGGACGGCATTTGTAATGAAATAAGCCAAATGCAAAAGGAGAAATATTGTATGATCTCACTGACTTGTAATAATTAAAATAAACTCAGAGTCAAAATTTAGGAAATGTTCCCAGGGCATAGGATGAGGATATGGAATAAGAATTTAAGGTTACTATTTGGAATGATGGAAATGGATGGTTTTGCTGATAGCCCAGTATTATGAACATAATAAGAGCACTGACATATATTTCTGAATTTGGTTAAAGTTAAAATGTTATATGCTATGTATGGTGACAGTATAAGAATTTTTAAAACATCCATAGAATTACATTATATAAACAGTGAACCCTAAGTTAAACCATAGATAATAATGGTGCAATTTAAGAATAAAAAAGTCAGTTTATCTCTTTGGGTGAGGGAATCTCCATCTTTTAAGGACAGGTTTAGGACAGGTGACTTTTATTTTTAGAGGGTCAAATGTAATATAATAGGGCCTTGATTGGAAGTCTATGTCAGTTGCCTTGCTGGGAATTTCAAATTTCAAGAGATGAAGAGGAAACACAATAGGAATTTTTGAATGTGTGTTTCTGAAAGGTCCCATGGTCTTTCTCTCTACAATTTTATCAGCACCCAAAGAGCATAGATTATATTACTCCAGACTGAATAGGAGTCTTCTGGGCAGCAGATGCCAAGAGGGCTAAACAAAAACATGCAGGAATTTTAATAGAAGAAACATGCTTGTGAACAAAAATAGGATAGAGTCTAGAAGGCTGGAAAAGCTGGCAAGCACAATGCAAGGCTGACTCCAAGTGAAGGAGAAAGGGAGGACATGTTCCTAGAGGGAGAAAGTGTCCTAGACTACTGGGGAAGTCAAGCAAAGCTATCAGGAATACTGGGCCGAAATGTCAGCACACAAGATCCCCAATGTCTCTGCTTTAACATTGATGGATAGGAAGAGTGTGGGGCAGAGTGTCAGTGCCCATGGATAGTTTTTGGAGGGAATTCTCCAGCCACAGTCCACCTTTAATACAATAATAGCTCTGGTCAACATCTTGTCTGTAAATTCATGAAAGACTCAGTCAAAATCACATAGGTAAGCCACTCCAATGTCCTCCATAGAATGTGGAATAAATTTTGTTATTGTTTAAAACCCATTGGGTAGGTCAGGGACCATTTGATATGCAGCAAAATGCCTTTTAATAATATCTAATTACAACCCCAGGTAGTGGTGCTCTTGAGGGCTATGGAGACACACAGGTTCTGTGGTCATGACAGATCGCTCTGGAATTCAGTGCATTGTCAGTGGGCCCTACTTTGGATTTTGTGCTCCTGTGTATGATAGAGTTGGACTCAGATGTGACCTTCCTACAGTGCCTCTTCTGTCACTTTTACTGAACCTGTGGTTGGTGCTGGGGTTGGTATATACTCAGGAGACTTGAATCTCTGGACTGTCCATGTGCCAGCTGGGCCCTGAGCCTCAGTAGAGTTGTGGCTCCTATTCTTTGGTTCATTGAACTTACCCAGGTCAGCTAACAAGGAGGTGAAGATGGCCAACCACAACAGGAAACCAAGAGTACCTACAACTGCAAGCAGGAGAATCACCTCCATCAACCATGTGGGATCTAAGCCTCCTCTTGATATAGAGGTGGAGTGGACATCACCATCCCAGGGTCCACAGGGTGGAGGAATAAAATATGAATTAGAGTGGACTTACTGGTATTCAACTATAGAACTATTGTGACTAGTAATGGAAGAAATTGTAGCATTGATGTGAAGAAAGTGGTCACGGTAGTTGCTGAGGGCAGGGAGAGGGAAGAAGAGATGTGATGGGGCATTTTTGGGACTTGGAGTTATCCTAAATGATATTGCAGGGACAGATGCTGGGCATTATATATCCTGCCTTAACCCACTGAATGTACTGGGGGAGAGTGTAAACTACAATGTAAACTATAATCCATGTGGTGCAGCAATGCTCCAAAATGTGTTCACCAAGTGCAATGAGTGTACCACAATGATGTAAGAGGTTGTTGATGTGGGAGGAGTGGAGTGGGGTATATGGGAAACTCTTATATTTTTTAATGTAACATTTTTTTGTGATCTATGTATCTTTAAAAAACACAATTAAAAAATAAAAAATAAATAATATCTAATGTCACATGTAGTATTGTCAAATGGGATTGTACCTGATGAATATGTGGCAATTGTGGGTTAGTTTTTTTGTTTTCTTTTAATGAAAATAATTTTATTTAAATATATTCATGTATACAAGAGGAGTTTCCAAGTAAGCTAATAATTTTCCTGGAAATGAAGTAAATTTTACTATAGAAAATATATTGACCTACAAAATATCATTTTTGATCAATCCACAAATAACACATTGGATTTCTGCTGCTTTGACCTTGAAATATTTTTGTAATAACCTTGAAAGTCTTTCATAATTATGAATGATTAAGCTTACTTAAGAAGGCAGGGCAAAAGCCAAGAAAGGCCAAAAGCTAGGTCTCTCCTACCAACAGCCAAATTGTGAATGCAAAGAACAATTCTTAAAGGAAATTCAAAGTGCTACTCGAGTGATCACATGAAGGATGAGAGAGGGAAGCAGCTTTATTGCTGATGTGGGAAAAGTTTTAGATTTCTGGGTATATCAACTGCTACATTCCCTTAAGTCAAACCCTAATCCACAGAAAGTGCCTAACTCTCTTCAATTCTAAGAGCACTGAGAGAGGTGATGAAGGTGCAGAACAAAGTTTGATGCTAGCAGAGTTTGATTCACGAGGTCTAGGTAAAGAAGCAATCTCTATAACATTAAGTGCAAGGTGAAGCAGCAGCAAATGTTAATGTAAAAGCTGCAGCAAGTTATTTAGAAGCCGTAGGTAAGATAATGGATGAAGGTGGCGACACAAAACAACATAATTTCAATGTTAGACAATACAGCCTTATATTGGAAAAAGATGCCATCTGGGATTTTCATAGCAAGAGACACAACACCACCTAGATTCAAAGATTTAAAGGAGTGGTTAAGTCTCTTGTTAAGGGCTAATGCAGCTGGTGCATTTATTTTATTTTATTTTTTAAGACTTATTTTTTATTTCTCTCCCCTTCCCCCCTGCTTCCAACCCCATTGTCTGCTCTCTGTGTCCATTTGCTGTGTGTGTTCCTCTGTGTCCGCTGGGATTCTTGTCAGTGGCACCAGGAGTCTTTATCTCTTTTTGTTGTGTCATCTTGCTGTGTCAGCTTTCTGTGTGTGTGGCGCCACTCCTGGACAGGCTGCGCTTTTCTGGTATGGGATGGCTCTCCTTATGGGGTGCACTCCTTCCGCGTGGGGCTCCCTTATGCGGGGGACACCCCTGTGTGGCACGACACTCCTTGTGCACATCAGCACTGTGCATGGACCTGCTTACCACATGGGTCAGGAGGCCCTGGGTTTGAACCCTGGACTTCCCATATGGTAGGCGGACACCCTATCAGTTGAGCCAAATCCACTTCCTGGTTGGTGCATTTAAGTTGCAGCTGATACTCATTCACCATTCTGAAAATCTTAGGATCCTTAAGAATTATGCTAAATCTACTCTGTCCGTGCTCTATAAAGGCAACCACAAACTGATGATAGCACATTTCTTTACAACATGGTTTACTGAATATTTTCACCTGCTGTTGAAAACAACTGCACAAAAAGGATTCCTTTCAAAATATTGTTCACTGGCAATGCACCTTTGTACCCAAGATCTTTGATAGAGATGTGCAATCAGATGAAGTTATCATGCCTGCTAACATCTCACCATTCTAGATGCTATTAAGAGCATAGGCTCTCCCCTATTGAGATTCAGTTTTCTCATGTTTTGGGACAGATTTCTTTGGAACACATGGTATTGATCCAGCACATGGGATCCTTTATTGCTTCCTCCTCTTGGTGGCAGATCTCAGCAGTGAACTTCTCGGTTTTAGGAATAGTATTATTGGGATCAGACCTATGAAGTGGATGACTCGAGTGTTTCTTGTTTCCAGGTGTCCTGTCGTAGGTTTAGCTGCAGCAGTCAGTTCCAGGACTGCTTGATCTTTGAGTTCTTCACCACAGTCCATGATTACTGCTGGAACTGGATCCCCCAAATCCCCAAAATGGTGCTGCAGAAGGTGGGATGCTTCAGTGCTGCTGGTGGCACATTATAAACTTTCTCTCTGTAGCTGACTCTCCATCTCCAGAAACATCTCAAGGAGCCAGTTCTGCAGCTCTGAGACTGTGGAGAATATGCCTGGGCATTACTGTGGGGGACAGAGTGAGGGGAGTACAAGGTGAGCTCATGAAAACCTCCCCTTCAGGCAGGCAGAAGGCTGGATGTCAGCGGGATGGCCAGGACACTCCAAGCCCAGGAGAGCATCTCCAAACATCTGGGATCAAGTTCTGGGGGAGGGTGGGGACAATTTTGAGGTTTTCTTTTTCTGAAGAACAGACAACATTCTATTAAGAACTTCTAAAAGCCTTCTGTTATGTATCTATATATATTTATCTGAATTTCAGTCACAGTGCAGAATTTGTGAAATCAGATATTACTTTCTTAACTTTATTTTTATTTTCCTTGATTGCAGTGAAGGAATGTGACATATTTTGATATTAAGTATACTGTTTGCTGTGGGATTTTTGCAGGTGCCATTTGTCATTTTTTAAATGCTCCCATCAATTTCTTGTTTGACGGGTCTGTCTGATGAATGGATGTTGAATTTGACAAAGCCTCTTTCTGCATCTTTTGAGAATAGGAACTAATTCCACATTATTCTATGAATTTTAAAGTCTTTAAAAATGTATTTTAAAATGCTTTCTGAGCTATGAATTCACGGAAATTAACCTTACTTAATATGAATCAATCTGGTTTTTTTTAGTATCCCCCCCTTGTGGCTTTTTGCATGCTGTCTGCTCTCAGTGTCCATTTGCTGTGCATTCTTCTGTGTCTGTATTTTTTTTTATTATCCCTCCCCCCCCTTGTGGCTTGCTTGCTGTCTGCTCTGTGTCCATTCACTGTGCACTTTTCTGCATTTTTTTGCTTGTCTCCCTTTTTGTTGCGTCACCTGCTGAGTAGGCTCTCCACAGCGCTTGCAGGCTGGCAGTACTCAGCTGTGCTTGCGGGCGGGGCAGCACTCTGCTGCACCCGGGCCAGTGGCTCTCCACAATGTGCAGGCGAGCCTGCCTTCACAAGGAGGCCTCGGAACGCAAACCCAGGACCTCCCACATGGTAGCTGGGAGCCCAGCTGATTGAGCCACAGCCGCTTCCCGAATCAATCTGTTTTTATATGTTCCTAAATTTGAATTGATAATTCAATTGAATTGATAATATTGCATCAAGTATCCTTTTCTTATAAATTTATTATTAATATTTAGTTATATTTTTATAGTGACTGTCACTTTTAATTAGGAATATTCAATCCTTATAAAATTGTTAGGCCACTCCTCTTATTTTGTATTTTCAGATTTCATGTAAATTTTATATTATTTTTAAAGGGCTTGAATGTATTTACCAAGTAAACGAATAAAACTTATTGTTATTGTTTGGTGAGAATTTTCTAAATACATAATTCAATTATTTATTAGAAATGGAAATATTGCCACTGAGAAATTGTGAGTGAGTTTTGGTACTGAGTGATTTCTTAGAATTTATGCATTCCATTTAACTGTCTGTTCTTTTAGCTTAAGCTCTATATAATGTTATCTTTTTTCTTGCCTGTTATAAAAAGGCATCATCTTTTTTCATTGTCTGTACTGTCTACTGTGACAATCTGGTTTCAATCACAATAATAATTCATGTTCTATTCCCTTCATCATTTGATAAAGTTGTTTGCCAATTTGCTTTACATCATTAAATGATCTCTTTCATTCTTTTTTAAATTTACACTATCTGTTCCATTTTTTTCTTTTCTGTTCCAATCTTTATTATTTTTTTCCTTATACTTTTTTTTTTTTTTTCTTACAATTGAGGATTTTACCTTATACTTTTTTTTTTGTTCATTTTGCTCTCCTTTTTCTGGCTTCTTTTTAGTAGAACATATTGTGATTGATTGGATTCCATATTTATTAAATATAATAATAATATAAAACATATAATGTTCATCCTATAATCTGTTTCATTATGTCCCAAACAAAATATTTTAGAATATTATCAATATCATGTATTTTCCATGTTTTTATTAGCAATTCTTCTAATTTAAAAAAATATATTATTATAGCCATTCTAGTAGTGTGAAGTGGTTATAATTTGCATTTCTTTAAGGATTGCAGATGTTCACTTTCTATTCTTGAGATTATTAGACATTCAAAAATATTCTTGGGTGAGATGAACATTAAAAATTTACATAATTTTAAAATATATCTTTATTCTTTCTTTTTATTGAAGAGAAAGTGAACTTTATATAGTATAGAACTATAGAACTTCATCATAAATGTGACTTTTAAATACTTTCTCTTGATTTGTGGCATGACTTTCTATTTAACTAGTTATTTTAGTAATTTCTAATTTGTAATGGCTTTTAATTTGAATGAAATCCTTCTGTTGTGGAAACCTGTGATCTACAAAATTGAGATTCTCTGACCCATGGACAACACTGAAGTGACAGAACAGGGACACTTTGCCATAAGACATCCCCTTTCAAGAGGGAAGGACCAGGAGGCCACCAGACACTGGCCAACAGGGAATCTGACCTCCAACCAACCTCGTGTTCTTGGGGCCTTTTCCTTGACCAGTGCCTGTTCTGCTCCTGGGAGGGATGCCTTGCCCAGGAGTCTCCCTGGCTTCACCACTAGGGCTCTGAATCCACTGAGAACCACCAATAACTGCTATTTCCTGGGCTGTTTGTCCAGGGTGTCCTCCCAACCATCTAGGATGGGTCCGTGTTGGCTCGAGTGACTGACATGGATCAGCCATGTGTTCCTGACCACTGGAGAGAAGTCCTGGCTTCCTGTCATGGGGCCACCTTCAGGACCCTGAGACAATGCAGGGAAAGGCAAACCTAAGGCATTCACTACCCAAGTCTCAGGTTGCTCATGTTAGCTTTTGTTCTGTTTGCAGAAGGAAGACACATATGCAAGCCGAATATCAGCATAGGGGCAGTACCAATGAGCTGGGCATAGGGAAGAAGGACACATTTGGAGTCCATTGTTGCAAATAGATACAGCATATGTATGTGTGTGTGCTTGTGTGGGTGTGCAGTGTGCAGATATGTACATGTATGTGTATATGCACACACCTGTATGTATACTTGTTAGTTGGGTGTATTATTGGATAGCAGATATGTGCATGTGTATATATATTTAATGTGTGTATGTTTGTCTCTTGTGTGTGGTGTGTATGTTTGTCTTTATAGTTCTGTATGTGTATAATGTGTATAGTAAATGTGTGAATGTGTGTATAATGAGTGCATGTGTGTCTGTGTGTGCATCTGTGTGTGCATATGCATGTGTTGTGCGTATAGTAGTTGTGTGAATTGCCTTTCAGCTCTGTGGTTCTGTAGGTAGCCAGTGTTCTCTGATGTGTTCTCTAACTAGAGGAGTACAGAGGAATTAAGAGACCTTCTAAAAGTCCCCAAATAGCTCTGGATTCGCTGTTCATGGGACTGTTCGAGAGCATATGACAGGATCCTTTAGGGTGATGCTGCTGATTTAATAAAATCCTGCATTTGGTCTCCATGAAGAGTATGCCAGTTTACTAAAGACAATTCATTGTGAAGACAAGGTATCAACAGTGTGAAGTACCTCTAAAAAGCAGTCCGAAACCATGGGCAGAGCCTGGTAACACTGTGAGGGAAATGCCCTGTAGGCCAACAGGAGCCTCTCTGGAAGTCACAGCTGGTCCCAGGGGGTTACTCAGGACCCACTTAGTACAGGGCCCAGGGCAGGAGCGGTGGGCGAAGGGTAGGGGTTTCCTCTCAGGGGGAAAGTTTTCCTTTTTCACAAAATAAACTAAAATGATTATTTAACTAAGAATATTGGCATCTAATAATATTCTACTCCATTGGGAGCATTTACCTAACTCAATAAGACAACAAGAAGCACATGTGAAAGGAGGGTATCAAGGTCTTCTATTTGCCTTAGTAGTATCTGGGGGACAGGGTTGCTTTATTAATTCTGTGGGTCCAGAACTGTGGGAGACTCACAGATTGCCTCATAGTTGCTGCACTTTTTCTTTACAATTCATGCTTCATTTGTCACAAATGACTTTAGTAATGAACCTCCATTATCATCCAATATCTGGTCTCAATTTCTGTAAGTTCACATTCCATTCTTAGTTCCCACTATCTACATTCTCTGGTGGAAATAAAAAGCAAACATCAGTTGTACTTTCCCCTTCTCAAAATGAACCCCACCCACATCTCGTCCTCACTCTGATCATGTACCTACCTTTTCCAGTGTCTTCATCACTGGTAACCTTCGATCTAACTTAAATATATACTGCCTGCTCTTTGTATTGAAAATTAGTCATTTCCATTGGTTCTTCCCACAAAGATGTGAAAAATCTGGCTTTGGTGTCCAGCCATAGCTTTCTTTACTAATATCCACAAGTGCTGACATCTTTTTTGTCTCTTTCTTTGGGTGAGCACAATCTAGCACTCATCCTCACCTACATATTGGATTTTCTTCTCTGTTAGCAAGAATTTGTTCCAGTCTCCCTTCAAGCCCATTAGTCCCCAAAGATGAGGAAACTCAATTCTGCCAATGTGCAACCTGCCTCCTCTTTCACACAGTGGGGCAGTCCACTTGTCCTGCTCTTTTAAAGAAATTTCTGATTTGTCCTGTTAATTGGCTCATCTTCTGTTTATTTTCCTATTAACTTCTTTCAGGAATGGAGGTTATTTATTATATAATTCATTTGACTACTATTGTATATCTTGGTTGCCATTTGCTAAATTCAATGCTGTGTTCCTGAGAAGATAAGGTATGAGGAATTTTCAGAAACGGGATCTAAATTAGTCAATATTCAGGTGGGGGCACTGAGGTGATGGGAATGACCTACTAAAGTCAAGTAGGTGTGATAAGTCAGGGACAGAACCAGAGGAGCAGTCCCTTGTGAAACTGGAGATCAGAGGTGAGGCTCACATGATAACACAAATAAGTGTGAATAAAAGTAAATAGATCTGGGTTCCTTCTATAAAATACACAAATGTTCTGCTTTAATCCCCAATTAGTGGCTTGTCAGACTGAAGCTCATGGGGTGATGTCACATCCTTGGTCACACAGCAGGAGGGGATGGGCATGGGCTGGGCTCCCTGTCACTACTAGGATCTCAGCCACAGTCACAGGATTCAGTGCCATTGGCCTCAGGAGGGCAGCTCTCAGTTCATTTTCAAGGGCCTGGGTTCCTGGGCAGGGAGATACCATCTAGTTATTTTGAGCTCCTCCCTTCTGCAAACCATTCACTGTGTGGCTATACTGACAAGAATCTGTTTTATGTTCCTTAATGTAGAGTTAACCATTTTCATTGAATTAAAAAGTCTCTAGAATTGATGGAGAAAGTAGGAATTGGGTTTTCTAGGATTCATGAATGGATATATGAATGGATCCTATCACAAATTATGGGGCAGGACCAGGCAAGGCATGTATGCAGAAGGCTAGCACAGGGGCAGGTCAACATGGCAGTGACCAAGTTCCCAGGTGCAGGGCTGGAGAAATAACTTCCAGTCTGGCCACAGGCTGTGGCATCTGAGCCAGAACCAGGGCCCCCGATCACCCTCACTTTGTGGAGTCTGTGTGTGGCATGAACACCAGTTTGTGGAGCACTTTATGCACCCCACCAGCATTCCAAAGCCCCAAGGCACAAACACATCCCATTGCCAGTGACTGGCAGCACTCCCTCCCAGTCTCCACCCAGCCTGCCCTGTTTTGTGGGGCGCTCTCAGATGAACAACACTCCTGTCTACAGGGACATCAGATATGGCAACTGTCAGATAACAGTGATCGAGAAGTTAGAAGGGTACATTGAAGCCCTGCAGAAGGATATGGAGGACTTACTGAGCCCACATCTGGGGAAGGCACCTTTTAGCCAGGTCAGTGGGGTGACACGTGCCCTGTTGGATCAAGGACTTCTGAAGTCCCGCTGATCAGCTGGTATGAGAGCATCTCCAACAGACTAGTGACCTTGTGAGAAGGATGGGGTTTTTGGAGTCAAGGGACAGGGTGTAACAAGAAACTAGGGCTAGGGGTTTTAACAGGGCAGGGTGAGGTATAAAGGCTTCAGAGGCAGGTCTGGCTTACATAAATTAAGATACGGGTCTCTGCTCAGGTCAGCGCTGGAGGGTAGATATCTACATTGCAGATGCAGAGGAAACAACTGAGCTAGTGGGAGGCCTGAGCTGCCGCTCTTTCCATTCACTGGTGCTCCTTGGCCTCAGCTATTCATATTCTGGGGTTGGCAGCTGCCCCTCTGGTAGAAGCAATATCCCAACAAAGATTTGGGGAGGGCAGCACAAGGCAGACTCTTTGGGCACATCTTTCCTCTGCCCTCTGGCCCTCCCGAGCTCACTTCTGCCTACGTTTCTGAGCCCCCGCTCTAGAGCACAGCTGGCTTGGTTGCACAGTGCCAAAGAAGACTCGGGCCTATATCCTGCAGGCCTTAGCATAGCAGGGCATGGGCACACTGAGTGCCTCTCTCAACCCCTGGGCTTTTTCAACCTGGTGGAGAGGTAGGAGGCCTATCTGTGGTCCCTGTTCCTTACCAGACCAAATTGGGCCCAAACGGCTTTCCAAGAGCCTGAAAATGGAAGCTCAAGAAATTAAGTGCTTACTTTGGTTGGCCTGACCACAAGGGAGATTTGGGGAGCACCCAGCACAGAGCCACCACCCTCGGCCCTGTGGCCTGGTGTCAAGGCTGGGCAGGGAGTTTGCAGGCAGGAAGACACGGACTTTCAACCCTGCCATCCCATCCCGTCCCATCCCATGCCAAGTGACTTTGACACTTGCCCTTTCCTTGGACTCTCAGGGCCCAAAACCTAAGTCCTCTGTCCTCCTTCACCCCACCTGACCCCACCATCCGTGGCTAAGGCACTACTAAGTCTCTGACCTAAACAAGGTCCTCGACCTCTCTGGAGCCCACTGTCTTCCTAAGAGTCCAGTAAGTCAGCACTGCCCAAGGATGGGGCTGGCCTGTACGTTTGACACTCACTCCTGGGTGCTCCAGGCCATTCTCTCCTCTGTAGCGTCAGCCAGGTAAAGGAGCCTGACACAATAACCTGATGACATACCCCACCGATTGTCAATCCTAGGTTTGATTTGGCCATATATACAATTCAAGCTATTAAAATGTATACAATATTTACAAATTAAATAATTACCTGAAAAAAGGTATCACAAATCAGATGGCTTAACACAATAGAAATATGCTGACTTCCAGTTCTGGAGGCTGCATATCTGAAGTCTGTAGGGAAGAATCCTTCCCTTCCTCTTCTTACCCACTATTGTCTTCCCTGGGATCCTTAGACTTCAATTCCTAACTCATTCATCACATGGTGTTCTTCTTGAATCAGTCTGCCTGTGTCAGATTCTTCCCTTCTGATAAGTAAACCAGTAATGTTGGATTAGGGCCAAATCTAATCCAGTGTGCCCATATCTTAACAAACATCTTCAAAGACCCCCATTTCCAAATAAGGTCATCCACAGTACAAGGTCATGACTTGAATATGGGATTTGGGGAGACAGAATCCAACGAATAACATTGATCTAACATCATGATGAGTTGCTGACCTTCCCCTAGCTTACTGACACTCTCCATTTGCAGCTCAGAGGAGGGTTTATATTCCTTAAGATGGCCCACTTAAAGGAGCGTGTCTTGAAGTGGAGGGTGCCCCTCCTGCAGACTCAACTGATTACTGGGAATAAACAGGTTTAGGAACCTGTTTTTTGTGATTATATCTAGTAGAAGTGTCTATTCTCTGCTAAAAATAAACTGCATGAAAGATTTGTGTTGAATAAGTTCAGACTACAGTAATTTTTTAATAATGTATATTCAAAATGTTCAGAAAAGTTAATTGAGTCAAACAATGTCATTCTGAATTATAACACATACTGGTTTAGACCAGTTTGTCTGAATTCAATTTGTTTATATAATTAGCTTCTGCCTCAGAACTCTAAAATATCCAACAAAAATCAGGTGAAAGAGGAGATGAATGGATCATAACTTTTTTTTGAGGTATCAGAACAAGCGTTTGAACCCAGGACCTCATATGTGGGAAGCCGACACTCAACCACTGAGCCACATTGGCTTCCTTGAGTTGGTTTTTTAATTTATTTGCTTTTTTGTTGTTTCTTTCTCTCTAGGAGGCACCAGGAACTGAACCTGGGAACTCCTTTGTGGGAGATGGGTGCTCAACTGCTTGAGCCACATCTGCTTAGGATCATAACTTTTGTTGGGAAGATTGGAGGGCTTTGTATTTGTGTCATGTATTTTATATATATATATATATAGAGAGAGAGAGAGGGGCACATTTCCTATATTGCTGAAGACATCCTCCTTCCTTGGCTACATTTGGCTCCCTTACCAGCTCCTTCTGCAAGTGCTATGGGCTAGAAATAGAAACCCCTGTACATGGAGAAGTGAGATTCCAGGAAGAGTCCTGTTCCCCTTGACTCAGCCAGCACCGTCCTCCCTGAGGAGCCTGAGATAGAGACCTCCCATGGGCCCTTGGACCTTCCCTTATAAAGATACATCCAAATGGAAATCACCACATAGCTCAACAGATGAAGCCTCAGCACACATTGGCTTAAATGCAGGATCCTCCTCAACCAGGAAGATGTTGTCTACAAGTCATGGGCCTCATCCATGGAGCATGAACCCTTGTGGTCTTCCTCTTTCGGGTGGCAGCTCCCAGATGTGAGTGCCTCAGGGATCAGCTGCGATCCCTGTGGTTCTCCTTTTCCCCAGGTTCCCCTCCAGGTGAAGCTGCAGGAGTCAGGCCCAGGAAGAGTGATGTCCACCAAGACCCTGCCACTCACTTGCTCTGCCTCTGATTCTCCATCACAACCAGTGGTTTTGGCTAGTTGGATCCAGGGATGGGGCCACAGTGGTTGTATATAATGTTATCATGGTGACACAATACAGTCTGTCCCTCAAGGGCTCACTCTCCAGATGCAGGTCTAAGAACAAGTTCTTAGTGAATCTGAGCTCCATGAGTGCTGAAGATGTGGCCATTTTCACTGTGTGAGATACGCAGTGAGAAGTAGTCAGGTACGAATCTCCCCACACGGTCACGTGCTGGGTGGCAGGGCTTGTTTGGGATCCACCCAGAGCAGGGACCAAGCCCAGGTTCATCTTCGCAGAAGTAGGAGATTCCTTTCATAATACAAGGTTTCCTGTTCTTGCTAAAAAGCATTTACTCCCATGGGATTCTCCACTGTATCTGATCTAAGTAGTGCCATAGTATATCCAAGTTTCAAACTCAGAAAATATATATGTATTGCTAGTACATGTATTCTTTTACATTGTAAACACACATACACATATATATATTAGGTTTCTTCATATTGTTTTTCTGGATTAGACTGAAATTATAAACAAACTTGATTTCAACTGATACTCTACCAGAGTGCACTTAATTCTCTGGAATCACTCTCTCCTCAGACTGCAACCAGGCAAAATACATTCATCATCATCATCATCATCATTATCATCATCATCATCATCATCACAAATAAAAATTGCATGATTTTTTAGTCACCATAAAGACAGATTATTCCATGGCAGTATAATTTTATCTGGATTGGAAATTAAAGCCCCTACTTTCTGTTCCATCATTGTGAACATGTGTATCTTTCTTCTACCAGGCTATTCAGGATTCTTGGTCCCCAGGCTTAGGTCCCCCCACTGTACAGATGCCCATGACTGAGGACACAGAGCAGAAGGAGCAGTTTATCATGACCTTAGGTGCAGTCCAAGTGCCTCATCTTGTTATCCCTTCATGGATGGACTCCTTCACTTAAGGCTATACATGGTCATCCAAACACAGCAGGCTTCTCCTGATGGGGACAGTTCTCACTGGGAGCCTCATGGTGTGGTCAAAATCGAATCTGATGTCAGGAAACCTGAGAGTTCTTCCTGAGGTATGACCTCTGGGGAAGGGACTCTGATTTCAGAAGAAGAAATGTGGTGTGTCTGAGAACATGTTTCTTCAAAGACAGACTGCCTCTGCCTTAAGAGAGAGGTTCATGCTCACCTGCCTTTCTCGTTCCCAGGAGTTTTCTTTGACTGAATTGCACCTGCACAGTAACCTGATGGACTCTGAGTGCTGACCTGGGCCCAGATCTGCTCTGCAGGATACTACCAGCAAGGGAGATGGGTAAGGCAGAGATTAACAGGACTGGAGGGGATGTGGTCAAGGTCCACGCCCTCTGTTTCTGAACTAAATAGATCTAAAGACCTTTCCAATGAGTAAGCTCTTGGAATCCCTAGGATATTCATCAGGTGGACAATTATACAAGGAGAATTACAAGTCCTTCCAGAATGATGTTTTGGGACATTGAGACATTAATATTAAACTATAAAAGACAGGAGAGTCTAGTAATGTTATCTGGGAGGAGACCTCATTAGACTTTTCAGAATAAGTGATAGAGTCAGTCCTCTTGTGGAATAAGGGGTATACGGGTCAAGTAAAATCCACAGGAACTGTCTCTGACTAAGGAGATAGTAAGTTAAAAGCAATGCTGCATTCCCAGAGTGGTGGCAGTGGTTAGTGCAACATCAAGGACTTGATGAGTTAGGGGTCATTATCTTTCACACCAATTTCAAATTGGTCCCTAATTAATGTCTTTCAGTACAAAATCTGTGTTTAATCTGACTGGGTGTGTAGAGGTAGCACAGCTTTTTTAGCTAAAAGAGGAACTGGCCTTAATCATCCAGGGTCACGGTGTGCCAGCGCCCCTGCTGGGTCAGGCTGGTGGCTTCTGCGCTCTGGCCGTTATTCACAACTATTTACAGTGTCATGCCAACCCCGCACTCAGCCACCCACTCTCACCCCTGCACCTCCTCCCTGCCCCGCCCCTGCCCTGGCTCAACCTCAGAACTAGTTTGTTGCAAGGTGCCGGGTGAAGGAGCCGAGACGAAACCGAGGTAGCATCCCGAGCACCACTCCGTGCGCCTTGGTCCACCTCGAGCTCCCCCCACTTCGGCCCCCTTCCTTCTGGGCCCCACGACTCCCCGCAGCTCTTCGCAGGGACCACCAGAGGCAGAAGAGCTGTAACCACCGCGGCACACGTGCGCCTGCGCCCGGGGTGGGCCTGAGGGGGCAAGGCCCCACTCCCCATGCCCCAGGCCCTGTGCCCCAGCCCCTCCAGCTCCCTGAGCCTGGGGCCAGCGGGCAGGCTCCACCCCTGTCGGCCCGCTCTCCTGCCGCCCTCCCCTCCACTTCAGAGGGACGGGAGCCGAGCCCGAGCAGGCCCAGCCATGGCCTCGGCCCAGCGGTGGGCGCAGAGGAGCCCGGGGCTGCGGGTGGGCTGCGGGCAGACGCGGCGAGGAGGTGGAGACAGGAACGCTTCCTCGCTGCCGTGGGGATGCAGCACGCACGCCACCAGGACGGCAGTTCCCGAGGAAGTAGAACGCGGACGTGCCTTGGGCCGTGGCGACACCATTGCTAGATATACACCCAGAGAGCAGCCACAGAAGACACGGCTGTGTGTTACTGTGTGAGAGACACAACGAGGGGAATCAGGGGTAGCCCGGACGGAAACCTCCCCGCAGGCCCGAGGGCGCTGGGCTGCAGGGCCCGGCCCTGACCACCAGAGGGCGGTGGTGCCCCGCTCGAGGGCAGGCGCAGGAGGCCGAGTGGCCTGAGACCCTGGCTTTCCTGTTCCTGACCAGCATCTCCTCGAGATCCCTTGTGGCTTCTCCCTGGTTAACTCCCAGCTTTCTCTCATCTTCGAATGGTCAATGTTTAACGGGGCCATTCATCTTTTTAGATTGGTACTATCAGTATCTTTTATAGGCTGTTGATTGGGGACTCAAGTAATTTCAGTCCAAACTCCAGTGCTGTGCAAAAACTCTTTTTATTTCTCTACACTCTCCCAGTCATGCCTAGTAATGTGATCATCTTAACAGCCTAGTGTCCATTAGGATAGTATGTTTCATTTTCCTCTTTTTATGTCTTTCATGGATTTGAAGTAAGAATTTAAAGGCATGTATCCTCCACCTATCTTCTGCCCCTGGGGTTCTAGCTCTCTTTCTCCACCATGCATTTTTTGTGGTAGCCAGAACAGGAAGAGCCATCCACAAACCTTTAAATTTCCTCATTCTCTGTGCAATGAGCCTCGTGCCTTTACTTTATCTCCTCCGTGTCTCATGAATCAGTTTCTCCTCTGCATTCTCCTCATCCAGCTCCGTTTGGGTGGGCACCTTCACCCATAGAACACATGCACCCACCTGCAAACTACCTGCCTCTGCCCCTTATCAGAGCATTTCAGGAAAGAGTCCCCCCCAAGCACCTCCTTCTGGGTCACAGCAGAAAGTCTCCCGCTGCTCACGGTGCTGCTGCACACACACCAAGGAGGACCCGAAGGCTCTGAGAATAGAGACCAGACTCCAGTGTTGTAAACGCAGAACACCCCGGCACAGTGCCATGGTGTGTGCAACCTGGAAGCCCTAGAGCAATTCCAGTCCTTGTCTGAAATATTATACAGAATTCTGTAATGTGGACAAGTGAATAATTTCTACAGTGTATTTAAAAATCATGCATCACAATTCATCTAGTAAATAAACTTCTGTAACATTGGATAACTGCTCTTTTCATTTTTATGAAGACCAGTATGTTAATTCAATCAATATAGTAATGAAAATGATAAAAATAAAGATGATCTGTCTCATTAGTTATTATATTTATTAATAAATCCATAAGGTAATAAGAGTGCTATTAGCATAAATGGGAAAATGAAACAATATAAAATATACAAAAATATTTTACATTTATATTGTGTATAGTAAGCTTGACAATTATATTCTGATGAAACAATATAGTTAACAATGTCCAGTTACTATCAGAAAGTTAACATATGATTTTTCATCAGCAATATATGCAAAATAATTCTGAACTCCACAGGTGAAAGTGCTATTACTCATTTATTTTATTTCCTCTTACACAATGGGTGAAAAATATTACTATTCTTAGCATTTCCTTGACCAACCATGAGCATGAATGCTTTTATATTTAGGAGTTTTTACTGAAATTCTGTAGATTGCAGAGTGACATTTTCTACTGTACAAAACTTTCTGACAAACTTAAATATTATGCAGATTATTAACCTCATACATCTCACTTCCTTATATTTGCAAAATTACCATTCAAATTATTCCCATGATTGTTCAATTACTTTGCATTGTGCAATCAATCTACTATCAGGTCAAAAATTTAGATTCTATGCAGTGATGTAGGTTTATTTTTTCATTCTTTAGTCTTAGGTTGTTTGTTCCTCAATCTTGAGGATTTGGGGATGGTGAAGACTGCTCTACTTATGGGTTAGAGGGGGCTTATATCCCATAGAGCAGATGGATGGAACTGTCTTGCTTGTGGTTGTAGATACTCTCTTTCTTGTCATCATACTTTTGTTAGTTTTCCTGGTTGATTCTGATGAACTGCATGATAGGTGTTGCCTGAAATTGCTGAGATTCAGGGCTCAACTGGCATATGGATAGTTGGAAGATATAAGTCTCTGGGACACATTTAATGGGTATAGTACTAATTAGAGGTTCAAATAAACAGGGCATAAGAACCATGTGTATAGGAAAATTATGAGTCCAGCTCCAGGGGTCTAGGTTATCATATATTCCAAGGAAAGGCCCTCTGAGCGGGTGCTGAATTCCTGAGGTTCTCTGCCCTGTCCATAATGTCTAGATGGCTATAGAGCCTCAGGAGACCCCTGCTTGAACCACTGTTTACTGTCGCAGTCAGCAATATCCTCCTAAGACATGTGTAAGTGTAACCTCTGGAATGACCTACCAAGACATGTGTTAGTGTAACCTCTGGAATGACCTACCAACTCACTTTGAAATCTCTTAGCCATAAAAATTCATTTGTATTTAATATTTCCTCTTTTTGGTCAAGGTCTTTTTCCAAATGCATCACTAGTTGTCACTTGGTGATAATCCCTCAGTGCCAGGAAGTCTCATCACTGGGAGTCATGTCCCTTTCCAGTGGTGGGGGAAAGGTAGGGAATTTATATGCCAAGTTTGGCTTAGAGAGAGGCCACATTTGAGCAACAAGGAGGCTTTCAGGAGGTAACTATTTGGCAATGTATAAAACTAGGCTAAGTTTCAATTTCACAAGAGCAAGGTTCATAAGAACAAGCATCAATATGAAGGGCCTTGTATATTGGTCTGTCCTCCGTCACTAGGCACTGCCCATGCACTCTAGAGATTCTTGCCTTTCTACAAAAGAAGGTAGCAGGACTCCCCAGGATGGGGATTCAATATACTTTTGGTTATTGTGTGGGTCTCCGCCCACCAAGACAACACGCCATGACCACTTAAAGACATTCATATTCCAGAGGCGAATTCCAGGTGCACCTTCCCCACACATCCCCCCACCACCGCACCAGCAATCCTCTCCTGCCACAGATGCAATTCTTCTGCCATCGAAAACCTCCTCAAAAATGAAGCCAAAAAATGAATAAATGAAAATAATGAAGAACCCATCCCTAAAACAGAGAGTATCTACAACTTCAAGCAAGTCACTTTCATCCATCTGTCCCATAGTATCTATGTCCCCTCTCAGTCAGCGCCAGTGGACATTACCATTTTTAAATCCTCAAGATTGAAGAATGAACAAACCTAAGGAGGGAATGCACCTGTGGACTAAAGTAGATATTATTATTGTAGGAATGGAAGAAAGTTTAACATTGATGTAGAGGCAATGGTCACCAGAGGTTCTGAGGGGAGTGAGAGGGAATACGTGTAACAAGGGGTATTTTTGGGACACTGGAATTTTTCTGAATAACACTGCAATGAGGGAAATGGGCCATAATACATTTTGTCAAAACCTATAAAAATGTGTCATGCAAAATATAAACTACTACATACACTATTGATCATGGTTAGTAGCAATGCTTCAATATATGTCCATCAATTGTAGCAAATGCACCACACTAAACAAAGATGTTGCTAATGGGGAAAAGTGTGGGAGGAAGAGGGAGTGGGGCATCTGAGAATCCTCTATATTTTTGATATATCAGTTATGTAATCTAATGCGTCTTTAAAATAAAAAATACAAAATTAAAAAAATAAATATAGAAAAGTATAATTTTTATTATGTTTGTCAGTCCCATAAGATGTGTTATATTTTATGTTCAGTGACTATTTCTTCTGTATGTTCCCCCAGTGTCTTATTTTTTTTTTTTCACTTTATTTTCAAAGAACCTTTCAGTAACAGAAAAGTCACAAAGAAAATATATGGGATTCCGTGTAACTCAACCCCTCCCCTTCATATTTATCCTTATTAATTGCATAAGGGCCTCTATTTGTCATTGCAAGATCATGCAGAATAATTCCAATGCCCTAAAAATGTCCCATGCTCCATCCGTTCTTCCTTATCCCTCCCCTTCCAAACCCTTGGTTACAACTAGGTTGCAATATTTGAAGAATAAGATTCATACTTACTTGCATAATATTGAGGATTTGACATATTAGTCGATCTTCTTTTGTTACTCATTGTCTATGTTCTCCAGAGATTCTTGCCCTTCTAATTGAGAACTTAGCAGGATGGGAGTTTAATATTTTCTTCTTTATTGTGTCAGTCTCCCCCCACTGAGATAACACCACATTATAAGATGAACACTTTCATAATCCATATACGCATGCCCCAGGTGCACCCTTTCCCACATATCCCCCTATCCCAACACCCTGCACAATAACCCTTCCCTACTGTATTTGCTAAGAGCATTTCCAGCATTGTAGCTTTAACCATAAGCATACAAGTCCCTAGAGTTCACCTGTTTCTTCCTCCAGCCCTCTCTCCAGTTCCATGGATCTCCAACCCAACCCTCTACCCTGCTCACCCTCACATTCTAACATCATTGACCATACTCACATCATGCTCATTCACTACCAAAGCACCCTTTTCCACCTTATCATAGGTTTGCCCATATTGAGCATGGGCTCACAACACTCTACTTCCTTTCTGTCTCCTGATAACCTATCTTCCAGGCTCTAGTACTTTGAGTCTGTTCAATTTGCTTAGGTCATATCAGTGTGGTCATGCATTAATATTTGTCCTTTAGTTACTGGCTTGCCTCAGTCAACATAAGGTGTTTAAGAATCACCCATGTTGTCCCATATGTCAATACTTGATTCCTTCTTACACTGGAGTAATATTCAGTTGTAAGTATATAGCACAATTTGCCTTTCCTTTCGCTGTTAATGGACACTTGGTGCTTCCAACTTTTGCAAAAATGAATCATGCTGCTATGAACATTGATGTGCATGTATCTGTTCGTGTCCCTGCTTTCAGTTCTTTTGGATATATACCCATAAGTGGAATTGCTGGATCATATAGCAGTTTCTAAAGTTAGTGTCCTGAGGAACTGCCAAAATGTCCTCCAAAATGGCTGGACCATTCTGCATGTCCACCAGCAGTGGATGAGTGTTCCCTTTCCTCCATGTCCTCTCCAACACTCGTAGTTCTGGTTTTTTTTTAATAGCCACCAGTCTAATAGATACAAGATGATATAGTATTGTAGTTTTGATTTGCATTTTCCTAATAACTAATACTAGTGATGTTGAGCAGCTTTTGATGTACTGTTTAGCCATTTGTGTTTTCTTTTTGGAAAAATGTCTATTCAAATCTCTTGCCTACTTTTAAGTGGGTTGTTTGTCTTTTTATTTCTGAGATGTAGGATTTCTTGATATATGATGGATATTAGGCCTTTTGGGGTAAATGGTTACCAAATATTTTCTCCCATTGAATAAGCTGCCTTTTCACTTTCTTTGCAAACTCCTTTGAAGTGCAAAACTTCTTAATTTTGAGGACATCCCACTTATCTAGTTTTTCTTTCATTGCTTGTGCTTTGGGTGTAAAGTTTATGAAACCATTTCCTACTACAAGATCTCATAGGTGCTTCCCTACATTATCTTCTAAGAACTTTATGGTTTTGGCTCTTATATTTTGGTCTTTGATCCATCCTGAGTCAATTTTTGTATAGGGTGTGATGATGGTGGTCTTCCCTCATTCACTTGGATATGGATACCCAGTTCCCCAAGCACCATTTGTTGAAGACGCCATTCTGTCCCAGTTGAGTGGGCTTGGTGGCCTTATTGAGTAGCAGTTGACTGTGTATAAGAGGATTGATATCAGAGGTCTCAGTTTGGTTCAACTGGTCTGTACATCTATCCTTGTGCCAATACCATGCAGATTTGACCACTGTAGCTTTGTATGATGCTCTAAAATCAGGTAGCAGGATACTGCCAACTGTGCTTTTCTTTTTCAATAAGTTTTTGGCTATTTAGGACCCCTTGTCCTTCCAAATAAATTTCATAATTAGCTTTTACAATTCAGTAAAAAATTTCTGTTGTAATTTTTATTGGGATTGTGTTAAACCTGTAAATCAATTTTGGTAGGACAGACATCTTAATGTCCAGTCCATGAACACTGAATATTCTTCCATTTATTTAGGTCTTCTTTACGTTCCTTTAACAATGTTGTATAGTAATTTATGTACAAGTCCTTTACATCTTTAGTTTATTCCTAGATACTTGATTCTTTTTGTTGTTATTGTAAATGGAATTTTTCCCTTGATTTGCTCTTCAGTTTGCTCGTTATTGATATACAGAAATGCTACTGATTTTTGACTGTTGATCTTATATCCTGACATTTTTCTGAACTTATTTATCATCTCTAGAATCTTTGTGTAGATTTTTCAGGGCTGTCTATGTATTGGATCATGTTGTCTGATTAAACTATTAAACTGCAGCTATTATTATAGGTGAATCACTTTCCACTAATATCTTTTAAAAATTATATTGTATTAAAGCTGCTGTAGGTTTACAGAAAAAAAATTGAAAATAGTTCATATTATATATATATATTGAATATTCCCATTTTTCCAGTTTCAATTCAATTCAGTGGTATGAATTACATTTGCAATGTTCTCACTATAAACCATCAACACCATCAATTACTGAAGTTTTAAAATCATGCCAAACAGAAACTCCATTACAATTAATCATTACCTCCCATTTCCCCAACCCCACCAGCCCCTGGTAACCTGTATTCTAGTTTCTGACTTGGTCAAGTCAGATACCCTATTCCATATAACAGAGATCATACAATATTTGTTATTTTGTTTCTGGCCTATTTCACTCAGCATGATCTCTTGAAGTTTCATCATATTGTATCACGTATCAGAACTTCAATCCTTTTAAAAGTTTAAAAATACTCTAGTATATGTGTTTATCAAGTTATGATTATCCACTCACATGTTGATGGAAACAGAGTTATTTGCACATTTTGGCAATTGTTAAAAATGCCGCTGTGAATGTTTTTGTGCAAATACCTGTTTTCAATTCTATTATGTATATAATGTACCTAGAAGTGGGTTTACCAGGTCACATCACCAATATGCTTTTTTTATTGTACAAAGACCCATTCTAGGACACCACATTGCATTTATCTACCTTAACTCCTAATCACTTCTGGGGAGGGATAGCTTTTATATTATGTGGGTTTTTAGTCGACTAGTCTATGATATGAGATTGGATCAAGAAGGTTGAAAATACTGTTCATATTATCCTTGGCTGCCTTCATTAACTTCCTAGTCATTAAACAATTACAGAGGGTGGGGTGTTGAAGACGTGATTCATCTATTTCAATGACCAGTTTCATCAACTGGGTTTTGGAGAGTGGACTCCCTTTTTACTATGTAGTTTCTATTTCTATTACTAGTAATCTTAACTTGGGGAACTCTACTTTGCCCGAAAGTGATATTGATACAGTAGGCTCCGCGGGTGTCAGTTTGTCCCACTCCTCCGTGGCCCCTCATTCAAGGCAGCTGGCGGCGGTGGGCAGGGCCTGGAGTTTGGAGGGTGTGGTGTGAGGGTGAGGGGTGTGCGGGAGCAGCAGCAGCAGGAGAGGAGCCCTGTGCCCTAGCACCAGGCGGCCCTGGCCATGGGGTATGCTTATATCTTCAGGTACTTTAGGGGACACAGGTGTTGGTAAATCATGCTTACCACTACAGTTTACAGACCAGAGGTTTGAGCCAGTGCATAGCCTTACAGTTGGTGTAGAGTTCTCTGCTCTAATGATAACAACTGTTGGAAAACAGATAAAACTTCAGATATGGGATACAGCAGGGCAGGAATCTTCGTTCCATCACAAGGTCATATTACAGAGGTGCAGCAGGTGGAGCTTTGCACAAGAACTTGGGCTTATCTTCATGGAAACTTCTGCTAAGACTGCTTTCAATATAGAAGAGGCATTTATTTAAACAACAAAACAATTATAAAAAATTCAAGAAGGAGTCTTTAAGATTAATGAGACAAATGGCTTTAAAATTGGCCTCAGCATGCTGCTACTAGGTGATGCATGCATGCAGTCAGGGAGGACAGAAGGCCGGGGAGGCTGATGCTGAGTCTGTTTTTACTGTCTAGCTGCCCGTGGTTCTACTCACTTGTTCTTTCACCTTCTCTCTTGCTCATCTGAGATATGAAACTATTCAAAATGGCTTTATGTCCGAGAAGACTTTCATTCTCCAAATTCTGGTATAACTTTGAGTAAATGGTTACTATGCACTTGAAAACATAGATTTTGGAGATTGTATTCATACCTATTTGCGTTTGATTTCTAGGTAAATTGATGTGATTATTTTTGTCAAATGTTGTCTTGTGCACTTGACTATGAACTGAATTGTATAAAACACTACCATGCCATCTTGAATATTTTAAATCAGTTTGTTGTAGCTAGATTTCCCAACACCTGTTATTACCTAATGTTTACTATTATAGAGCTGTCCTCAAATTGTTTATTTTCATGTAGGGAAGCATCTACACTTTGAAATAGGAAATGTCTTCATGAACTTCACTTCCAAAGCACAAGCTATATATATATATATATAAAAAAAAGATAAATGGGGCTTCTTCAAAATTAAAGCCTTTTTCACCTCAAAAGAGTTTATCAAGAAAGTGAAAAGACAGCCTACCCAATGGGAGAAAATATTTGGTAACCATATATCTGATAGGAGCCTAATATCCAGCATTTATATAGAAATCCTATATCTTGAAAATAAAAAGACAAATAACCCATTTGAAAAATGGGCAAGAGATTTGAACAGACGCTTCTCCAAAGAAGAAATTCAAATGGCTAAAAAGCACATGAAAAGATGCTCAACATCACTCATATTAGGGAAATGCCAACCAGAACTACAACGAGATACCATCTAACCGCCATTAGACTGGTGGCTATTAAAAAAAACAGAAGACTACAAGTGCTGGAGAGGATGCAGAGGAATGGGAACCATCATCCACTGCTGGTGGAAACATAGAAGGATCCAGCCATTCTGGAGGACAGTTGGGCAGTTCCTAAAAAAACTAGCTATAGATTTTCCATATGACCCAGCAATTCCACTGCTGGGTATTTACCCAGAAGTACTGAAAACAAGGACACGACTCTGATATATGCACACCAATGTTCATAGCAACATTATTCACTATTGCCAAAAGTTAGAATCAACCCAAATGCCCATCAACAGATGAATGGATAAACAAAATGTAGTTTATACATGCAATGGAATACTACTCAGCTGTAAGAAGGAATACAGTACTAACACATGGGATAACATGGATAAATCTTGAGAACTTTATGTTGAGTGAGGCAAGCTAGGCATTGAAGGACAAATACTACATGACCTCTCTGATATGAATTAAGCAAATCAAGCTGTCTCAAAAGGCTAGGGACTGGATGATAGGCTTACAGGAGATAGCAGGGGAGAGGAAGTTTGTTAGCTGATGCCTACATGAGCGAAATCTATGATAATGTGGAGGTAAGTAGTTATGCAGTGAAGGGATAAGACGGGGCACAGGGATACTATTGGGGGGCTTTGCAGGCTTGAGGGGGGCTAGGGTTGGAAGGATGGGTCAGATGGTCCAAGGAATTGGGGGGAGGGTTGAGGGCAGCAGGTGAACATGGGAGATTGTCAGGTATGTGTTTGAAACTAAAATGTTGAGAAAACTCTTTAGAAAATATAAGGAAGGGATACTGATTTAAGGTGTTTGACGGGGGGCATCTGGCACAGGGTGCACCTGGGGCAGGCTTCGAGGGAGTGTGTGAGTGCTCATCTTGTCATATTGTGTTATATCAGTGGGTGGAGACACATACAATGAGTGGGAAAGTGTGGTACCCCATCCTGGGGAGGACTGATGTCCTCAAACAGAGGAGAGGGTGTCTCTTGAGAGCATGGGTGGCTCTCAATGGAGGAGGACAGACTAATGTGTCACGCCCTCAGTGTTTCTGCAAGCATCTATGAAACTTGTCCTTCAAGCAGTGAAGCTTGGTTGTCACTGTGGGCTCCGAGGGGAGAGGGAGAGAGGAATAGAAGAGATGGAAGAGGGAGTAACTGGGGGGCAATGAAGTGTGATGCATGATCCTTCATTGATGGGCACAGGTCATGATAAATATCACCAAAAATTTATAAAAAAGTGTGTAGTTTAAAATGTAAACCATAATGTAACCATGGTTAGTAGCTATGCTTCCATATTTGTATATCAGTTGTAGCAAATGTAACATCCACATGTGAAAAGATCACTGCTGGGGAAGGGAGATAAGGGTTTGATGCTGGGTATATGGGAGTCCCCTATATTTCATATGTGACTTTACTGTGACCAAAATCTTTTTGAAGACATAATAAAAATTTTTTTTAAAAAAAGGATGTAGACACTGAGGAAGAAATCGAAGAGATTGCCTTGCCACTATACATACAGGGCAACACCTATTACAGTGATGAAAGACAAAATGTGAAAAAAGTTTTATGATATTTTTCATTTTTTTATACCCCAATTTATTTTTTACTTTAGTTTTCCTAAATTACTATGTATTCCATTTCTAATCTTTAAACCTATCATTACTATTTCATTTTCCTACCAATTGAATTTGGCAATATATTAGGCTTCATTTTTGAATAAGTTTTGGAACACAGAGGGGTTGAACTATGGCAGGGGAGAAGCACTGGTGTGGGGTGTCATTGAAGGGGGATGCATGCGTGGAAGGGAGTTCTCCAGGGCATGCATATAGTGTATATAGATATGTTAAGATGTTTGTTGGATATTGTCATAGTGGGTAGAGTTACACATGACAACTGAGGAAGTGCTGCGTTCCCATCCTGGGGAGCTCTGTTGCATTCCCCAATGGAACAGCAACAATTGTCCAAGTGCAAGGGCAAAGACCAGTGAAGAAGGATGGTCTAATGATGGGTCCTTGATACTGATGACTCTGCTTATGAGCCTGCATGCTGGAAATTTCAACTAGGCCTAGAGCTGCACGGTGCCTAAGAGTTACCTCCTGAGAGTCTTCATGTTGCTCAAATGTGGCCAATCTCTAAGCCAAACTCAGCATGTAAATGCATTACCTTTCCCCCAGCATGAGACATGACTCCCAGGGATGAGCCTCCCTGGTGCTGAGGGATTACTACCAAGCACCAGGTGGTGATGCAACTAGAAAAAGACCTTGAATAAAAGGGGGAAATGGTAAAGACAAATGAGTTTATATGGCTAAGAGACTTCAAGTGAGTCAGGGTGTCATCATAGGGGTCACACTTAGGCACAGGTCAGCAGGATCCCAGGACAGCCAAAGTAGATAAAACCTAGGTGCTTCTGAAAGCGAAAGAGACACACTGGTCCTATGGCCATGACAGATGGCTCTGGAGTTCAGTGCCTTGCCAGTGGGCTCCACTTTGGAATTTGTGCTCCTGAGTGTGATGGAATTGGACTTAGAAGTGACCTTTCTACACATGCCTCTTCTGTCACTTTTACTGAACCTGTGGTTGGTGTTGGGGTTGTTGGTGTATGCTCAGGAAACTTGACTCTCTGGACTGATCATGTGCCAGCTGGGCCCTGAGCCTCAGCAGAGTTGCAATACATACTCTCTGGTTCGTTGGACTTAGGTCAGCTCAGGAGCTGAGGATGGTCAATCACCACACCAGGGAACTGAGAAAGTCTACAGCTGCAAGCAGGAGAATCCTATCCATGAGCCATGTGGGATCTAAGCCCCCTCTTGATTTAGAGGTTGAGTGGACATCACCATCTCAGGGTCCACAGGATGGAGGAATAAAATATGGATTAGAGTGGACTTACTGGTATTCAACTATAGAACTACTGTGACTCTAGCAATAGAAGAAATTGTATCATTGACGTGGAGACAGTGGCCATGGGACTTGCCGAGGGCAGGGAGAGGGAAGAAGTGTGATATGGGGGCATTTTTGGGACTTGGAGTTGTCCTGAGTGATATTGCAAGGACAGATGCAGCACATTAAATATCCTGCCATAACTCACTGAATGGGCTGGTGAAGAATGTAAACTACAATGTAAACTATAATCCATGTTATGTTAGCCATGCTCCAAAACGTATTCATCAAATGCAATGAATGTGCCACACAGATGAAAGAGGTTGTTGATGTGGGAGGAGTGGGGGCGGGAGGAAGAGTGGGATATATGGGAACCTCGTATATTTTTTAATGCAACATTTTGTGTGCTCTGTGTATCTTTTAAAAAAGACAATAAAGATAAATTTAAAAAATGTTTTGTCAATTTTCAAATCTATAAGGAAAACAGAAGGACCCTTTTAATTTTGTATTTATCATTTCCTTTCTGTATATATAGTTTAAAATCCTGCTTGGGTGGAATGCCAAGCTTGAATTCCTTATTACATTTACATAAATTCCACACTGTTAAGAGCTTAAAGGTACAGAAGCACTGTAAGGAATGGCTTGTGTGCTGAATTTTAAACTTTTTGACATTGTTAATAAGCATGTTCACCTTTTCTTGTCACTAGTCCAAGAAAAAGATATTTAATCTATATTACTTAAGTCTATGTATGTGTTTAACCTCTTTTAATGCTAAAAGTTTGCAATTTGTCCACAATTTGCTTAAGACCTCTTCAGAAAAGAATTTGTTTGCCTTAATGAATACTGTTGGTTAAAAATGCAGTATAAGAGTGACAGGGCAGAAGCAAGGAAACTCTACATCTAAGCAACTCCAAGCAGAATGAGTATCCACATTTAGGTGGCACATTGTGAGGACTTTATCTTTAAAGTCCTATAATATAATAATGTTTTTTCTTTTATTCACATGATTTCTAGGTATATTTTTCATGCAGAACAGATTTTCAACCTTGATGTTCAGTGACAATGTAAATTTTTTTTCAGTGGCAACCTATAATATTTAAAATATGGTAAGAATCTTGTCTTTTTGAAAAGGACATGACCATAAATCTACCAAATGGAAAATACGATTAAAAGTAGAAAAGTTTTAGTAATTTATTCAGTGTGGTAGTTTTATTTTCTCCTTGGCCTATAATTAAATTGCTATAGCAGTGCAAGATAAAAATATCAAATTATTGATACTTTCTTTTTGTCCATGGTTTCAAGACCTTTCTTTCTCTCTCTCTCTTTCTTTCTCTCTCTCTTTCTTTCTTTCTCTCTCTCTCTTTTTTTCTTTCTTTTTCTTTTCTTTCTCTTTTTTCCTTCTTTCTTCTTTTCTATTCAAATTTTGCTTTTTCCCCTTTGCTGCTCTTAAATTTAAATTGCTTTTCTTGTAAGCAGCATACAGTTAGAATAATTATCTAATGAATCAAAAGTTTTTTTCAGATTTTTATGTAATAAACCTTTGCAGTAGCTTTTTCTGTAAAAGCTCAAAACTGGAAACTTTCCAAGTAATCATGAACAGGTGAATAGATAAACACCTTGTGTTCTAAGTAACCATTAGAAAAGCACTCAGCAACAACATCAATGAATGCCTCATAGCCACTAAAAAGGGTGCAATCCCAAATAATTACAGAGATTGAAACTTAACAAAAGTGTATACTGTACAATTCAATTTTTATAAATTCTCAAATATGGAGACCAAATAAGAACAAACAAAAATCAATATCAGTTGATGTCTTTGGACAGAGTAGGAAGTGGGAATGAATTGGAGGTAGGAATTAAATATGTATGTTCAGTGGGTATGCACATATGTGATTACTTACCAAACTGGAAATAATAAATATATGCAGTTTATTGCATGCAATTTATATCTCTATAAAGCTGTTGCAAATAAACAAATGAATGCATATTGTAGAAGTAGCAAGAGAAAGATATAATGACATGTGAAATATCAGAGACTCTGACAAATTAGTCCACATGAACCCTGAAAATCTGTATGTTCTTTAAGTAAAGATTGGAATGTGGCAAAATCACACCAGTATTGAGAGAGGGCTTCTGAAGCCTAACTCAGAATGTCACAAGATGTGCTTTTGCTGGTTCATGCGAGCAGCCTCAGTGGGGAGCCCAGGCCCAGACGCTGGGGCTTCTCACCAGGGATTAGCTCTTCGGCACATCACACAGCAACTCTGTCCTGCTCGGAGTTCGTTCACCTGAAAAATGGCGGTGACGTTGCCACTGGATTCACATGTTTTGTGTTATCTGTAAAAAAAAAAAGAAAAACAAAAAGAACATCAGCATATTAATCATAGTGGATTAAATTCCTTGTTTATATATTTCTATTTTAATTCCTGTATCTGGATCACATATTAGTCTCATTGGAGTTAGTTGTGAAGAATTCTTTCTTGCTTTTTGATTTAGCCTAAAAATTTTGTAGAAAGCTAGGTATGTTGTATTAGAGAGCAGATATTGTTATATCGTTTTTATGCTATTATTGATTGTAATGTTCATTCCTTTGTTGCTGCTTCAATGTGATCACCCCCGCCTTCTGCTAAGCTTTACTGGGTGGTTGTCTGAGTCCAGCCAGACCTGACTCGGAGGTTGCTGTTGCCATGTCTACCTGAATTAATTTTTTTCTGCTCTGGCCACCAAAATGTTAGTTTCTACGACTGATAACTTGTTTTTTTCTGCCTTTTGACTTGGGATTGTTCTTTGTGCCCTCTGCAGAGAGCATTCCCCCTTCGGCTCTCCCAGCTGAAAGCCCCTGTGTCCCTGGCCCTCCTCCTCAGCGGGCAGTTGAGGAGTTAGCACAGCTTCCTGTTCCTGAGGAGAGAGTGTTGCTTTTCCCATCTCTTCCCTCAAACAACTGGAGTGGCTTTCCTTCCCTCAGTGTCTTCCGTGACTCAGCGCCTGCCCTGGGGAAAGCCTTTTTTTCCTGAGGGAAGGTAGAGGAGCGGGTGAGAGAGTTTGGGTAATAGAATCTAATCCCTCCCCGTTTCTACAGGATTTCGCCTGTAGGATAAAGGCCATGGTGATCGCCCCCATCAGATTATTTCAGCTGCCCTGGAGCTGGGAGGTGGGGCTGTGCACTTCTCAGCAGAGGCTGCCCTTGCTCTCCCCCAGGCAGCACCGCCAGGAAGGGGGGAACGTGGTGCCGATTCTCCCTAATCCTGGGTGACCTTCTAGGCATGTGGCTGTTGGTCTTCTGCCTTGATCACACTGTCTTAAGAAATTGATTACAAATGCTGGTGTGATCTTCTATTAGTGTAAATCCCATCTGCTGACATCTCCCCCAGGTAAACTAATGTTTAGGTACTATTTCTGCTTGCAGCCTCTCAAGCTTAAAGCCCTGTGATTTCAATTACCTGACGTACTGAACTCAGCTAGTTAGTTTGCAGTTTGTTCGTTTTTGTAGTTGTTGATTTTGATGTTTTTGTAGGAATAATAGAAATTGTTTTCTCTGAGTATCAGACTTCTTTTTAATATCCAGAAACTATAAATAGTCTTAATATACATCAGCAGGTGAATAAACATTGAGCTCTTCGCATGTATTTGAGTACTAGGAATACAACTCAGCTTAGAATAATGGATGTTTGGTAACCACAACCACATGGATGCATTACTGAAAATTATACTGAGTGATAGAAGGTAAAGAAATAAGTGCAAATACTTGATAATTCAATTTATATAAATTCTGGAAGATGCAAACTAATCCACTGTAACATAAATAAGATCAGTAGTTACCTCGGGACGTGGCAGGGGGTTGGAAGAGGAGGTCGGGGGAATTACGGAGGCAGGAGAGAGCTTGTAATGGTGTTGGGTGTACACACTTTCTTGAGTGTGAACCTAGACTCAAATCTCCCCTGCCGAGTGCCCGCCAGGACCACACTGAGTTGGGATCTTGTGCAGACAGAAGCATCAGAGGGCATATTTTGCCATTGGGAGTTTCTCTAAGGGTCTGTGTTTCTCCTTCTCTCCCCGTGATCAATTGTTCTGACTCATCAGTGTCCCTGTGGATGCCCTGAGAGTCCAGCTACTGAGAGGAGAGTGAGCAAGTTCAGTGCCCAAGGGTCTCTGGATCCCAGAGGAGCTTGCAGATGCTTGGCAGCTACACTAGCACTACTGAACCCCACTGTAGCTCAGTCACCAATGGCCAGGACTCCTGTCTAGGACACTTCTAGGTGCCACCTACAGCCAACAACCTGAATGCTCAAGATGGAAGAAGATTTGCTATGGGACCCACTTGGCAGGGAAGAAGGTAGGAGCCCAGGCCTACAGCTGCCTTTGGACCAGGACTGAGTGCAGGGGGATTTCAGGAATCCAAGGCCAGGCTCAGGACCAGGGTAGGTGCAGGGGGCACAGGGGGAGTCAGAAGCATGTATTCCAGAGACAAGAACAAGGGGCAGGTGAGGGGCAGCTCAAGACCAGACTACTGAGCCAAAATGCAGCTACAGGGCAGGTACCAGGGGAGCTCTGGATCATGGAGTCCAGGGACCTGGACTGGGGTCAGGTGGGGGGAGAGTTACGGGCCACTGAGCCCAGGGGCCAGGAACATGGACAGGTGTGGGGAAGCTCAGCACTACTGAGTCCAAAACACAGGACCTGGAGCAGTTGGAGGGAGAGCTGGGGACCACGAACCCCAGTGTCCAGGCCCAGGCAGGGCAGAAGGCATCAGGAGCATGGAGTCCAGGAGCCAGGACCAGGTTTGGGGCAAGGGAGCTCAAGAACCATGAGGCCAGGGCCAGGGCCAGGGCCAGGGCCAGGAGACACTCCAGGCTGTGTAGCCGAGGGGCCAGGAGCAGGGGAAGTAGAAGGTAGAAGCCCTCACCTCAGAAGCCAGGATCAGAGCAGGGTCAGAGGGGCTCAGGGCCCTTAAGTCCCAGGTCAGAACCAGGACAAAGTGCTGGGGGCAGGAGGAGAAAATAGTCTAGGGGACAGGACCAAGAGCTTGTGCAGGAGGTATAAGGGGACTTCTTTTTAGCATCTGGAGTTTCTTCTTACGATTTCACTCTTTATCCTATTGAAAGCATAAGATAAACCTGGTCTTGACTCTGCTTGCATGGCCTAAAATACAGGTTCAGGGAGCAGATGTGGCTCAAGCAGTCGAGCGCCTACATCCCACTTGGGACCTCCTGGTTCAGTTCGATGCCTCCTAAAGAAAACAAACAGATGAGAAGCAAACAACAAGCAAAAACAACGACTAGACAGGCTTATGGGAGTAAGATGGTATCTCATTGTTGTTTTGATTTGCATTTCCCTAATAGCTAGTGATTTTGAGCATTTTTTCATGTGTTTTTTAACCATTTGTACATCTTCTTTGGAGAAGTGTCTGTTTAAATCTTTTTCCCATTTTTTAAATGGGCTGTTCGTCTTTTTATTTTCGAGATATAGGGGTTCTTTATATATGCAGGATATAAGTCTCCTATCAGATATATGGTTACCAAATATTTTCCCCCACTGTATAGGCTCTCTTTTCACTTTATTGACAAATTCCTTTGAGGTGAAAAGTCTTTAATTTTGAGGAAGCACCGAGGGATTACTACCAAATAGCTGATGATATAACTAGAAAAAGACCTTGAATAAAGGGACCAACTCAGATCAGCAGAATATCTCAGCCTACATGTAATATCAGCTGTTAAAAATGCTTTTTGACTTTGGATAAAAGGGGGAAATGGAAAGGACAAATGAATTTATATGGCTATGAGTCTCCAAAAAAGAGTTGGAAGGTCATCAGAGGGGTAATGCTTATGCATGCCTCAGCAGGGTACCAGAGACAGCCAAAGTAGATAGAACTCCAGGTACTGGTTCTTCTGAGGGCTACAGAGACCCACAGCTTGTATGGTCATGGCAGATGACTCTGGAGTTCAGTGCCATGTCAGTTGGCCCGACTTTGGAGTTTGTGTCCCTCAGTGTGATGGAGTTGGACTCAGATATGACCTTTCTACACATGCCTCTTCTCTTACTTTTACCGGACCTGTGGTTAGCATTGCGGTTTGTGTATACTCAGGAGACCTAAATCTCTGGATTGTCCATGTGATAGCCAGGCTGACAGCCAGGCCCTGAGCCTCAGCAGACTTTCAACTCCTACCCTGTGGTTTATTGAACTTACCCTGGCCAGTGAACAGGAAGGTGAAGAAGGTCAACCACAGCACCAGGGAGCCAAGAGTGCCTACAGTTGCAAGCAGGAGAATTGCCTCCATCATCCATGTGGAATCTAAGCCCCCTCTTGATGTAGAGGGGGACTGGCCATAACCTTCCCAGGGTCCACAGGATGGAGGAATAGAGTATGGATTAGAGTGGACTTACTGGTGTTCTACTGTGGAACTATTGTGATTAGCAATGGAAGAAAATGTAGTACTGAGGTGGTGAAAGTGGTCATGGTAGCTGCTGAAGGTTGGGAGAGGGAAAAAGAGATATAATGTGGGGACATTTTCAGGATTTGGAGTTGTCCTGGGTGGTGCTGCAGGGACAGATGCTGGACACTGTGTGTCCTGCCATGACCCACTGGGTAGACCGGGGGAGAGTGCAGACTACAGTGTAGACCACTGTCCATGTGGTGCAGCAGTGCTCCAAGATGTGTTCACCAGCTGCAGTGAATGTGCCATGATGATGGAAGAGGTTGTTGATGTGGGAGGAGTGCGATGAGGAGGGTGGGGAGTATATGGGGACCTCATATTTTTTTAGTGTAGAAAATAAAGAAGAAAAAAAAAATGACTAGACAATGAGAAAAACAAGCAGAAAACAAGTGAACAATGAGCTAACAATGAGCAAACAATGAGCAAAACATTGAGCAAAAACAGACAAGGGAGCCAAATCAGTGGAAAAGAAACAAAAGAAAACAAAAGATAGAGGGTCAGTGAAATTTTATTAATGCACTTAAACATGGGTATTTTCATTGATAAATAAAAGGTATAAAGTTATGTGAAACAAACAATATATACCAAATGTCATCTGCTTGAATAAACATAATCAAATGTCAATCTCAAAATCAATGCACCAAACTGGGAGATGTGGAAATATGTGACCCCTGGAAAATGCACTTTAACCTTCAGCACAGTGTCCTCAGTGACAAAATTCTCCCACATGTGGATTTCGTTTTCCTGCCTGCACCTCCCCTCACATACCCTCGTGCGTGACTTCCTGAATGCCTCAAGGAGGCCCTAACCTTGGAACATGACTTAGGATGTTCTTCTGGATCTCCGAATCCTGCCATGAGCATTGGTGACGTCAGTGTCCAGGCCAGTGCCTTTTCACCTCACATTGCTGCCTCCCCAGCCTGGAAGCAGAGGAAGGCCTAACAAAATTTATTATTTAATCTTTAACTAATATTTTTGAAAAGCCAGGTTGCAATATGTTGAGTGCGTGTTCTGATCAGTACATGAGGTAGAAAGACATATTCAGAGATGAGTGGACCAAGTCAGCCAGTGTTCGGGGGTGGCTGATGGTGAGTGGGGCTGGCCTGCCCAGCAGCACAGGGGGGGCCAGGGCGAGTGGTGGGCGGGCAGTCGCGGTGGCCAGCGGGGAGGGCACACCCTGGGCTTTTCCGACTCCGCCAGGGGATTATACCACTAAAGTTACTAGTGAAAATATAAAACAGCTCTGCCAATTTACTTACATTTCACACGTGAAGTAATAAGTGAGGAATGACATCAACGAATTGGAAAAAGTGGCACCAAACATCCTTTCTTCCACTGACACTGCAAAAACCAACCCAAATCCACTATACTCAATATTTTTAGGGTATACATATCTGTGGGGGGAGGCTTTTATTCCTCAGTGAAGGAGGGTAGGCTCTGGACATGAGTTCCTTGAGGAACTCTGCCTCCCTCCACCTTCTATTGGATCCCACCTGTGCCCATAGGATATTAGTGTAATTTTTTTTTCACCATGCAGAATAATTTTGTATTTTTAAAAAATATATAAACCTAAGGATGTTTTCAGTGCATTTCTACAATAGTTGCTGTCCCTCTCCCAAAACACCACTGAGGAATAATCTATTATTTGTTCTGTATAGTTTTTGGTATATTATCCCTGTTTTTGGAGAAAAAGTCTGCAAGGAAGTATGGCTATGGCCAATGTGAAAATCACTCTAGTAACTTTATCGCACTCCTAGTTTAGAAATTTATTAACAATTACTAGTTTAATCTTTTCACTAACTTGTAAGTGATCTCATGACAAAGGCCCCAACTAGATTTTAGTTTGGGTCCTATGTCTCCTTTTTAGCACCTCTCTGTTTCAAGATTTTAGTATTTTTCTTGGCTCTGTGACATCAATATTTTGACATGTTGAGTACATTTTGATAATTTGCAGTTTTTCCAGATTTCTTGTATTTGTTGTTCTTGTGAGAATAAGAGCAAGATTGTTCACAGCAATCTACTTATCCATAATGACTGCTAGGTTGCATTGCAATACCCATAAATTGAAAGCAACAAAAATGCCAATCAGCTGGTTAAAAGAGAAACAAATTGAGATATATGGCTATATTGAAACACAACTTACCATTCAAGTCAATGAATGCTTGATACACAATAACAAAAAGAGGAATTACAACTATGCTGAATGAAGAAATCTAAATGAGTAAAGTTCCTAACAGCTTTTTCTTCCTGGGAAGACCAGGACATCCACAGATCTCACCCTGACCCAGATGCTGTTTCCAAGTTTGAGTCCAGGGCTAGTGTGATCAAGAGGTAGTGCTTCCTTCTTTTGCTTACCCTCCACTCATGGAATGGAGGCATGATCTTGGGTGTGGCCCCCTGAGGATATCCCTTTTTGGCTCATGAGGCTGTTTCCAAGCAAAGAGTGGCAAACAGAGGACCTTAATCTGTCTTTCCTTATTCACCAAATACTACCTAGAACAGGGGTTTCTCTCAAAGTAAGGTTTTATTTTCCCAGCCCCATCTTGAGAGTTCTGATAAAAGATCTTGGCTGAATTCATTTGGACAGAGTTGGGAGGAATTTAAACCTCAGAATTTTCTCATGAACAGTGGGTATTTTAGTGAAAGGAATTGGAAGAAGAATGATGGAACTAATGAAGACACAGTCTAGACCAAAAACCAAGTAGTTTACAAGTGAGAAATAGAGAATAAGCCAGCTGAGAGGAGACCCTTTGCGTTAGAAAAAACAAACATTGACCTCATGACTAACTATCTGAAGGGCTCACAGTTTTATTAGATTGTATATAGAAATATTCAGATTTCATGGTATAGTTGTAACAAGTAGAGCAATTTACCAACTAGTAATTATGTAAACCAGTGAGGTGTGGCCATGGGAGACTTGAAGAGAGGACTACCAGTACAGCTCTCATGCCAGGATGACTGCAGAATAACCAAATGCGCGCCTCCCTGAGGAAACTACCAGAGACCTAACACCATGGTGAAGGAATACCTCAGTGAATTCTTTCAGCCAGTCACTGGACAACTAAGGTGTCATGAAACAAGCTCTGCAGGGCAGGCTGGCAGTACCTAGACTTGCTACATGATATTACCCAGACTGTGCAGTTTCCAATGAGAAATTACGAGCAAAGATGCATAACTACATAACTCATACACTGGAAAAATGCATATGACAGAAACTGCTTATGAGAACGGTCATATGTCATTTTTAATAAAATATTTCAAGTAGTCACTACAAATGTTTTCACAAGAAGAGAGCTTGATAAAATAAGCAAAGGAAGATACACTAGTAACATTGTACCAAATAGTTAATAAAGAAATAGGCATTTAAAAAAGAATCAAATGGAAATTCTGGAGATGAAAAGAAAAATCTCTAGACATAATTACCCACAAAGAAAATTCAGGGTAAATATAAATTCATAGCTGTATTCCACCTGTCATTCAGAGATGAACTAATCATGACCCACTCCACATTGTGATATCAATATCATTTTGGAATACAGGGACAATAACCTCAACAAAATGCTAGATAGAAAAATCCAGTAACATGTAAAAATAATTGCATATCATAAACATATTATATCGAGTAAATGAAATACTGCACAATCATTTCAATATAAAAGGAAAAAAACTCCTTAAAATCCAATATATTTTTATGATAAGAACTCTCACTGAGCAAGGTATAGAAGAAACTTCCCCAAAACTTTAGAGGACATTTACAAAAAATGGACCATTACCATCATTCTTTTTTCAATGATTTCATTTTATTTAATTATGCAATAACTTATTTTACTTTGACCAGAGAATATCACTAATAATAAAAGCAATGCAATTTAATATACATAATTATTATTATTTTTTTAATTTTTAGAGAAGCTTTGTATTACATAAATCTTACATAAAAAATATAGGAGATTCCCATATACCACATCTTCCACACATACTTTCCCCCAGTGACAGCATCTTTCATTAGTGTGGTACATTTGTTACAATTGATGAACACATATTGAAGCATTGCTACTAACCACGGACTATAGTTTACATTATAGTTTACACTTTGCATCACATAATTTTATAGGTTTTGGCAAAATGTATAATATCCATCACTGCAATGTCATACAGGACAATTAACACAAATCCCCACCCCTGTCCCTAATCCAACAGGATGTACTAAGCACCTGTGCAATCATAAATGAAACTTGTTGTTTATATTAATCAAACTGGGCAGGTAAAAAAAATCTTAGTCTTGAAAGGAAAGCATGGAAATCGTTCCCAGGGCCCAAGACAACAGTTCCAGAAATCAATCATGGCTTAATCCTCATTTCTCTCTTACTTTTCCTTACCCTTAAAGTCAATCCTTTTACCCATTACGCAGCTTCTTCTTTTTGGTTTTTGTCTCTTATAGCTTCTTTTTTGATTCATATGCGAACAGTACAACCAGCAATTCAGGAATATGTGAATGGCATCTTTTTGCTACATGAACACCAGTAACCTCTTCAGAAACAGAAGTCGGAACCCACTGGGCAGGCTTTGCCACCCCATGACAGCAGGAAGTAGCCAGGCTGAGTCAACGTCCTGAATCCCCTCACCCTTCCACTCTGCCCTGTATTCCCATTACTTAAGTCCTTCATCATATATATATAATCAAAGAGGAAGGAATGTTAGAGGCTTCCCCTTACAAGGTCTGCAATGATTAGCAGGTCGTAAGGCTCATTCTGATCGACTGAGCAAGATGCCTCTGTGTGGAGGGCAGTGTATTTCCCCCCAAGAATGAGCCATATCACAGTGGGGATGGAGCAGATAAAGACCCTCATCCCTTCCAGACCAACAGACCCCCCACATTCCAAGAATACCCCACCTCCTAGCCCACTATATGAGAATAATTCACTTTCACAGCCCCTTACTAACCACAGGCTATACTTGAGGTCTAACCCCTTCCCCACAGACTAACGTTTCCTCACCTATTGATGTACTGTATAAAGTCATATCTACCACCTTCCACAAGTGGGCTGAAGTCTCTCTTCAGACCCCCTCCATTGGGAAATCTTCTCAATAAACTTCCTGCCAGCATCATTTCAGTCTCTGTGTTCCAGTGAGCACCATTTTTCTCTAACACCTGAGAAATGGTTTTTGGAATCTAAATATTTTGAGACTGCGTATGTCATCTTTTCTTTATTCTTACATTTAAAGGTTTGGCTGGGTTTATTAGTTCCTAGGGCTTCAGTAAAGAAAAAAAAGGAGGTTAACTTAAAACAACTGACATTTATTCTTTCCCAGTTCTGGAAGCTAGACATTCATAATCAGGTTGTAGGTAGGGCCATGTTCTCTCTGAAGCTTTGTAGAGAAGAAATCCTTCCTTGATCCTTCCAGCTTCTGGTATCCCTAAGAATTCCTTGACATCTAATAGCATCATTCAATCTCTGCCCCATTCTGATTTTGGACTTCTAGCCCCACATCCATCAGCCACATTTACTTGTACAGTTCAGTACTGTTGCCTGCAGTCACAATAATGCACCAGCATCACCACCATCCATTTTCAAACCTTTACCATCAGCCCGAATAGAGAATCTGAACAAGTTAACCATCAATTCCCCATTCCCAAATTCCACTTTATCTCCTCGTATCCTATATTGTAGACTGTAACTCCTCGTGAATTTGCCTAATGTAATTCATTTAAATATTGAAACCACATGGTATTTCTACTTTTGTGTTTGGCTTATTTCACTCAAGGGTCATCCATGTTGTATGCATCAGGCCTCCATTCCTTTTTACAGCTGATTAATATTTCACTCAAGGGTCATCCATGTTGTATGCATCAGGCCTCCATTCCTTTTTACAGCTGATTAATATGCCATCATATGTATAGACCACATTCATTGGCTGATGGACACTTGGGTTGTTTCCATCTGTGAATAATGCCACTATGAACATTGGTGTGAAATGTAATAAGGCAATACATTTTTTTTTTTTGGATTTATTTATTTTTCGCCCTTCTCCTCCTCTAACCCTGCTGGGTTTTTATTTTTTGCTCTCTGTGTTGTCTTCTCTTCTCATTTTCTCTCCTCTAGGATTCACTGGGACTCGATTCTGGAGACCTCTGATGGGGAGAAAGGCTCCCTGTCAACTGTGCTACCTCAGTTCATGGTCTCTGTTGTGCTTCACCTTGACTCTGCCCTTGTCTCTCTCTCTCTCTTTTTTTTTTATGTGTCATCATCTTGCTGCGTGATTCACTTGTGCAAGGCACTGGCTCACCATGTGGGCACTTGCGTGGGCACTGGCTCACCATGCAGGCACTTGTGCAGGCACTGGCTTGCCACACAGGAATGCCCTCTCCTCTTCTTTTCACCAGGAGGCCCCAGGGATTGAACCCAGGTCCTCCCATATGGTAGGCAGAAGCTCTATCACTTGAGCCACATCTGCTTCCCTATAATAAGTTTTAAGATCAGGATGTGTGAGTCCTCCAACTTTGTTCTTTTTCAAGGAGCCTTTGGCTTTTTGGGGCTCCTTACCCGTCCTACAAATTTGGTGATTGGTTTCATGATTTCTGCAAAGAAGGTTGTTGGAATTTCGATTGGGATAATTTTGATTTGGATTGTGTGGAATCACTAAATCACTTTGGAGAGAATTTTCATCTTTAACAATATTCAGACTTCCAATCAATAAACATGAAATACCCTTCCATTTATTTAGGTCTTCTTTTATTTCTTTTAGCAATATTTTTGGTTTTCTGTGTAAAAGTCCTTTACATCCTTGGTTAGATTTATTCCTAGATATTTGATTCTTTTAGCTACTACTGTAAATGGAATTTTTTCCCTTGAATCAAAGAAGTCCAGTTCCAGAAAGAAGAGAGAAAATGGAAGGGAAAAAATCAACACTGATGAAAACTTCTGAAAATCGAAGGGCATGAGTTTAGAAGTTGTCAGGAATCATTTAGTCCCTAGCTAATAAATGAAAACAGGCTGGCATTAAACAGTGGAATTTAGAATTAGGGATAAAGAATATTGCAAACTTCTAGACAGAAGAAAGACCACAAATGAAGGATCAGTTGGCACAATAGCATAAAACTTTTCAAAAGTTATACTTAAAAGAAAGTAGGGCAATGCCTTCCCCCACCCTCTTCCCCTACACCCTGAAATTGACTTCTTGCATGATTTGGCAATATAGTATGAGTTGAGAAATACTGCATCAAGAACATGCATAAAAAAAAATTCAAAATCGGGGACCAGATGTAACTTAGTGTTTGAATACCTGCTTCCCAAACATTAAGTTTTGGGTTCCATCCCCAGCTCCTAAAAAAAAAAAAAAAAAAAAAAAAAAAAAAAGCATCAAAGGATGTATGGGAACAGAAAGTTTTAGGGAAATTGATTTCTAGATCTACACTTTCCATAATATGTTCTTTCAGAGGTAGGCTCAGGTTTTGTGGGATGTGAAGCTTTGTACAATTCTAGAGACTTTTTAAAGGAAAAAACCACAGATTTTCAAATATAAAAGTAGGTATGGGGCCTTTTCATGGGCCCATGAAAATGAGAAGTCCTGAAGCTTCATGTTAAATCATCCTGTTTAATTTCCTAAATTTGATCTTTTTAAGAATCTGTCTACACATCCTATTGGTTTTCTTTTTCTCAATGCCACTTTCCTACCTGCTGCTCTTTCACTTTACAAAAGAAGAGCATACCTCTCATTTATTCATGACCTTTTGAGGTGCATTGGCCTTAGTTACCACGGTGGGATACTCAACAAAGAAACACAGGGAATGCTGGGGATATGGAGAGAAAGTGAATCGTTCTAATGACTAGGTAACAAATCTCTTTGCAAGCCAGATGGCTTACACTTCTTTGCTTTCAGCAAATTGAAGGAACTAATTGAATTAGCAGCTGACGGAGCATTAAAAATAATTTTTTTTGGAAAAACCTCTTTAAACCGTCACCTACTTATTTATGTGATCAAAAATTCTCAGAAATTGTCTTTGCAAAAGTGAAAAACAAGAATTTATGCAGAACTGTCTCATTATAGCAAAAATAAATATTCTTTAAGTATTATGAAGAATAACTCAAATTCCTTTCTTCTCATTAAGATTCAATTCCCATAAAAGTTTACTTTTGAAAAAAATTTTACTTTAGTACTGAAAAATTATCAATATTGATCATTGTAATTTTGATCAGTTGCATACTACTAATTGTAATTCTTAAGAAAAATATACTCCTAGTGTATGAATTTTTAAAAAATTTGATTAGTAAAATAATGTTATTATATTAAGGTAAAATTGGAGAGAAGTTAGAGCTCAAGGAAAAAAAGAATGGTAAATTTTTTTTTAGATTTTATTTTTTAATTTATTTTCTCTCCACTTCCCCCTCCCCCCCGCCACCCCCCCCCCCCCCCAAGTTGTCTGCTCTCTGTGTCCATTCGCTGTGTGTCCTTCTGTGACCGCCTCTATCCTTATCACCGGCACCGGAAATCTGTTTCCTTTTGCTGCGTCATCTTGCTGTGAGAGCTCTCCATGTGTGCGGCACCATTCCTGGGCAGGCTGCACTTTCTTTCGCACTGGGTGGCTCTCCTTAGGGGGCACACTCCTTGTGCGTGGGGCTCCCCTATGGGGGGGACACCCCTGCGTGGCACAGCACTCCTTGCGCGCATCAGCACTGCGCGTGGGCCAGCTGCACACGGGTCAAGGAGGCCCGGGGTTTGAACCATGGACCTCCCATGTGGTAGACGGACGCCCTAACCACTGGGCCAAGTCTGCTTCCCTGAATGGCAAATTTTTGATCACACTGAAAGTGTGTTCATGTGCTTTACATGGATGAAGATGTATTTCAATTTACTGTGGCATGCCCTTTAAATACATATAAAAGAGTGATATTACAAATTTATTTTTAAATCTCTATAATACAGAAAAACTAGATATTTTATATGGCTGCTTTAAAATGTGTATGGGGGTTACACAGTTTTAAAACTTTTACAAAGTTTTAAAATATATGTACACTGGCCTAGCAAAGAAATGAGCAAATTTGCTAATGCCATCTGTTGGTAGAGGGCAGAGTTATATTAGTTTTGCACTGTTGCAGGCATGGCTTTTTACCGATCCATGAAAAGTGATTAAGTGGAGGAGCATTTATGAATATAATGGAGGTATTTATGAGAATGTTGCAAAGATCTTTTTAGTAGAAACTTCAATTTTCAGTTAATGTGTGAATCGTATCTTATGAATCATTGATAGTACAACATATGTTTCTGAATCCCCCTCTCTCCAGATCTTTCAAATCTTAACCTTTTGCCATATTTCCTTCATAGTGTTTAAGAAATATGATACTGATTTAATTGAAATCTTTAATACCTCTCCAATCCCATTTGGCTTCTTCTATCCCCGGAATTTGATATTATGCATTTTATACTTTTTATATATATATAAAATCTAATAGTACTTGAAGGTTTTTAAACTTTATATTAATTATACTAAAATCTATTTACTTGTAATTGCTGTATAATATGTTACTGTATGAATATATCAAAATTTATCCTTTTTTTTTCATTTTTTCCCGCCCTTCCTCCCACCCTGCTGTTTTGCTGTCGGTTTCTATTCACTGTGTGATCTTCTGTGTCTGTTTCTTTTGGTCTTCTCATTTTCTCATCTAGGCTTCACCAGGATTCGATCCCGGGGACCTCTGATGTGGGAGGGAGGTTTCCTGTCACTTGCACCACCTCAGCTCCTGGTGTATGTTGTGTCTCACCTTGACTCTCCCCTGCATCTCTCTTTGTGTCATCATCTTGCTGTGTTGCCCACCACACCTTTAAGGGGAGGCCCTGGGGATCAAACCTTCGTCTTCCCATATGGTAGACAGAAGCCTACCTTGAGCCACATCTGCTGCCCCATTTTTTCCAGTTTTAAATGATTTGATTTTTATGTCTTGGTGTAGTTTTCTTATTTCTAATGCTTGGGATTTGTTGAGTTTCTTGAGTCTGTGGGTTCATGATTTTCTGATTTATAATCAAATTTGAGAAATTTTCAGTCACAATTCCTTCAAATATTTTTTTTTTCTAGTCTCCCTCTCTATCAACTGCTCTAGGGACTCTATACATAGGCCATGCACAGGTTTCCCACAACTCACTGATGTTATGTTCATTTTTTTTTCATTTCTTTTTCTCTGTGTTTAGTTATATTTCCATAGGTTTATTCAAGTGTCCTTTTGACATGGCAGGTGGCTTCTTCCAGAGTCAGGATCAAGAATGTAAGATGGAAGTTGCAAAGTATTTTTTTGGCCTAGTCTCAGAAGTCGCTGTCTGACATTTACACATTAATCCCATTATTACACAAATTAGCCATATGAAGTGCAGAAGGGGATCAAAAGCGTAAACACCAAGAGAAGGAATCACTTGGGAACCATCTTCAAAGCTACCACAATCTTGTTAGGTGCTGGATATTTTTGTATTCCTATAAGCTATCTTGGTTTTGTAAGAATTTAAGTGACTTGGAAGCAGTATGATTCTTTCAAGGCAATAGTCTTCTGAGTACTCTACCTGATGCCTGTGAATTATAAGGTTTTCCACTCTGACTTCTGGGAATAGAACTATTCTAGATAATGTGACAGATCCAGAAATTATTTCCTTGAATCCTTTTGGGTAGTTCTTTTTCCAGCTTTGGGCAGTTTACTCACAGGCATGCTTTCATCATTACTCAGCTAAACACTTGAAGAGGACCTCTGTAGGTGTCAAAAGCTCTCTCTCTCTGTGACTCTCTCTCAACTCTGATATTCCACCCTGCTACCTAGAGTTACCGTAGCCTCCCTGGGCTCCCAGCTTTGTCTCTTCAAGAGAGGGAGACTGCAGGGCTCTGCCTGAATTCCACACCTCACCCCTGTGCTGCAGTCTGGAAACTCTCTTGGCCTTAAGCTGTAACAGTCATAGAACTCACCACATTTGGCTTCCACTCTTCAGGGACCATTTTCTTACCCTACCTGATATCCAGTGTCTGCTAACTTTGTTTTATATATTATGTCCATTTTCTCAGTAGTACCAGGCAGGAGAGTAAACCCTTACTCTGCTATTCCATCTTGGTTGGAGCAAAAATTATCAATTCTTTTAGCTTTGTGGAGTTTTTCTCCTTTATATAAATAATGATGCAATGAATCTTCCTTTACATTACCTATCTACATGGGAGTTTCCCAAATGTATATGCCTAGAGAATTATTGCTTTATTGATTATGCACATTTCACTTTAATTATGTATTGCCAAACTATTTTTTAAAGTAGTTGTACCACTATACACTTCCTCCAATAATGTGTGACTTCTTAATTCTCCAGATCCTAGTCAATAATACTATTTTAAATTTTGCTAACTGAATGTAAAAAATTGGTATCTCATTGTATTAGTCTCTCAAAGAGTGCTGATGCAAAGTACCAGAAATCTGTTGGCTTTATAAAGGGTATTTAGGGTAAAAGCTTACAGTTACATAAAAAGCAACTCAAGGTTGCAGTATTAGTCAGCCAAAGGGGTGCTGATGCAAAATACCAGAAGCTGGTTGGTTTTTATAAAGGGTATTTATTTGGGGTAGGAGCTTACAGATACCAGGCCATAAAGCATAAGTTACTTCCCTCACCAAACTATATTTTCATGTGTTAGAGCAAGATGGCTGCCAATGTCTGTGAGGGTTCAGGCTTCCTGGGTTCCTCTCTTCCCAGAGCTTGCTTCTTTCCAGGCTTAGGGTTGCTCTCTGCCTGGGGCTCCAGTTTAAGGCTTCAACATCAAACCTCAACATCGAAACTCCAACACCCAAAACCCCTCATCTTTTTTCTTTGCTATGTCTTTTATCTGTGCCTACTGGCACAAGGGGTTTACATAATTAATCAAGTAAATCTATGAATCCAATATAATCTAATATGCCCAGAGGAGAAGATCAGTTTACAAATATAATCCAATATTTCTTTTTGGAATTCATTAATAACATCAAACTGCTACAGTTGCTTTCTCAACAAGGTCATTTGCCACATGTTGAAGCAAGATGATCACTGATCCCGATGGGTCTCTGCCTTCCCCTCTGGGTTTCCTTTTCCTCTTGAGACTCCATGGGGCCAGCTTCTTGAGGCTTCATTCTTAAGCGATCCTCTAGTCTTCAGTCTCCTAGCATCAGGCTTGTTTCTTTCCAGGCCTTCTATATCAGTCTTGGTTGTTCTGCTTTCTTCCTGATCTCAGTTGTAAGGCATCAGGCAAAATGGTTCATCTCTCCCTGGGACCTCGGCTGCTTGGGTTTTCTCCTTTCTGTCACATGGCAGGATAAAAAATGGCAGGGAAGTGGATTGGCTCAACTGATAGCCGATAGCATTCACCTACCACACAGGAGGTCCAGGATTCAAACCCAGGGCCTCCTGACCCATGTGGTGAGCTGGCCCTCATGCAGTGCTGATGTGTGCAAGGAGTCGTGCCATGCAGGGGTGTCCCCCTCGTAGGGGAGCCCCCCTGCAAGGAGTGCACCCTTCAAGGAGAGTCACCCCATGTGAAAAAAGTGCAGCCTGCCCAGGAGTGGTGCTGCACACACAGAGAGCTGACACAGCAAGATGATGCAACAAAAAGAGACACAGATTCCTGGTGCCAGATGACAAGAATGCAAGCAGACACAGAACACACAGCAAATGACACAGAAAGCAGACAAGGGGGCGGGGGGAAAGGGAGAGAAATAAATAAAAAATAAATCTTAAAAAGAATGGCAGATCTCTCTCTTCTGTCTGTTTGACTGTCCACGTATATCAGACCCACAAAGGGGGTGGGGACTCAATCTGAATCATGCTTTACAACATGGTCAAGTCAAAAAGCCCTCAAAGCAATCTTAACAGGTAATCTAATCAAGGGCCCCTCGGCTGGATTTAATACAACCAAAGGGTATCATACCCAGAGAAATACATTAATTTACAAACATAATCTTTTTCTTTTTGGGATTCATAAATTAATCTTAAACTGCCACACTTATTAATTTATATTACTGATTATTAATGAAATTGAATAGGAATTCACATGTTTATTAACCGTGCAATTTTTTGATTGGGTTATTGTCTTTATCTTAAAGATTTTAGTGATCCTTTTATGTTTTGAATCCCAATTCTTTGTCAGTTACAGAAGATGCAAATACTTTTCTCTATAGGTAATACTTTTGTTTTAAAAAACAATGATATCTCCCAGTTTTCAGAAAGTAATTTTACCATAACCAAATTATGAACTTTTAAGCTTATGGTTTCTGCTCATTTGTGTCTTGGATAAGGCATCTTTCTCTACCCTGATAGCAAAGATATTGTATTAGTCAGCTAAAGGGGTGCTGGTGCAAAATATCAGAAATTGGTCGGTTTTTATAAAGTGTATTTATTTGGGGTAGGAGCTTACAGATGCTAGTCCATGAGCATAAATTACTTCCCTCACCAAAGTCTATTTTCACGTGTTGGAGCAAGATGGCTGCCAATGGCTGTGAGGGTTCTGGCTTCCTGGTTTCCTCCTTTCCATGGTCTTGCTTCTTTCTGGGTTCAAGGTTCCTTCCTTCCTAGGGCTTGCTTTTTCCTGGGCTCAGGGTTCCTCTCTTCCTGGGGATGGCTTCTCTTTCCTCTGTGAACTTACTTTCTGGGGCTCCAGCTTAAGGGTTCAGCATCAAACATCAACATCAAAACTCCAACATCAAAAACCAGTGCATCAAAAGCTCCAACTCTGCCCTTTGCCATGCCTTTTATCTGCAAATCCCTGCTCACCAAGGGGTGAGAATTTAACATCCTAATGATGTGGCCCAATTAAAGCCCTAATCATAACTCAGTCATGCCCAGTAATAGACCAAATTACAAAAGAATTCAATATCTATTTTTAAAGAATTATTTTTTATTTATTTCTCTCCCCTTTCCCCCCCGCCCCCAGTTGTCTGCTGTCTGTGTCCCCTCACTGTGCATCCCTCTGTGACCGCCTCCATCCCCATCAGTGGAACCGGGAATCTGTGTCTCTCCTTGCCACGTCATCTTGCTGTGCCAGCTCTCCGTGTGTGCAGCGCCATTCTTGGGCAGGCTGCGCCCTCCTTCATGCTGGGCAGCTTTCCCCATGGGACGCACTTCTTGTCATTATTGGACAAATGGTCACTAAATATTTTCTCCCATTGAGTAGGCTGCCTTTTCACTTTCTTGACAAGCTCTTTGAATCACAAAAACTTTTTATCTATTTTTTCTTTCATTGCTCACACTTTGGGTGGAAAGTTTATGAAACCATTTCCTACTACAAGATCTCATAGATGCTTCTTTGCTTCCTTACATTATCTTCTGGGAGCCTTATCATCTTGGCTCTTATATTTAGGTCTTTGATCCATCTTGAGCTAGTTTTTGTACAGGTGGTGAGATGGTGATCTTCTCTCATTCTTTTGGATATGGATATCCAGTACTTCAGATGCCATTTGTTGACGATGCCATTCTGTCCCAACAAGTCTTGGTGGCCTTGTTGAATATCAGTTGACCATATATATGAGGATCAATAGCAGAACTCTCAATCCAATTCGATTGGTCAGCATGTCTATCCTTGTGCCAATACCATGCAGTTTTGACCACTGTAGCTTTGTATTATGCTTTAAAGTCAGATAATGTGATTCCTCCAATTTTTAAAAAATATGTTTTCGGCTATTACAAATAAATTTTCATAATTAGCTTTCCCAATTCAGTAAAAAATGCTATTGTAGCTTTTATTGAGATTGCATTCAATCTGTAAATCAATTTGGTAAGACAGACATCTTAATGATTCATCTGTTGCTTCCAATCCATGAATATGAACATGGAATATTCTTCCATTTATTTAGATCTTCTTTGATTTCCTTTAACAATGTTGTGTAGTTTTCTGTGTACAAACCCTTTACATCTTTAGTTAAGTTTATTCCTAGGTATTTGACTCTTTTAGTTACTATTGTAAATGTAATTTTTCCCATGATTTCCTCCTCAGATTGCTCAATATTGGTGTATAAAAATGCTAGTGATTTTTGTGTGTTGATCTTATATCCTGCCACTTTACTAAACTCATTTATCAGCTCTAGAGGTTTCATTGTAGATTTCTCATAACTTCTATGTTTAGGAGCATGTCATCTGCAAATAATGAAATTTTTTTTTTAATTTTTTTTTTTTAGAGCTAACACAAATTACCTTTATTTTTTTTAATTATTTATTTATTTTTAAAAATTACATTAGAAAAATATGAGGTCCCATTCAACCCCACCGCCCCCACCCCCCACTCCCCCCACAGCAACACTCTCTCCCATCATCATGACACATCCATTGCACCTGGTAAGTACATCTCTGAGCATCACTGCACCCCATAGTCAATGATCCACATCATAGCCCACCCTCTCCCACGTTCCATCCAGTGGGCCCTGGGGGGATCTGCCCCCAGGAGCCCTCTCGCCACCTGCCTTTGCCCTGGGAGAGTGCGGGGGATGCCTCAGGGACTCATACTGGAGGACGCTCTCCATCCGCCTCATGGGGTATGCAGCTGGGGCACATTTGGCCTCCTATTCTTTTTTTTTTTTTAATTATTTATTATTATTTTTTAAAATTACATTATGAAAAATATGAGGTCCCATTCAACCCCACCGCCCCCACCCCCCACTCCCCCCACAGCAACACTCTCTCCCATCATCATGACACATCCATTGCACCTGGTAAGTTCATCTCTGAGCATCACTGCACCCCATAGTCAATGGTCCACATCATAGCCCAGACTCTCTCACGTTCCATCCAGTGGGCCCTGGGGGGATCTATAATGTCCCGTAATTGTCCGTGAAGCACTATCCAGGACAACTCCACATCCCGAAAACGCCTCCACATCTCATCTCTTCCTCCCGTTCCCCACACCCAGCAGCCACCATGGCTACCGTTCCCACACCCATTCCACATTTTCTCTGTGGACATTGGATTGGTTGTGTCCATTGCACATCTATGTCAAGTGAGGACTTAGATTCCACATGGGTACTGGATGTACTCCTCCCGCTTCCAGTTGTAGACACTCTAGGCTCCATGTTGTGGTGGTTGACCTTCTTCAACTCCATGTTAGCTGAGTGGGGTAAGTCCAATAAATCAAAGTGTAGGAGCTGAAGTCTGTTGAGGCTCTGGGCCTGGGTGTCATATTATCAGTCCAGAGATTCAAATCCCCTAAATATATCTTAAACCCCAGCACCAACTACAATGAATTGTTTATTTCTTCCTTTAAAATTTGGATGCCTTTTATATCTTTTTCTTGCCTAAGTGCTCAAGCAAGTACTGCTAAAACAATGTTAAATAAGAATGGTGACAGTGGACATCTTTGTCTTGTTCCATATCTTACAGGGTATGCCGTTAGCATTTCATCATTGGATATGATGTTGGCTTTGGGTTTTTCAAATATATCCTTTATCATGTTAGGAAGTTTCCTTCTATTATTATCTTTTTATCAAGAAAGGATGCTGTGTTTTGTCAAATGCCTTTTCTGCATCAATAGAGATAATCATGTGATTTTTTTCTTTTGATTCATTAATGTGGTGTATTACATTGATTGATTTTCTTATGTCAAACCATTCTTGTATACCAGGAATGAAATCCACTTGGTCATAGTCTATAATTCATTTGATGTGTTTTTGAATATGATTAACAAGTGTTTTGTTGAGCATTTTAGCATCCAGTTTCATTAGAGCAATTGTTCTGTAGGTTTCTTTTCTTTTGGCATCTTTCTGTGGCTTTGGTATTAGAGTGACATTGGCATCATAGAATGAGTTAGGCAATGTTCCCTCCAATTCTGTTTTTTGGAAGAGTTTAAGTAGAATTGGGGAAATGGACTTGGCCCAGTGGTTAGGGCGTCCTTATACCACATGGGAGGTCTGCAGTTCAAACCCCAGGCCTCCTTGACCTGTGTGGAGCTGGCCCATGCACAGTGCTGATGTGTGCAAGGAGTGCCGTGCCATGCAGGGGTGTCCCCTGCATAGGGGAGCCCCATGCACAAGGAGTGCACCCTGTAAGGAGAGCTGCCCAGCACGAAAGAAAGTGCAGCCTGCCCAGGAATGGCGCTGCCCACACTTCCAGTGCTGCTGATGACAACAGAAGTGGACAAAGAAACAAGACGCAGCAAATGGACACAGAGAACAGACAACCAGGTGGGGGGGGGATTAAATAAATAAATAAATCTTAAAAAAAAAAAAGGTAGAATTGGTGTTAGTTCTTTCCAGAACAATTGGCAGAATTCACCTGTGAAGCCTTCTGGTCCTGGGTTCTCCTTAATTGGGAGGTTTTCAATGACTAATTCAACTCATTGCTTGCAACCTGTCTGTTGAGTTCATTAATTTCTTCATTTGTCAGTGTAGGCTGTTTGTGTGTTTCTAGAAATTTGTCCATTTCATCTAAGTTAGCCATCTTGTTGACATACAATTTTTCAAAGTATCTTCTTATAATACTTTTTATTTCTGTGGGATCAGTGGTGATATCCTCTCCCTCATTTTTAAAAATGTATTTGCATCTTCTTTCTTTTTTTCTTTGTCAGTCTAGCTAAGGGTTTATTAATCTTCTCAAAGAACCAGCTTCTGGTTTTATTAATTTTTCTAGTGCTGTTTTATTCTCAATTTCATTAAGTTCTGTTCTAATCTTTGTTATTTCCTTCTTTCTGCTTGCTTTAGGATTAGTTTGTTCTTTTTCTAGTTCCATCAGGTAGGCAGTTAGGTCTTTGATTTTAGTTTTTTTTTTTTTTTTTAAATATACACATTTATGGCTGTAAGTTTCCCTCTCAGCATTGCTTTTGCTGTATCCCATAGGTTTTGACATGTTGTGTTCTCATTTTCATTCATTTCAAGGTAGTTACTGATTTCTTTTGCAAGTTCCTCTTTGATCCACTGATTGTCCAAGAGTGTATAGTTTAACGTGCATATCTTTGTGCCTGTTTTGGTTCTCCACCACTTATTGATTTCCAGCTTGATACCATTTTGGTTAGAGAAGTATTTTGTATAATTTCAATGTTTCTTAATTCATTCAGAGTAATTCTGTGTTCTAGTATGTGGTCTATCCTGGAGAATAATCTCTGTGCACTCAAAAAGAATGTATATCCCACTGTATTTGAGTGTACTGTTCTATGCATGTCTATTAGGTCTAGATCCTCTAATGTATTATTCAAGGTCTCTGTTTCTTTATTGACTCTCTGTCAAGATGTTCTGTCTAATGGTGATAATGGTGTAGTAAAATCTCCCACTATAATTGTAGAGGCATCTCTTTCTCCACTTAGTTTTTCCAGTGTTTGCCTCATGTATTTTGGGGCACCCTGGTCAGTTACATAAATGTTTATGATTGTTCTTTCTTCTTGATTGATTATCCCTTTTATTAATAGTGTCCTTCTTTGTCTCTTACAATAGTTTTGCATTTAAAGTCTATTTTGGAGAAGCAGATGTGGCTCAACTGATAGAGCACCCACCTACCATATAGGAGGTCCAGGGTTCAAACACAGGGCCTCCTGGCCCATGTGCTGAACTGGCTCATGCACAGTGCTGCCACATGCAAGGAGTGCCATGCCATGCAGGCATGCCCCCGCAGGAGAGCCACCCCACATGAAAAGCGCAGCCCACCCAGGAGTGGCACCACACACACGGAGAGCTGATGCAGCAAGATGATGCAAAAAAAGAGACACAGATTCCCAGTGCCGCCTGTCAAGAGTGCAGGTGGACACAGAAGAACATGCAGCGAATGGACACAGAGAGCATATAATGGGGGAGGGGAGAGAAATAAATTAAAAAATAAATCTTAAAAAAATATTCTATTTTGTCCAGTATTAGTATAGGTAATCCACCCTATCTTGGTTATTGTTTGCATGTAAAATCATTTTCCAGTCATTCATTTGCAACCTCCCTAGGTCTAAGGTGAGTTTCTTGTAAACAGCATATAGATGGGCAATACTTCCTTATCCATTCTGCCTATCTGTATCTTTTCATTGGACAGTTTAATCCATTACATTCAATGTTATTACTGTCAAGTCAGTACTTACATTAGTCATATTATCTTTAGGTTTATATATGTCACATTTTGTTTTTATTTCATTTTATCTTTTTAGTTATTCTTAATAATAATCTTAATTTCTACACTCACTTCAACCCTCTCTCTCCTGTTTTTTTCCTTTTAACCTCCATAACTCCCTGTAGTATTTTAATAGCATATTTCTTGTTGACAAACTCTCTTAATTTCTGTTTACTATGAATATTTTGAACTCTCCCTCATTTTTGAATGCCAGTTTTGCTGGATACAGAATTCTTGGATGACAGTTTTTTCCTTTAAGCACCTTAACTATGTCATACCACACTGCCTTCTCACCACCATCAGAGCTATTATCTTTTTATGTTTGTTTATGATTTCTTCAGTAGGTTCCCCCAGTGCCTTCTCATCTTTTATCTCTTCCTTCACTTCATTAAGTTGATTCACGATATTTGTTTGGATATCTTTAATGAGTTGTTCCACATTCTGCATCTCCTCCTGTTTTATAGCTTGTTCATTAGACTGGGCCATGTTTTCCTGTTTCTTAGTATGGCTTGTAATTTTTTTTGGTGTCTAGGCATCTGTTTATCTTAATGGGCTAATTCAGATGGTTAGCTTCTCTTTCTACTCTAGGGTTTTGTTTTGTTTTATGTTGTTTCCTTTTTGAAACATGGTTCCACTTATTCTATATCCTTATTCTATATCAAGCTTATGGTTTCTGCTTATTTGTATCCTGGATAAGATGTCTTATTTCAGCTTTTATTTGGTCTTTTGTCTCCCCATCCTTCTCCCTTCTAGATGATGTGCAGCTCTCTCATATATCCCCAAAGCAGCTCTCTTGGATAGATTTTTGCCCTTCCTCTGCTGAGACCAGCTCAGCAATCGGTTTGCATGAAGGGAAGGCAACACAGAACTAAAGAAATAAAAAGACAGAAAGAAAGACACAAGAGAGGAAATAAAAATGGGACCAGGGGACTCACAGCTTCTGAAACTGAGAGCCTCAACCCTAGTTTCCACATCGTGTTTATTTGAAAACTAATAAGCAGCTGTTTGTTATCAGAACTGCAACATCATCTACAATAACAGGAAACAACTGCAACATCTACAATAAGGCAACATCTACAATAGAATAGGTGCAACATTTTACTATAATAAGGTACAGGTTATACAAAGTTCAAACACCTCCCCACACAAACATTTTCTCCTGCTGACCAGACAGTGTTCCATCTAGTCAAGGCCTGGTGTTCCGAAGCCTGCACTTTTTGTCTGCGTTATGGAAACATTTCAACTTCAAACCATGTTCCTACTGTGTTCCCACAACATTCCTCCATTGTCTTTTTGAAAGATTTGAGCCCTGCCTACCTATTTTGATACTATTTTTCCAAGAGGAATTTTTGCATGAAACTTTCTATATGTCTGTCTTCATGCCAGAACCACACTCATGATTACCGTGGCTTTCTAGTAAGTTTTCAAATCACGAAGTGTGAGACTTCCAACTCTGTGCTTTTTCAATATTGATTTGACTATTCAGGGCAACTTCCATATGAATATGAGGATCAGCTTTTCTATTTCTGCAAAAAAGGCTGCTGTCTGTAGTTGCTTTGAGTAGTACTGTCATTTTAACAATATTAAGTCTTCCAACACATGGACATGAATGTGTTATCATTTATTTAGGTTGTCTTTAATTTCTTTCAGTGAAGTTTTGTAGTTTTCTTTCTTTCTTTTTTTTTTTTTTTCCATGCAGGGTGGCTCTCCTTGCTGAGTGCACTCCTTGAGCATGGGGCTCCCCTATGCAAGGGAGACCCCTGCATGGCCTGGCACTCCTTGCACACATCAGCACTGTGCATGGGCCAGCTCACCACACAGGTCAGGAGGCCCTGAGTTTGAACCCTGGACCTCCCATATGGTAGTTGGGTGCTCTATCAGTTGAGCCAAATTCTCTTCCCTGTAGTTTTCAGTTTACAAGTATTTCACCTCCTTGTTCAAATGGACTCCCAGGTATTTTATTCTTCTAGATGCTATTGTAAATAGAATTGTTCTTTTCTTAATTTGCATTTTGGAATGTTCTTTGCTGAAGTATGGAAACACTGATGTTTGTCTGTTGATCTTGTATTCTACCCCTTTGATGATATTTTTTTTATTAACTCTGGTAGTTTTCTTGTGAATTCTTGGGATTTTTCTCTATAAAGGATTATGTCATCTGTGAATTGAGATAATTTGACTTCTTCCTTTCCAATTTGTATGTCTTTAATTTCTTGTTCTGTCTAGGATTTCCAGTATAATGTTGAATAGCAGAGGTGATAGTAGGCATCCTTGTCTTTTTTCCTGATCTCAGGGAAAGCTTTGAGTCTTTCACCTTTGAATATAATATTAGCTGTGGGTTTTTTATATGTGCCCTGTATCATGTTGAGGAAATTACTTTCTCTTACTGTTTTTCTGAGTTGGTTTTATCACGAATGGGTATTGGATTTTGTCAAATGACTTTACTGCATCAATGAGATAACTGAGTGATTTTTCCCTTCATTTTATTAATATGGTATATTACATTGATTCTCTTCTTTTGAACCACACTTGAATTCCTGGATAAATCCCTCTTGGTCATGGTGTACATAATCCTTTTAATACACTGTTGGATTCACTGGTATTTTGTTGAGGATTTATGCATCTGTATTCATAAGGGATATTGGTCTGTAGTTTTCTTTTCTAGTTATGTCTTTTTAAAAAAGATTTATTTATTTATTTGTTTGTTTGTTTGTTTGTTTATTTATTTATCCCCGCCACCCTTGTGGCTTATTTTGCTGTCTGCTCTGTGTCCATTCACTGTGCATTCTTCTGTGTCTGCTTGTATTCCTTTGTTGCATCATCTTGCCATGCCAGCTTTCTGTGGGCATGGGCCGTCAGCTCTCTGTGGGGCTTGCCTTCACAAGGTAGACAAAAGCCCAATCGATTGAACCACAGCCACTTCCTCTAGTTATGTTTTTATTTGGTTTTTGTATCAGAGTAATGCTAGCCTCACAGAATGAGTTAGGAAGGGTTCCCTCCTCTACAGTTTTTTGGAAGCGCTTAAGAAGGATTGATGTTAATTCTTCTTTGAATATTTGGTAGAATTCACCAATGAAGCCATTTGGTTCCTGAGCTTTTACTGGGAAGTTTATGATTACCTATTCAATCTCTTGTTATGGTTCTGTTGAGATCTTCTATTTCATCTTGAATAAATTTTTTTTTAAGATTTATTTTATTTATTTATTTATCTCCCTTCCCCTCCCCCCCACCCCGGTTGTCTGTTCTCTGTGTCTATTTGCTGCGTCTTCTTTGTCTGCTTCTGTTGCTGTCAGTGGCACGGGAATCTTTGTTTCTTTTGCTGCATCATCTTGCTGTGTCATTTCTCCGTGTGGGTGGTGCCATTCTTGGGCAGGCTGCACTTTCTTTCGTGCTGGGTGGCTCTCCATATGGGGTGCACTCCTTGTGCGTGGGGCTCACCTATGCAGGGACACCCCTGCGTGGCAGGGCACTCCTTGCGCATCAGCACTGTGCATGGGCCAGCTCCACATGGGTCAAGGAAGCCTGGGGTTTGAACTGCGGACCTCCCATGTGGTAGACGGATGCCCTAACCACTGGACCAAGCCCGCCGCCTCCTCTTGAGTAAATTTGGATATGCTTGTGTTTCTAGGAATTTGTTCATTTCCTCTAGAATATCTAATTTTTTGGCATACAATGAACTGTTTATGGTATTTGCTCATAATCCTGTTAATTTCTTCAAGATCAGTAGTAATGCCCCCCACTTTCATTTTCGATTTTAGTAATCTGTGTCCTTTCTCTTTTTTTCTTTATCAGTCCAGCTAAAGTTTTGTCAATTTTATTGATCTTTTCCAAGAACCAACTTTTGATTTCTTTGATTCTCTCAATTGTATTTCTGTTCTCTATTTCATTAGCTCCATTCTAATCATTTCCTTCCTTCTACTGACTTTAGGTTTCCTTTGCTCTGCTTTTTCTAGCTCCTCAAGATGGGAAATTAGATTATTGATTTTGGCGCTTTCCTTTTTGGGGCCTAAGATGTGGTCTATCCTGGGGAATGAACCATATGCATTCAAGAATATATATTCTGTTATTGTTAGCTAGGTCTTGTTGGTTTAGGGTATTGTCTAAGACTTTTTTCCTTATTGATCTTATGTCTGGATTTTCTATCAGTTATTGAAAATGGTGTCTTGAAATCTCCAACTGGTTTTGTAGAACTATCTATTTCTCCCTTCCATTTTGTCCATGTATGCTTCATGTATTTTGGGGCTCTTTGATTAGCTGTATATATGTTTATGCTATTATCTCTCCTTGGTGGATTGGGCTTTTTACTATATAGTATCACTCTTTGTCAATGGTAACAAATTTTGACTTAAAGGTTATTTTTTTTCCAGTAATAGTGTAGCCACTCAGTTCTCTTTTGGTCAGTATATGCATGGAATATTTTATTCCATCCTTTCACTTTCAATGTATATGTGACTTTGAGTCTAAGGTGATTCTCTTATTGATGACACTTTTTATCCATTCTGCGAATCTGTCTTTTGGTTGGAAAGTTTAATAATTTACACTGAAGTAATTACTGGACTTATTTCAGCCATTTTTGTCATTTGTTTCTTGTATGTCTTATAACCCATTTTATCCCTCATTTCCTCCATTACATCATTCTTTTGTGTATAGCTGCTCTTTTGCAATGTAACAGATTGGTCCCCTTCTCATTTCCTTTTCTGTATATTTTTTATATTTTTTCTTTATGGTTACTATGTGTTTATATTTAATATCCTAAATCTATAATAAACTAGTTTGAAATGAAGCCTAATTAACTTCTATAGCATTTACAATCTCTCTTTTTATGCCCATCTGTCCTCCCCTTTATGTGGTTCTTGCCTCATCTTACCTCTTTATATTTTGCATTCCCCAAAACAAAGAAATATGGTGTTTTTATGCATTTGTGTCTTAGATTTTGTAAGAAATATGAAGTAGAATTACATGCTGAAAAATGTTACCAGAGATCTTTATTTCCTCAAATGTCTAGTGTTTTTTCCTTTCAACCTGAAGAACTCTCTATAGCATTTCTTACAGGATAGGTCTAACGGTGATGAATTCCCGCAGCTTTGTTTATCTGGGAATGTCTTAAAGTTTCTGACATTTGAAGGATAGTTTTGCCAGATATAGAATTATTAGTCAGAAAGTTTCCTCTTTTAGTACTTTAAATATGTGGTCTCACTGACTTTTGGCATGTAATCTTATTGTAAATCCCTTGTATGTGACAAGTTGCTTCTCTTCTGCTTTTAGGATCTCTTCTCTTTGTCTTTGTCTTTTGACAGTTTAATTACAATGTGTCTAGGTAGGTTTGGGTCTCTTTGGGTTTATCCTACAGACTATGAAGTCTGCTGGGTTTCTTCAATGTATATATTCTTTCATCATTTTGAGAAATTTTTAGCCATTATTTTTTCAATGATTCTTTCTGCCCTTTCTCTTCTCCTTCTGGGACTCTTATAATGAATATGTTAGCATGTTTCATATTGTCTCATAAGTCCCTTAGCTCACTTTTTAAATTTCATTGTTATTTCCTGCTCTTCAGGTGGAATAATTTCAATTATCTTGTCTTGTAGTTCACTGATTCTTTCTCCTGCCTATTAAAATCTATTAAACCTCTTCTAGGGTATTTTTTATGTCTGTTATTGTGTTTTTCATCCTCAATATTCTTTTCTTCCTTTTTAAATTTTCTAATTCCTCCTTCTTTTTTATTTCCTTTGGTTCTGTGTCCATGTTTTTCCATGAGTTCATTGAACTTATTAAGGAGATTTGTGTTAATATCTTTGACTAATTCCAGTGTCTGTACTTCCACTGTTGTTTTATTTTGTTCCTTTGAATGGGCCATCTCTTCCTGTTTTTTGTTTGTTTGTCTTTTGTTGATTTATGGGCAGTTGAATATTTTTATGTTCTAATGCTGGAAGTCATATTTTCCCCTTATCCAGGGTTTTAGTGTAGATTGCCTTAGTGTTGAGGCTCTTCAATGCTCAGCCCAGTTTACACTGAACCTATAGAATATCCTGTGGGGAAACAGATGTGGCTCAACCAATTGGGCTCCCATCTACCATATAGGAGGTCCAGGGTTCGATATCCAGGGCTTCCTGGTGAGGGCAAGCTGGCCCATGTGACAGGCTGGTCCACATGGAGTGCTGGCCCATGCAGGAATGTGGCCTCTTGCAGGACAGCCACCCTGCATGGGAAAGCTGCCCCACATAGGAGTGCTGGGTGACACAGAGAGCTGGAACAGTAAGATGATACAAGAGACACAGAGGAGAGAAAATAAGAAGAAGTAGCAGAGCAGGGAGATGAGGTGGCGTAAAAGAGTAATCACCTCTCTCCCACTCCAGGAGGTCCCAGGACCAGTTCCTGGACCCACCTAATGAGAATACAAGCAAACACAGAAGAACACTTAGTGAATGGACACAGAGAACAGACAATGGGGGAATGGGGATGGGGGAGAAATAAATAAAATAAATCTTAAAAAAAAAAAATAGAATAGCCTGAGATGAAGAGTAGGTTCTTCTCAGATCTTTCTGAGCCCACATCTTGCCCTGGGCTTGCACAATACTTTTTAATAATTCCATAGGATGCATGACTGTTTTCCCTCTTTAAAAGAAGTTCCTTTACCACATTTTCCTCTCAGGGGCTTGGAAGGAATGTGCTTTTGGCTCAATCTCAGCCTTTCACTTAGTTCAGCTCCTCCAGTACTCCAATCCACCTTTTTGTTCTGGCTTTCAGCACTGGCTCCACTCTACAACTCTGCTCCCCTTTTGAGCCACTGCTCCACCCTAGGTAAATCCCACTTTAGGGGACTCAGACAGCTTCCCTGAATCATTCTCCTGCAGAGCCAGTTGGGGCCCAATACTCAACATTTTCCAAAGATCCCCTCCCCCCTCCTTTTTGTTGGTGTGCTAATAGACATGTCCCAGGGACCCACACTTCAATCCATTCAGGCCGCCAAGCTGCCACCATGGGTTCACACAAAATGCTGCACAGAACTGAGGGAAGGGGAGGGGCCCAGACAAATAAACTTATCCCTTGGCTCTTCTACAATTTTTAGGTTTTCTTTTTTGATTCAGCATTCTTTGAGTTGTTCTATGTTCTTCCAAAGTTTTAGGAAAAGTTGATTCTGAGAGATACTGTCTCACTGTCTTGAAGTGGGGGTGGGTTTTTCTTTGCTAGGGCATCTTATGCCACCACTTTGCTGATGTCATCTCCCACAAATTACATTTTTATAAGTTATTTCTTAGGTAAACTTATCCTGTTCACTTAGCTCCTTCATTTTGTAGGTGATAGTAGTAAGGTTTCTGAGAGTCTTAAATATGCTGTCTTCTTTTTTCCAGAGGCAGGTGGTTATGGAAAAAGATTATAGAAACAATGGACAATGGTAGCTGCAAGAAAGTTGACTAGAATTCCCTCCCTCAAAGAAGAGAGTGAAAAGATAAAATAAGGATATCACCTTGGGACCAAGCAGTGAATTTGGAAGTTGCACCAGCAGAGTGCAGGAGCATTTTCTGTTAGCTAATTCCCTAATGTCTGTGTATTTTTTAAAAATTAATTTATGGAAGGATATCACTCATACATAAACAATAAGTGGATAATAATGGTTGTGAACTTACAAAAGAAACATATATAACATCATACGGGACTCTCATAAATCACCCTAACACCAATACCTTGCATTGTTGTTAAACCTTTCTAACTAATGATTAAAGAACATTGTCAAAATATTACTAACCAAAGTAATTTCCCCCTAACCAACCCTATTATTATTATCTTTATATTGTTTATATATGAACATACATAAACAATTAAGTGTGTAGTAAAAGTTGTGAACTTACAAAGCAAACATGCATAATCTCACCAGGGGGTCCTGTACATCAACCCTTCACCAACACCTTGCATTGTCATGAGATGTTTGTTACAAATTATGAAAGAATATTGTCAAAATGTTACTACTAATCACACTCCTTATCTAAAATTTGCTGTTTTACCCTCAACCTACCCTATTATTTTAAAAAACAAATATTTTCTTATGACAGAAGTTGTAAACTTATAAAACATTCATGCACATGTGTGGAATTCCCAAATAACACCCTTTCATCAACACAGCACACTGTGGTGGAACAGTTGCTACAGATAAGATAATATCATCTGATTGTTACCATGTCCATAGAGTACATTTGGCTCACATTTTCCATACTGCCTCATTATCAACACAGCACATCTATCACATAGATGCAAGCATATTATATTATTAAGTACTAACCACAGTCCATAGGTCACTCCAGTTGTATTTTTCCCATGCTTCTCCACATTCCCAACACCCTGCAGTAGTGATGTACATTTGTTCTAGCTCACAAAGGACACTCTTGCATCTATACCATTAACCACAATTCTCATTCACCTCTTGGTTTACTGTGCTATCCATTTCCTAGATTATTCTCTAGCATTCTATCAATTGGCATTTACATACCTAGACTACCATTTTCAGTCACATTCCCATTTATAAACTAGCTGTTACTCACTGTGTGTTACCATCCACTCTCTACATTTCCACACTTTTACAGTAAAGCTAATTAAAACTTCTATAAACATTAAACATCAGTAGTCGATCTCAGTCCTCTTATCTCTTTTAAGAATCTACCACCACCTACCATCAGGTCTTGAAGCTATTTTCTTACAATTTCTTCTAGAAGTTTTATGGTTCTTGCTTTTATTTTTAGGCTTATGATCCATTTTGAATGAATTTCTGGATAAGGTGTGAGATAGGGGTCCCCTTTCCTTCTTTTGGCTATGGATATGCAATTTTTTTCTACACCATTTGTTGAATGGATTATTCTGCCTGAGCTGTGAGGGTTTGACAGGCTAGTCAAAAATCACTTAACCATACATGTTAGGATCTGCTTCTGAACCATCAATTTGGTTCCATTGGTCTATGTGTCTGTCTTTATGCCAGTACTATGCTGTTTTTACCACTATGGATACGTAATATGATTTAAAGTCTGGAGATGAAGGTTCGCTTTTCCTTTTAATGATGTTCCTGGGTATTCAGGACCCCATACCCTTCCAAATAAATTTGATGATCATGTTTTCAATTATTTTGTTTAATGCTGCTAGAATTTTTATTGGGATTGCATTGAATCTGTATATCAATTTGAGTAGCATTGACAGCTTAAGGTTATTTAGTCTTCCAATCTGTGAGCATGGAATGTTCTTCCAGTTATTTAGGACTTTTTTGATTTCTTTTAAAATTGAGTTGCATTTATCTGAATACAAGTGCTTTACACCATTGGTTAAGTTTATTCCTATTTGAGCTTTTTCTGTCATATTTTATTTTCACCATTCTTTTGACACTTTTAGTTACTGTTATTGATATAATCTTCATTTCTAGGCCCTCTTCCAGGCCTCTCTCTCCTGTCTTTTCTTTTCAGGCTGTAGCACACAATTTAGTGTTTCCTGAAAATCTGGTCTCCTGATTAGAAATTCTCTCCATTTCTGTTTATCAGTGGATATTCTAAAATTGCCCTCATTTTTGAAAGACAGTCTTGCTGGATATAAGATCCTTGGCTGGGAGTTTTTCTCTTGTAGTATCTCAAATATATCAGACCACTGTCTTCTTGCCTTTATGGTTTCTGGTGAGAAATCAGCACTTAATCTTATTGGATATCCCTTATATGTGATGCATTGCTTTTTCTCTTGCTGTTCTCAGAATTTTCTCTTTGTCTTTGGCATCTGACATTCTGATGAGTAGGTGTCTCAGAGTTGGCCAATTTGGATTTTTTTTGGGGTGGGAGCATCTTGTGCTTCTTGGACATGGATATGTGTGCCCTTCAGTAGGGTTGGGAAATTTTCTACCATTATTTCTTCAAATATTCCTTCTGCCCCTTTTCCTTTCTCTTATCCTTCTGGGACACATATGTTTGCACCCTTTTTGATGTCATTTAGTTCCCTGAAATCTTGTTCAATTTTTTCAATTCTTCATCTGTTCTTTGGTATGTTCACTTTCAGAGGTCATTTCTTCAAGCTCGCCAATCCTTTCTTCTGCCTCTTCAAATCTGCTATTATCTGATTCCAATGTTTTAAAAATTCCATTTATTGCTGCTTTCATTCCCATAAGATCAGCTATTTTTCTATGTATGCTTTCAAATTCTTCTTTGTGCTCATCCAGTTTCATCTTAATATCCTTAATCTCTTTAGCCATCTCATTGAATTTACTAAGGAGATTTGTTTGAACATCTATGGTGAGTTGTCTCAACTCCTTTATGTCATCTGGAGGCTTATCTTGTTCCTTTGACTGGGCCATAGCTTCCTGTTTCTTGGTGTGGATTGTAATTTTTTGTTGGTGTCTTCGTGTCTGGCTAACTAGAGTATTTATTCTGAGTGCAGTTTTTCTCTTTAGTTTAGGGCTTCCTTCCCTTTCTCCTTTGCTGGTTGTGCAGTAGGAGCCAAGCATATAGTTGGTGCTGTAAGCTGTGGAGGCTCAAGCTGCCCTCATTGCACCAGGGACCAATGAAGCTTCTTCCAACTTTCTCCTTTGCCAGGGGTAGGGACAGAGTCACAGCTGTGTGGAATAATCCAAGTTGTGCAGGCCTAGACTGTAGCTGCCCAGAGAGACTGATGAAGCTTCCCACCCCTTTATCCCCTGCCTGGGGTGGGGATGGAGCTGCAGGTGTGGGCAGCAATCTATGCAGTGTGGGTCCAAGGTGACCACAGTTGCCTCAGTAGACTTCTGATTTTCAGTCTGTGCCAGTGAATGTTACCTGCAGTTACCTGGATAGGTTGCTGCAGGCCCGCTAGCCTCCTTCCTGCCAGAGGTGGGGCTGAAGCCTAGGCTATGGCTGCAAGCCAATGTGGGTGAAAGGAAATGGTTCCTCCCATCACTGTGATGGGGGTGGAGTCAAAATGGTGGCCACTGGCCTCTTTCCAACCTGGGCAGATTCACACCCCAGCTGTTCCCAAGGTTATACCTTAGCCAGCTGAATCTACCAATCAGTAGCCGAAACTGACAGCCAACTGTCACCTCCTCCTCTGTTTTAGTGAAATGGAGCTTCCTATTCCAGCCACACAATAGCTCCTGGGCAGCTCATGCCACCAGAGTAGGATGGTCACTGGCCTCTGTGGCTTGGCTGGTAATTTCCCAGAGAGGGTGGTGCAGGTACCCCCAGCTCCCTCTTGCCAGAGGTGGCACTGGGGCCTAGGCTACAGCTGCAATCTGACCTGAATGGAAAGAAGCCTGTCCCCACTAGTACTGGGATCTTCAGTCCACCCCGCTTCCCCTTGTGTCAGGCACAGAGTTAAGATGTTGGCTCCTGGCCTATTTTTGACTAGGACAGGCTCAAACTTTAGCTGTTCTCAGGATTATACCTTAGCCTGCTGAATTTACTCCTCAGGAGCTGAAATTGGTGCCTAACTGTCTCTTCCTCCCTTGTTTTGGGGAAGTGGAGCTTTCAATTCCAGGAGCAGAACAATTCCCAAGGTGGCTTGTGCCTCCAGTGGAGGATGGCACCGGCCTCTGGGGCATGGAACCTCTACTTATGAGTCTTCTCTGCAGATGGGCAGTCACCTCCTTCCATTCCTTCAAGGATGTGGCAGGAGGCTCTTCTGGTCTCCTGGAGCCCCCAAACAGGTGCTTCAGCTAGCTCCAGAGAGCTCTGGGTGTTTACTAACTGCCCCATTGCAGAAGTTGACTCTAGGAGTGCCTTACTCCACTGCCATCTTGCTGGTTCTCCAAAAGAACATTTTTATAATTGTACTATTAGATATAGTATGGTTTACATTAGGGTTCAGTATATTGTACAGTCCCTATGTTGTGTTTTTATTTTTATATACAACTTAAAATTTCCCCTTTCATCACATTCAAATGTATAAGTAGGGGTGTTAATTTTGTTCACAATGTTGTGCTGCCATCACCACCATCCATTACCAAAACTTTTCCATTGTTCCAAATAGAAACTCTGTACCTTTTAATCATTATTTCCCCAGTCTCTACCCCAGCCACTGGTAACCTGTATTCTAATATCTGGCCCTAGGAATTTTCTTATCCTAATTATTTCATATCATGTGATTTACTTTTTTTTAAATCCAGTGCCTTTATTGAATTATCTGTTAATTTTCCTCACTAATTTTAAAAAAACAACTTTATAATAGATGAAATTCCGATTTTTATTTGTATCCTGTTCTTGACTCTTATCTTCATTCATCTTTCATGGCCAGCATTTCTTAACAGCTGCACTAGTGACCTGTGGGACTGGACAGTCCTACAAAGGGTTGGCCTTTCTCTTAGTGGGTGGTAGTCAACAGTCAACATCCCAGGGAGTGGGGTGTCCAAAGAATGCAGTCACACATTTGTAGCACACCCTCCGCCCCCTCAAGGAGGCATTCAGGTATCACAGAAACAAGCAAAGATAAGGAATATGTTCCAATAAGCACAAGTTTCAGTTAATATGGTATCAAGCAAAGTAAAAATCTATAGACTTACGTTTTAGAAATCTAAGTTGTCCCCCAGTTTTAGTATATATATTTCAGAAGAGTTCCATTATCCTGAGTACATTACAGTGCGGTCACCCCTCGGGCTGAAGTGTGGTTTGCTGGCCTGGCGAGGGGAGCGGCTGTGGTAGGCCTAATTCCGCTGCCCCCATAATAGGGTGGTTGGTCGGGCCCACCGCCACCCCTGAAGGAAGCTCGGCATGGGCGCAGAGTGCCCTCGGGTCTCCCCTTCTCGGCAGCCATGCTTCCGCGGCTGCCCCTCCTCCTGGATGGCGCCACACGATGCCTGTGGGGCGGCACCCTTCTTCTTCTTTCTCCCTGCGCAGGCGCAGGGCGGAAAATTCCAGTCTGCCCTTTTCCCCTCCCCCGACAGCAGCAACAGCCAGGCGTGGGCGGGAAACTCAAGTCTGCCCTCCACCCCAGCAACAGCAGCCACCAATCCCTAAGCCCTGCCCCTTCCCCCAGCAACAGCGACAGCCAATCCCTAATCACCGCCCCTCCCCCATCCAGTACTGCCCACTGACCTTTCTCCAGCAACCAATCAGAACAGGGCGTGGCTTCGACCAATCAGCCTTCCCCAGCCCCTATAAAACTGTTGCCTCTCCCTCAATAGGGTTGTACCTGCGTGTTTACCTTGTCTCCGCGGTGGTTCTTCTGCTGTGCGCCCTCCAGTCCTGAGAGCCCCCGACAAGGGCCTGGCCTCCCTTGTCCCCAGTTCATTGCCTGCTTCTCCAGGCGACCCCTTTGTCGCTGGCTTTGCCGGGCGACCCTGTCAGCTGAGCCGCGCAACCCCTGTGAGACCGACCCCTCATCCCAGGTGGGACCGACCCCTCGTCCCAGGCGGGACCGACCCCTCGTCCAAAGCTGGACCAACCCCTCGTCCGCAGCCAGACCCCACCTCTACCGACCGAGCAAACCGTCGCATTACAGTATTACCAGTCTGTAAATCATCAATTATTAATATCTTATATAACTATTTCTGTTTCTGTATGACCTTTCCCATTATTGATCTCTATATTTCATGATGATGCTTACTTTTTATCCCAGTTTTTATAACATATTTCATATGCTTTTTGTGGACACCGAAATTTGATGAGGGCTGACAATTTGGAATTATATAGTTTCATACTTAATAATTTCAATGACTGAAGAAAAAAGAGCCCCATAAGGGTACTATATCATAGTTTGTTTATGCATTCCCTTGATGCTCATCATTTGGATTGTTTCCTGTTTTTCTCTATTATAATAAACATTTGGACTGAAGCATTTGAACTTGTAGATCACTTTATTCCCTTGAATTAGTGGTTGAAGAATACCTGTCTTGTCAATGTGTAAACCAATCTCAGAACATCCTGTAAAGATGCACCTACCTTTTTCAGTACTCATACCCTTCTCTTCTTCAACATTGTGCCAACAAAATGCATGGATTCTGGCTAAAATTCACTCCTTCTAAGCCCATTTACTTTCTTCTGTCCTTGTCCCATCATTAGTACCATCTCTTAAGGGTGCTCTGATGGGGAGTCACAGCCCTCCTCCAGGGTACTAGTTATTTCTCGTATATTAAGGATGTTCCACCAGGCTGATGGCGCTGCACTGAATGACAGTTCTGTTTCAGAGAACTGCTAAAACTGCATGTAATCTACATCCAGTTTCTTAATTCTACTTGCAAGAATAGTATGAAAAAATAAGCTAGATTTGTATATGTAACATTTGCCTCCCTGTCGATCAGGTTATTGTTAGTCATTCTGGCTCTTTGGATTATATATCCCTTGTTTCCTCCTATTCATGAATTTTTTAAAACAAAAATAAAAACCTTAATATTTAAATTATTTAACAATAAAATATATCCATAACAAGTTTTATCTCTATTACTTTTCTGTAATTTTTCAATTTTATATGTATTTTGTGAAGTTTTCTGCTCCCCCCCTTTTTAAACTTATTACAATTGTTTTGCTATTTGCTAAATACTAACAATTTGGAATTTAAGCTTTAAAATTTATAATTTCAGTGACTGACAAATGCTCAATAAAGTAACATCCAATTGATATTTTTCACATTTCCTATCATTCATTATTTGGATTATTTCTCATACTTTTCCTCACAGGAATCATTTGCAGATATTGTTAGAATTTTGTTTTGAGAGTTTCCCTGGAGCAGTCTTAATGAATTCAGATTTGGTCCACGAACTCTAGCTCACTTTTTTTTGTTTGTTTGTTTTAGTGCCCTTCTAAAGTCCATGACAGTTGCCCTGTCTAGGTTAAAATGCTTCTCACTCTCAAGGTTCTTGTCACTTCCATTTCTCCTGTACTTGTCCTTCATAATCAACAGCATGGAATTTTCTTTGATGCTATTGTAACAATGGAAGCAGGATTTTAGCAGAATGAGTGCAGCAGGCCCACTTGGGATTGGAGGAGAGTTGGGAAAACCTATCCCTGTGGGAAAGCATGCTGTAGGACACTGGGGGAGAACTGCCCTTCCTAGTCAGTAGGTGCATTTTTTTAGGAGGTAACCGGGATTGAACCCGGGACCTCGTACATGCAAAGCAGGTGCTCAACCACTGAGCTACACCTGTTTCCCTGTTTTTGTATGCCTTCCTCTTTACCGTTTGAACAGCTGATCTTGGCTTGGAGTGTCTTCCTCTGTGATGCACAGCCTAGCCATTGTCATCTTATCTTTGGTAAGCTCATTCTTTCAGTTTCTCCTGCCATCCTGAATTTCCGTCATTGTCATGCTTGTGAACTCCTTGTTCACCTCAACCCTGCCTCCTCTGGCCTAGTGAACTAGCCTGCTGACTGATTCCTGTGCCCCTGGTTGCTCAGTGCTAATCCCTGCTAGTCACAGTTGCTCTAACACATAGCTCTGCATCATTGAGTAAATGCTTGCCGAGAAGTCTCCTTAAAACCTTTGGTCTTTTCTCCTGATTCGCTGTGCTCTGTTGAGATTCCTCAGTCTGGCATTCTAAGAGGTGCCACAGTCCACCTCTGCAGAATTCCCCTTCTGTCCCAGCCAAACTAGACACTAGTGCACAGGTCCTTCCTCACCTTTGCTCCTTGCTCAGGCCGTTCCATCTATGGAAGGTCCTTCTCCTCTGCCTGGACTCTTGCCCTGTTGAGATCTTAACTCTCACAGATAGTTTCCTGACCTTCTTTATCCAGCCTCACCACAGATAGATGTGACCTTCTCCTTTTGCTTTCTACCCTGTATTAGAGTTACTGGTATAAGTTTTCTGTTCTTCCCTTCTCACCCCAAACCTTTTGAGAAAAGGGGATCCTGACTTGCCAGGCCACAAAATATTGATGTAAAGGACACTGGATTTGTGGCCCTATCATTTACTCTTTGTGTGGTCTTTCTTGAACCTCAGTTTCCTTGTCCACCTAATGGGGATAACAACATTGACTTAACAAACCTACATGTTTCTAGTTGTAAAAAAAAGTGAGCAAGCAAGAAAGAAAGCTAATAGAAATAAATGTAAGGCTTTGCCAATCCTTTTTTTTTTTTTAGATTTATTTATTTTTTATTTATTTCCCCTCCCCCACCCCCCACCCCGGTTGTCTGTTCTCTGTGTCTATTTGCTGTGTCTTGTTTCTTTGTCTGCTTCTGTTGTTGTCAGCGGCATGGGAATCTGCGTCTCTTTTTGTTGCATCATCTTGTTGTGTCAGCTCTCCGTGTGTGTGGTGCCATTCCTGGGCAGGCTGCACTTTCTTTCACGCTGGGCGGCTCTCCCTATGGGGCATGCTCCCTGGGCGCACGGGGCCTCCCCACGCAAGGGGGCACTCCTTGCGCACATCAGCACAGCACATGGGCCAGCTCCACACAGGTCAAGGAGGCCCGGGGTTTGAACCACAGACCTCCCATGTGGTATAAGGACGCCCTAACCACTGGGCCAAGTCCACCTCCTGCCAATCTTTTATTCCCTGAGGCACCCTCGCCCCATGTCTTGTTATAGTCAAGCCTTCAGTCAATATTTGAGGAATGGAGTTGGATAATTATTTATAAAAACAGCCTATCAGTCTTCCCTAGTACATACTCATGAGGGATGGTTCACTGTATTTACATAGTTTTTGTGCTCAGATCAAGCAGCAAAGTCATTAAAAACAAGCACTTTTATGGAAAGCTATTATGCCTATTCTTCTTTTTTTTTAATTAAAAAAATTTTTTTCTCCTCCCCCCACCCCCCATTTTTGGCTCTCTGTGTCCATCTACTGTGCGTTCCTCTGTGTCCGCCTGCATTCTTGTCAGCAGCACTGGGAATCTGTGTCTCTTTTTATTGTGTCATCTTGCTGTGTCAGCTCTTCATGTGTATGGCACCATCCCCGGGCAGGCTGCGCCCCTTTTGCATGGGACAACTCTCCCTGCGGGGTGCACTCCCTGTGCGTGGGGCTCCCCTACATAGGGGACACCCCTGCATGGCACGGCACTCCTCGCATGCACCAGCACTGCACATGGGCCAGCTCACCACATGGGTCAGGAGACCCTGGGTTTAAACCCTGGACCTCCTATATGGTAGGCAGACGCCCCATCAGTTGAGCCAAATCCGCTTCCCTATGCCTATTACTCTAATAGCAGGTACAAATTGAAGTCTTTAACGACTTCATGGCTTTTGGAAGCATGAGCTAAATACACCATTCTAATGTGGATTCAGCATGAGTAAAACATCCATCTTTTAAATGTGTTTTGGCAGACTTTATCCTTAGTTCTAGTGCAGATAGTTTCCAGATTTTATTGGCACTATCCTTGTCACTGCTCAGCATTTATCTTTGCTGAAGAAATTCTGATCCATGTCTTCTCTGAGCCATTCTGGAGTGATTATGGTAATGCATAGCTTGGCATTCCTTGTTTAACTAACAAGGTGCAGTTATCACAGCACTTAGCCAGAATCAACAAAGAGCTCTTAGGTTCTCTCTTAGCCTGTAATCAGCGGATGGATGACCATGTTCTAAACACATCATACTTGTCTAAGGACATTATACTTACAGATGTTTATGATACTTTGTGTGAGAGACTAAAAGTTATCATCAGAGCTAGCACTTTTTCATTTTTGTTATGACTGAATATTGAAATGAGACACAATACATTTAATTAAAGGCTTCCCCTTCTCACAGGTTAAAAGTGGGTGGTGGTGGGGGCTGTTGAAATCTGGAGCCATTCTGAACTGCTCTTGTTTTTCTTGATAAACTGTAAGAATTCTCATTGTGATTACTTGTTTCAGCTGCATGTACCTATCAAGAAATTGAAATAAAAGGCCAGATATAGAAAAGACTTAGGAATTCTTTGGCCATCTAAAAAAGCCTCTGATTATTTCTAGAAAGCTAGGCTGTTTTGTATGGTCATGGTGTTATTTCATTGACATCTTATTACCATTTATATCTGGTACTCTGAATTCCTCCCAGTCTCAATCAAGCAAGCTAGCATAACTTTAGATAGGCAAAGGAAGATGAGAGCCAGGACAGACAAGGAAGCTCAGCTTGGGTCTACCACTAGACATGCTGGTCCCACCAATAAAAGGCATCTCCCTGCCCCCCCCCCAAAAAAAAGACTGTATGGGTACAGGATATCAGTATGTTAATTTTGAGGTAATCCACCAGTAGAATTCTATACAGCTTTGTAGCTTGCTTAAAAAAAAGAGAACATTGACTTTGATTGCCATTTATTTTCTTATACTTAATTTCTAAGCCATTGTTGGTATATATTCTTAAGAAATTTGCATTAGAGAAGTATTTATATATAGATTTATCCTACCTTTAGCTTTAAGGGAATGCATTATAATAATATAGTGAATTATAATAGTTTTATTAGATTTTGATTAATATTTATTCAAATAATAGAAATCCTAGAAGGAAACAATTTTGAAAAGAGGCTAAGAAGTTGCCTAAGAAATAACATGAGAAGAGCATAAGTCTTGAAAGAAAAACACACTGCCAACCATAAGAATGAAAAAAGACCCTCATCCAGATGTTTTCAAAGTCTTCCACATACATGCTCTCATTTGATTTTATGGTCATCATGTCTATGAACATAATATTGGATAATATGATTAAATAAAAGTCATTAGGCAGAAAGTGAAACCACAAAGTGGTTCACAGTGGGAGCGAATGAGATGGAAGGAATCTGGACATCAGAGTTTTATTCCCATTTCATTTATATAGTCTGCAAGTCTCCTGATCCACTGAGTCTCATTTTTCTAATCTGTAAAACTAGGAGTTTCCAAAATTCTCTTAAGATTTAGTAAATTTATATTTCTTTGAAGTAATTGTTTGATAAAGTAATACTGGGTAATGATGATTAATTGAAATAGTTTTAACCCTGAAATAGTATCTTTAATCCCTTACTCAGAAGATGCTTCCATTCACTGACGTAGAGACGATGATGACCTTACAACTAGCAGACCAGGGAAATGTTATGCTTAGCACTAATTGATCTTATAGTACAAACAAACAAACAAATAAAAACAGAAACAAAACAGTGGGCAAATTATTTTAAAATTGGATATTCTCAGGGAGACTAGAATAAGTGAGAAAGAGTGAAAAGTAGAAGAGCAAGGAATGAGATGAAACAAAAAAGAGTGGAGAATCGAGGCAGCAAAATGTAAAGAAGCAGATTGAAGAAGTAGAACAAAATTGTAAAGCAAATCCAGAGCCCACTCTGTCATTCAATAAATTACTGAAGGCTAATTATTAAAATTATTACAGGCTACACTGTAAATTAGCCCTTTAAAATACAAACTTTATGAGGTTAGAGTTCATGTTTGTTTCTCCATTTTATCTCTATTCCTTACCAAGCACAGCACAATGAAAATGTTTATTGACTGATGACTCTCCCATGGGCTCAGTGCTCTCCTAAGGCTTTGTGGTGTGTGTGAGGGAGGTGAAAGTGGAGGCCATGTTCTCCAGGTACATCTCATCATACAACTTTTCGGTCACTAGTCTTCAGCTTATTCGAAGATTCACGTTTAGTAAAACAGAGGAACATTGTGTCTTTGTTCCTCCATTCCTATACATTCTGTCATTTTTGTCACGGGGACAAATTTGGTTCCTGATTGGACATGGTTTCACATGGAATTTTTACAATTATTCTCAGGGGGTATCTACACCTTATTCTTACAAATTATCAATGAAATAGGCAAGGAAAAATACTTTCTTACATGGAAAAAAAGTTATATCATTATAATGATCAATTTATAGACACAGTGTAAAAATGAAAATACTGAATTAGGGATTTTTATAAGACTCTGCTGTACCCTAAAATAATGAAATAGGAAAAGAATCCCATGAATTTTGCATGTAAATTCCATTGCATTTTCAGAGTCAATCAAATTCTTCATCTTATGATAATCAGAGCACAATAAGAAACACCGCTTTGCCTAAAACTAAACATTGTGAACTAGGAGTTGGTCATGAATGAACCAAGTTGATACATCTCTTCTTCCAGTTGGATAACTATCCTGGTAAAAGGTGACTTTACACTCCATTTCCCTGAGATGGCTCTCATCTTCTACCTTGATTTCTTTAAGGGCTACCCAAGGCTGCAGTTTCTCAAGGAATCATCTTGGGGCTGTCACTCTTTTGTGTTGGGTTGCAGATACCAGGGTGCAGTATATACCTATTGACTGAGTGACTTAGAGTAACTCATTAATAATCAAAGAGATTCTCTTTTAGTAAAAAGTCAAGGAGAGGGAAGTAACTGTGGTTCTATCAGCTGGGCTCCCGTCTACCATATGGGAGGCCCTAGGTTCATGTCCCAGGTACTCCTTGTGAAGGCGGGCTGGCCCACACGCTGCGGAGAGCAGCCAGCCTGCAAGCGCCATGGAGAGCCAACTCAGCAAGGTGATGCAACAAAAAAGGGAGACAAGCAAAAAAACCAACAAAAACGCAGAAGAACATGCAGCGAAGGGACAGAGAGCAGACAGCAAGCCAGCCACAAGGGGTGGTGGTGGAAGGTAAATAAATAAATAATAAAATTAAATTAAAAAATACAGACACAGAAGAACACACAACAAATGGGCACAGAAGGCAGACAGTAAGCAAAGAAGTCACAAGGGGGGATAAAAAATTGTATATATATAAAAAAGTCAAGGAGGCCCATATTTCCTACCCCAGTTTATAATAATTAATCAAATTTGGAAAGAGAAACCATGAAAAAAGAGACCACCTTTTCAATGATATGAATATCAAGAAATAACTGATGATTATCAGATTTAAATGGACTTCATGGGCTCCAAAAGACAGTTGGTTCATACTCATAGAGAAGATAGACAACTTTTACTTTTGACTTTCAGAGCCCAAGGAATTCTGTTCTCTAACTGCACACTTCTACAGCACAGCTATATCCAAAATATGAGGTATTAATTTAAGACTTAGTATGTCAGACACTGGAGATACAAAAATTATTATAATGTGATCCTTACTGATGTAGAACTTATAGGGTACTAAGTAGAATAAACATAATAACAGTTTTTATAGGTAAATACTAAAGATTATAAATTATAAGGACCAAGTGCTAAGGAATGCATGCAAAGTCTTTAAAGGACCTGAAATTCGACCTGGTACTTGAAAGGAAAAGTTGGCTAGCAAACAAGAGGAATGATTTAGTTTTAGGCAGAGAGAAGAAATAATCATGAAAAGGTCTGGCATGTTCAGGGCGGAAATTTTGGAAAGGGTTAAATTGATCATTTCTCCCTATTTTTATAAATTATTTAACTTTACTGATAGCTCAGCATGTAACCCAACTGTATTCTATTCTTTTTAAAAGTTATGTTCATACATGTGTAGCCACTGCCTAAGTGACATATTCTACAGGCTTTGCTAGAAATGCTAATACTTAGCATAAAAAAGAAAATAAATGGATCTTTATATTGACTGAATTGCTTACATAACATATCTTATTATTAACACACTACTATTTTTTAAAAGAAATTTCAAACCATGTCTATATCTAAAATAACTAGAAATTCTTCAAGTTAAAGAGCATCATGATGTTATACTTAGGAAACAAATGCCAATTTATTTTCCTTTAGAGAAATAATCCCTAGGCACCTGGTTGCCGTGGTAGATATAAGAAGGTAATCAGCTAACAGATATTTAGGATAGTTAAATTTCCTTGCAGTAACTATGAGTCATATGTAAGAAAAACAGAAGATATGACTTGACAGTCAAGGAACAAATATGTAGTCTTAAAAGGGCCTTTGGTAATGGGTATGTCTTCAAATTGATTAATTAGTTCTATCAATTCCCATGAACAAGACACCAAAATGCAATTTGAGAGCCTGGCGTCTAAAAAGGAACATATTCAATTGCACTTTAATTATGCTTTATTATTTATCAAGCAGTCCAAAAAGTATTATAAAATCCAGCCATATCCTAATAAAAGAATGAAAAACTTTGAAATCATGAGATTCTTACAGAGTATTGAGAACACAGAGTCCCTGAGCAGCTCTGGGGAAGGACAGTTAAAGAGCCATCAGTGCTCTGGGTCTCCAGTCTGTCTGCAAGAGTTTGAATCGTGTACAAACATAGTAACAGCTGTGTCCTTACTCTACGTGCTGGGTTAAGGTGCTGACCGGCAGCAAACTCTTTTAGTTGAACATCTTTTCATACTCCTTGACTAGTATCTTTACAAAAAGTGAGAGGCAGGGGCCCTGGCATATCCTGCTTTATCCTCTAACTCAAGAAAGGACTCTGTGAAAGGAAGAAATGAAGAATTTTATCTGGCTAAGCACACGTACCACTTGCCTGCTTTTGCCTGTAGCTTTCCTCATTTAAAAATTTTTTATTGAAGATATGTTTCTTCTGTTTAAACCATTTATAGCTTTATATTTATTGAATAATTTGAATATCTTCTGATTTATATTGTTTTAATTACTTTCTTACCATTTCCATTCTTTAAAAAACTTTTAATTTTTTTTTTTTTAAGATTTATTTATTTATTTAATTTCCCCCCCTCCCCTGGTTGTCTGTTCTTGGTGTCTATTTGCTGCGTCTTGTCTCTTTGTCCGCTTCTGTTCTCGTCAGCGGCGGCACGGGAAGTGTGGGCGGCGCCATTCCTGGGCAGGCTGCTCTTTCTTTTCACGCTGGGCGGCTTTCCTCACGGGCACACTCCTTGCGTGTGGGGCTCCCCCACGCGGGGAACACCCCTGTGTGGCACGGCACTCCTTGCGCGCATCAGCACTGCGCATGGCCAGCTCCACATGGGTCAAGGAGGCCCGGGGTTTGAACCGCGGACCTCCCATATGGTAGACGGACGCCCTAACCACTGGGCCAAAGTCCGTTTCCCTAATTTTTAATTTAATGATTTGCTTCATGATTTTAGTATTTTATTTAAGAAGGTTTGGCATTTTATTGCCCTATTTTAAATGATTTATTTTATCGTTTATAAAATTTTGGCCCCTTTTTGGTCATTTTATTGAAAACTACCATAAAAAATTAGTGAATCTATATGTGAATTGCTTTGAAAAAAATATAGCAAATATTTTTATGGGTGAGGCACTAATTAATTATTCTTCCACTAAGTGCCCTATTTGCCAGTTGTAGTGACCAAAATAGATAAGCATGAAAAGTGTAAACATTTTCTGAATTTATGCAATTTAAGCCTATTCTAGACTAACCTATTTGGAGGCTAAATTTGGAGACTATTTCAGTATCACAACCTGTTTCAGGAAAGAAAGCAGGAACTACTTTTGTTGAAGATTATTAAAGAATGTATGTGTTTACCACATATTTATTATTTACACATAAAATAGGTATTTAATTTAGCCACAGGTAACAAAAATCTTTGCTTATCATAACAAAATCAGCCTTTATATGGTATCTGCTTATTTGCTATCTAAAGTTAAAATCATAAAAAACGTCAGTATCTAATTGTTGTTTAACCCAACCCCCCTCTTTTTAATATATTTTTATTATTTTATTGAAATAAATCACCCATACACAAACATACATAAATAAGTATATAATAATAGTTGTGAGCTTACAAAACAAATATATATAACATCACAGAGGACTCTCATAACTTACCTACCACCAACAACTTACATTGTTGTTAAACTTTTTAAACTAATGATTAAAGAGTATTCTCAAAATATTACTACTAACCAAAGTATTTTCCCCCCAACCAACCCTATTATTTTTTTATATCATTTATATATGAACATACATAAACAATTAAGTGTATAGTAAAAGCTGTGAACTCACAAAGCAAACATACATAACATTATCAGGTTCCCACACATCAACCCTCCACCAACGCCTTGCATTGCCGTGAGACAAATGTTACAAATTATGAAAGAATATTGTCAAAATCTTACTACTAATTATAGTCCTTATCTTATATTTGGTGTATTTTTCTGCCAACCCACCCTATTATTATTTTTAAAATATATTTTTTATGACAGAAATTGTAAATTTATAAAACAATGGTGTGCATGTGCAGAATTCCCAAACAACACTCCTCTACCAGCACACCACACTGTGGTGGAACATTTATTACAGATAATGTCATCTCATTGTTACCACATCCATAGGATACATTTGACTTACATTTTCTATACTGCCCCATATCAACACAGTACATCTTTGGCATAGACGCAAGAATATTATATGATTACCGTTAACCACAGTCCATAGGTCACTACAGTTGTATTTTTCCCATGCATTCCCAATACCCTGCAGTAGTGATTGCTCTAGCTCACAAAGGACACTCTTACATCTGTACCGTCAACCACAATTCTCATCCACCTCTTGGTTTACTGTGCTTTTCAGTTCTAGATTATTCTCTAGCATTCTGTCAATTGGCATTTATTTGTCTAGACTACCATTTTCAGCCACATTCCCATTTATAAACTAGCTATTACTCACTATTTGTTACTATTCATTCTATGCATTTCCACACTTTTACAGTAAAGCTAATTAAAACTTCTACATACATTAAACATCAGTAGTCCATTTCAGTCCTTCTCTTGTCTCCTTTAAGACACCTACCACCAGGTGTTGAAGCTATTTTCCTACAATTTCTTCTAGAAGTTTTATTTATTTATTTATTTTTGGTCTTTATTTTTTTAATGTTACATTCAAAAAATATGAGGTCCCCATATACCCCCCACCCCCCTCACCCCACTCCTCCCCCCATAACAACAACCTCCTCCATCATCATGAGACATTCGTTGCACTTGGTGATTACATCTCTGAGCACCGCTGCACTTCATGGTCAATGGTCCACATCATAGCCCACACTCTCCCACAGTCCACCCAGGGAGCTATGGGAGGACATACAATGTCTGGTAACTGTCCCTGCAGCACCACCCAGGACAACTCCAAGTCCCGAAAACACCACCACATCTCATCTCTTCCTCCCACTCCTTACCCCCAGTAGCCACTATGGCCACCTTCTCCACACCAATGCCACATTTTCTTTGATTACTAATCACAATAGTTCATGAACAGAATATCAGTAAGTCCACTCTAATCCATACTCTATTCCTCCATCCTGTGGACCTTAGAATGGTTGTGTCCACTCCACATCTATATCAAGAGGGGGCTTAGATAGAAGTTTTATGATCTTTCTTGCTTTTATTTTTAGGTTTTTGATCCATTTTGAGTTATTTTTTGGATAAGGTGTGAGATAGGGGTCCCCTTTCCTTCTTTTGGCTATGGATATCCAATTCTTTCTGTACCATTTGTTGAATGGACTGTTCTGCCTGAGCTCTGTGGGTTTGACAAGCTAGTCAACAATCACTTGACCATACACGTGAGGGTCTGTTTCTGAACAATTTGGTTCCATTGGTCTGTGTGTCTTTCTTTATGCCAGTACCATGCTGTTCTTACCACTATAGCTAATTTATCATCTTTTTAGTCATTTATCTTCTTTCTCTTTAAGCCAATTATGAGTTCTCTATTGCCCCCATTTTTCTGGTATGAAGCAGCTTAAGTAATTAAAGGCCTTAATTGATACACTATAAATTCAGGACAATGTCTATGTGGTGGTAACTGAACAATGGTTCCAGAAATAAGTCATAAACCCATTACAAGAATATTCAAGAGGACAGGATTAATGAGTGATAAGAGCAAAGCCAGCCCCCAAAATAACCCTTCTATCTGCAGTTTAGATATTTTCCATAAACATCATCCCATTTGATCCCTTCAACAAGTCTATGAAGTGAGCAGGGAAGGCATTGTTCTCTTTTTCAAAGAGGCTGAGGTTCACATGACTTGTCCAAGGTCAATGAAGAAGTTATGAGGCCATGACTCCAACCAATATCCTGTAATGCCAAGTTCAGAATTTTTTCCCTTTATTTTACTCTACTGCGTTGCTCCCTTAGGCAAAAGATCTGTCAGCAATGGAGAGGAGCCAGGCAGTTGACAGAAAGCCATAGACCTGTCCCCAGGTAGCCAGGAGGGCACAAGGGCCCTCTGGGTGAGGCAGGGGCAGCTGCGTGGCTTATTACAGCGTAAAGGATGGAGTCACCTGTCTGGGAGCTCCACATCTGTTCAGTCCATCAGGGCATCCAACATCACCCTCCTTCCTGTTAGCACAGACAGTTAAGACTTCGTGGTGCCGGCTTCTGAAGCTCTCCAGTAGGCTCTGACTTTGTGAGTGTGCTTTTTTGAATCTTTTATGAATTAGTCAAAGGGAAGCCCAGGGTAATATATGTCTGAAGTTCTCTGTGTGATGAATCACTCTAGATTTGGGGGCCTAGGGCCCTGTGCAACTGGAATTCTAATCTTGTTCCTTACAGCACTGAGAAATAAGTGGGGGGTAGAAAATGGCAGGATCAGGGTTAGGATCAGGGATCCTAGTAGGATCAGGGTTGAGGTCACAGGCTTTTTCTAGCAAATGAGGTCCACATGTGGCCTCCCAGAGGCCCCGCCCTCATCAGGCCCTGCAGCAGCAGCTGCATGCACCAGCAGGGGTTGCTGACTCCTGATAGCTGAGACTAGCAACTTAATTTTCACCCACAAAGAAATAATAATTCTGCCAAATTCTGAACCCCCTTTTAGAAGGTAATACAGCTTTTAATTGAACATGATAGCTATACCTTCTGGTAATCATCTGTATTTAGTCATTACTTAGCTATTTTCATAGTGGAAAAAATGCACTTTAAAAAAATGTCCCTTGTCTTGAATGACATTGCAAATATAGATACGGGCCATTATATATCATGCCATATCCTACAGAACAGAGTGGGAGAGAGCAAAAACTACAATGTAAACAATAATCCATGCTGTGTGGCAATGCTCCAAAATGTGTTCATCGCTTGCAATGAATGTACCACACTAATGAAAGAAGTTGTTAATGTGGGGAAAGTGGGAGGTATGGGGAGTGGGGCATATGGGAATCCTTTACATATTTTTTATGTAACACATTATGTAATCTAAGTATCTTTTAAAAATAAATAGAGGTGTGGGGTATGTGGGAAGCTCTTATATTTTTTAATGTAACATTTTTTGTGGTCTATGTATCTTCAAAATATACAATAAAAAATAAAAATAAAAAAACATATTTTTAAAAAATGTTCCAGCACCCATATTGACAATTTTAATAAGAATTAGTGCACGTGGGATTGAAAATCGTACATTTTTGACACTAGGGGCAAACCATGATAGAATGAACATTAACAAAAGATGTAATAACTGTAGGACCTGGGGCTCTATCATAGGTATCTTGAACACTTTTAAATAAACTGTGTTGAAGCTACTGACTTCCTTGGTCTCAATGTCCCTTTTTCCCTGTACAGATACCTCTTCCTCTCTGCTTGCTGGCCCATCACCTGGAATGTGCTTCCACCCTTCTACCTTTGATCATTGAGCTTCTTCAGATCTCAACTTGTACTGCCTCTGAGAAGGAATCTTTACCGAACCACCCTATCCACTGCAGCCCCACCCAGATCACAGCCCTGGCGCACTGTGAACACTGTACTGCCATCGTGCATTTGTTTGTTCCTTTACTGCCAACTGAGCTCCTGATGGGCAGGGACCAGCATCAACTCTGTGCCCGACACACATCAGATTACGGTGATTTAACTGTGGGAAGATCTTTAAATCAGTAGAACCATCTCCTGATCCTTTTCTTGTTGGAAGTACAGAAATACTGGAAGATGGTGATGCCAAAAAACTTCTGATATTTTTTCTGGGTTCTTGGAGTGACAGTATAAATACAAGGTCAAACCTCTGCTGTCATTTGTGGTAATCATCCCATTTTTGCAATAATAAGAAACAACAACTTTTCCTGGTTCCTTAAATAATTTTTTCTGATAGCCTTTGTGTATAGGGTTATTTCTCTTTTCATATATTTTTTTAAATTTTGAAAAGTTTCATTAGATAAATTAATATGAGATGATTCATGTGGATTTTTCAAATAATATGAATACTGACTTAAGAAGTATAATTTTGTATCTTACACTAGTATTTGAATAAAAATTAAATGTGTAAATGAACTAACAACTGACTGAATATGAGTATTAAGCTCAAATTTGGAAATCAATCAGTCAATATTTATTGAATTCAATAGTGATTTTTTTACCCTCTCCTAAATTTTTCTTAGTGACTACTTCTGGTGACCCTATGTTTCTAAATTTCTATATTTATTACCTTTGCGCTGTTTAAAATGTCTTCACATTCTTACTGCCTTTGAAGAGTTTTCCAATATGGTACCTTAACTTAGAAAATAATAAAGAAGCATTGGAATGCCACCGCTTTTCGAGAGTCCTTCCCAGTCCCTCCCACTGATGTATTCTCCCAGCACTGGAGTCCTACCTCCAGCACTGGAGTCCTACCTCTATTGTAGAATTTGAGAGAAGTTCAATTATTTGAGTATAGAGAGGCCAGGACTCAGGAATGATTTTGAGAAGGAAAAATGGTTTATTGATGGTCGGCCAGACTCGGGAAATTTCTGTTTCAATCCCGAGCCCCGAACAAGATTTTTTGAGTCCCTTTTATACAGAGAGGAAAGGCCAAATGGTCCTTTCATTTCAGTTCTCAATAGGCTTGAATTAGCATATATTTCCACATCTTAGGTAAGCTTTTAGCATGGACCCAGGCATTTGATAAGCTTTTAGCATATTTTGTTTGCATTTCCCCTGAATACTTAAAGTTTATAGACCTTGCATTGTTAAACTGTTTCCTGCTCACCAAGGGCAGGACTGCAGCCTTTTATCATCCCATACCCACAAGTCACAGATAGTTTAGGTTATCTCTGAAGAGACAAACAGCCTCCCACCCATAGCCCACATCATTTCCCCCCTTTGCCAAAGTTTAACTTGCTAAGCTTTGGCATAATTATTGTTGGAGCTATGAGGTGGATGGCTGTTTGTTGTTTTGATTGATTATTTATCAATCCTTAGTGTAGCATCCAGGACTTTTTAAAAGTTTAGAAGTTTTCATTCTGGACAGCAGAATCCTGGGGCGGGGGCCTCCTGCAGTCATCCTGCGGCCACCGGCACTCACGTGGATTTCCAGTCAGGTTCCAGATCCATCTATTAATTTTATTTTACCCTTGAAGAGTTTACACCTTTAATTTAAAAGGGGTGCTGAAGGGAGACGATCTCTTTTCTGTAACTGCTTCCTGCTGGCCATGGGCTGTAGTCATTGCCTAATAAGGTGTAAAACTCTTAATTTATTCTAACTGGAGGAAGATGGATCTGGCATTCTGTACGAAGTTGGATGAAGTTTTCATATGGTTAATAAGATGTTCACTCTGAAAGAACAAACTTAATTAAAAATTTGGAATACCCGTTTTTAAAAGAGGACATTGGATTACAGAGGTAGACAAGGCTAGGTGCCTATAAAGAGGGCACTCCTTAAAAGCTGGTGGGAACAGCATATATATTCTTTTTTAAGTTATTCATCTTCAGAGAGAAATTGCAACAGACACTTAGCTTTGTCTGAAGACATATTCCAAGCTGTTCAATGATTGGCACTCATTCGCTCTGTCAGATGCTCCTGGTCAACTGGCACTCCTTGGGCAACTGGCTTCACTCAGGATTATAAGACTAAGTTGGAAATTCTCTTAGTTTTCACCTGTGGGAGTGATCAGAACTACAGAATAAAGGTTTTTTACACCTTGGATTTAATTGTACAATTTCTAGCAATTTTGACTTGTTCAATAGGTGACTCACCATCAGCAAGCAAGCCTCACCTATGCTACACAGCAGAGTACAGTAGAATATAGAAGTTGACTGAGACTGGCTGAGAATGCCACCTTATTCTATAGACATGTTTTTAACTGTTTAGAAAATGATTTTACCAGGAATTTAACATGTCTAATATACTTCTGGACTTGATCCAAAATAGAAAAGATAACTTTATAATTATTAGGCATATATTTAGTACAGGATAAAAGTACAGCACTTAATATTAACTAATGTATTACTTAATGCATAAGGATTCAGAGTTGCAATGATTAGTTTTGAGTTTCAGGTTTGTAATACCTTACATGTTATCTCTCCATGAGAGCAGGCCATAATGCCAATTGTGTTTAAGTTTCACTTACAGTATCCTGGTATCATGGCTCCACTTAGCATGTTCTTCAATGCAGTGAGCAAGTCGCAGCATCCTTGATCTTAGAGAGATTTTCCAGTATTCTACTAGCCTGGTGCATAGTGCTCTCTGGCACTATGGAACAGTGCCAGTCTGGAGGCGATATCCATTGTACACTTGGCTGTACCGAGTCATTATTGGCTGCTGCAGGAACTTGAAACTGCAACGTAGTTTCCATCGACTTCAGGAGCAGAACCAGAGGCTGATATAGCACATATTTTTAATTGAGGGGTCAGTGACCAGCCTAGCCAATAACTCACATGGAGAGGCCACCTGTAATGTATTCAAGGCCTGGTTTGAATGCACAAGAGTTTGACAATGTTAAAGTTTATTCCTTGTTTTTATATATATTTTAAAAAACTTAATGCAACACATATATCAAATGACTGTTTACTTACCCAATTTTACTATGAAGATAACAGTAAGTACTTTACTTTGGTAATAGAGGAAAAATACTATTTTTCATTGTTAAAATGAAAACAGAAGATTTCCAATAGAATCAAGATAACTTTTTATTACCATTTGCTTAAATATGTACTTTGCGGTGGCCTTCAGACAGGTTTTATTATCATTAAGTTATTTCTGCTACCAATACCAATCTAAATTTTAGTTAACAATGACTTCTAGAACTAGAACTATTTAAACATTTTCAGTTTGGCAGATGTTTTACAAACTCCTTATAGTTGACCATAACCACATTGACTAGACACCTCATGTTTAAATAAACTTATTAAATTACAATTGCCGAAGAAATTTACTCTATTTATTTAAGAGAGCATATCTACAATCTTTTTCCTTTAGCCTAATTTCACTAATGTGAACTTACAATTTTCATTACTCTAAAGATTTCGTACATAATGTTAATTTAGTTTATAAATTAACTATGGGAGATTACACTCAAGTTAAATAAAATTGGAACCATTATAGTTTATGCAAGGAATGCTCTCTTTTTCTCTTACAGGAAGCTAAAAACTTATTTTCTTTGTTTAAGTTATGAAAATTAATAATTTAAAATCATACTGACTACCAGGTTTTAAAACACATTACACAATTACTTAATTTTTAAATCATAACCCAGGAAAGATCTCTCCATAGTTTTTATGGACTTTCCTTTATTTACTGAAATTTGTTAACAGAGCCACTAATTAGTTTTATATTGTTGGAAAGAAATCTTCTGAAAGAAAAATAAGGCTCACCAGATTGTGGAGAAGAAAAGAATTTATTCTCAATCTTGCAAGAAGGAGCACAGAGCCAGATATGGCTGGTGCCCCGAACAAAGAAAAATGACGACAATTTATACCCCTAAACCTAGCATGCAAGCTCTTCCTGTTTTTCTTTCTTTTTTTTTTAAAGATTTATTTTTATTTATTTAATTCCCCTCCCCTCCCCCGGTTGTCTGTTTTCTGTGTCTTTTTGCTGCGTCTTGTTTCTTAGTCCGCTTCTGTTGTCGTCAGCGGCATGGGAAGTGTGGGCTGCGCCATTCCTTGGCAGGCTGCTCCCTCCTTCGCGCTGGGCGGCTCTCCTTATGGGTGCACTCCTTGCGCGTGGGGCTCCCCTACGCGGGGGACACCCCTGTGTGGCACGGCACTCCTTGTGTGCATCAGCACTACGCATGGGCCAGCTCCACACGGGTCAAGGAGGCCCGGGGCTTGAACTGTGGACCTCCCATGTGGTAGACGGATGCCCTAACCACTGGGCCAAAGTCCGTTTCCCTTTCCTGTTTTTCCATAGATTGGATACTTCAGAAGTTACAGCTTATCTGAGATCTAACTTTCCTGTGCAAAAGTTTGTGATTTAGCTGCTTCCTCTATCACATTCCAACCATTTTAGTTTGTACCTGCTCCCCTTTGTCAAATAAGGAATAGAATTTAGTGCTGAAATGGCACCGGCTTAGTTAGCTCCTTCTTGGGCATCCTTCCACTGCCCATAGGACTGGCCTAAGCTGGTCTCCTCCACTGCTGTCCAACCCGGGAGTGGGAGACTGAGGCAAGGCCGCCAGGTTACATCAACATTTTTTTTTTCCTTATGTGAAAATTAACCTAATCTTTGTTTTTTTACATTTTATGTCTGACAAAAGGTTTAAACTGGGAAATTACAGGGCAAACTGATTCTTAATTCCCTAGCCTAGTATATAGGTTTAATCTGCCACATCTAGTCTTGCCTTTAAAGCTCTTGCAAAGAGGAGGCCCTTTCCCAATTGTTTCTATAATCAGATTTCTATGACTTTTTCATCCTGCTTAGTTTAATTTGGGCTTTAAGAATATTTATTTACATATATAACTGCATATTTAATTAACAATTTGAATAGAGCTCTTTTAAGAATTTTCATTCATTAATTTGATATTATTATCCTGATGTATGAAGACATACACCGAGCAAATGGGCAGACACAAAGAGTTAGACACAGAAACAAAACTCATTGATATTACTTATAATTTGCATTATTTTATATATTGTTTAGCTTAATTTGGGGTCCTGAAATATGTATTACTTATAACTGCATATTTAACCTCAACAATTTGAGCAAATAGGCAGACATGAATAGTTTGACACAACATCATTACTTTAGTTACTTTAAACTTCTAATTCTTACAAAAAAGTGTGACTGCAAAACATTTCAAAGACTCCTGAAACTCTTCTTAATTTGCACTATGATTATGCAGTTTTACACAAGAATTTTCTTTCTTAATGGATGGTAACCAAAATGTTCTCAATGCTTTAGCACTATTTTTTTGTTTCAGAACTTTATATTTTACTTTGAATTTAGCAGAATTTTGGATAAGCAACAAGATTAATTTTATATATATTTACTGAGGCTATTTGAAGCCTCAGGGAGACAGACTGGTTTCTCTCATGAATTGCCACTCTTAGGAACACTGACCATCAAGGCAGGAGACTTCTCCCCCTCCATCCCTCTTTTTGATTTTGGAGATAATAAAACTCCAGTGGTCATTTAACCTTATTCCATCAGGCAGCAATTTATTTAGTTTACACTTGAATTCATGAGAGAAAGGGTAACTAATACCAGGACAGGAGACAGTGATGTCCCAGCTCTTCTCTGGCCTATAGCGGCAGAAGCTATTATGAAATAACTATAGGTAAAGGCAAGGGGTGAGGTTAGGCTTGAAGTAACCATAAACAAAGGAAAGGTTAAATTTAGAGTTTACACTTAAATAATAATTTCAGGCTAAATTCACCTAGCTATAATTTCAGTTATTATCTTTCCACTGTTTTATAATATAAATGCATTTATAAATGATTTTAACTTAGTTACAGTTTTTATTAGTTTTTTAAAAAACTGTTAATTTTGTAACACCTTTAAACATCTTTTATTTGACTTATAACATATTAAATGAACTTAACTATTACTTTAGTTTTTCTTTTAAGGTAAAAGAATAAATCTCTTCCGGTTAGTTTGAAATAAAAAGCTACTTTTGAGGATTTGATCTCTAGAATATAATGTTCTTTAAAAGAGAAGACCCCTTCTTTTTCAAACACTGAGGAAATGATGAGGTTAAAGCACAAGAAGCTATTTTGATAAAACAGATTTTCTTTGTATACTGATCTTACTCAATTTTAATCATAAAATTTTCCTTCCACAAACCTTCTACACTTTCAGTATTCATTCAGGTTTTGTCCCACACTCTACTCTTTCCAATAATCAATCATTTTATCTTAGGACAAAATCATCTTCTGTTTCCTTAACAATAAAAACACACTTCATATATCCCACATACTAAGTTACCAGGCAAACTTCTTACAACATATAATTGCCATTAATACTAAACAAGCTTGTTAAAATAATGAACTTTTCTTCACTTTAAATACTTAGTAGCATGTAATACCAGAAAGAGTTTTTTTGGAAGCAAGTTGGCAGGGGAGGCTGGCTGCTGAATAAATGTTATAAAATTACTTTTTATTATTATTATCAATTCAGTTTTTGTTTAATAATGACTTTCTGCAATTAGCCATTTAAATACCATAATTTAAACAATGCTTTGTAAAACTTTTATAATTATTTATACCTTTAAGACAAATTTTACCTTCACAGAACACATTCTCTTACTTAGAGTTACTACAATACCTTCTAAGAACCTAGGCAGAATGCAAACGTATTTTGGCTTTGATACTCTATGGAGGGAACTTTACTGCATTTATTCTGATTCTGCTTTTCACCCCCTTCACTTCCCCCCTTCCAGGCAGTCAGGTGCACAACAATCAAACAGGAATGAGGCTTATGAATAGAAGGTGTGGACTCACTGGAAAGGGGCAAGCCGCTCCCCCCTTTCCAGCTTTCAGCCAAAATGGGCAGACAGAACCTACTCAAATTTGGCAACTCTCCCATGGACCCAGCCACCCTGACTAGGACATCCCCAACAAACTTGGGTGCGTGGCGTGGACACAGATGGCCTCCAAGCCCGGCAAAGGGCCAGACCAGAGACAAGACAGCAGAGCATGCACAAACATCTAGACTCTGCAAACATCCAGACTCCTCAGTTTTGCCCCATAATCATTTCACCCCCTTGCCAATGGCAAGGGAGGGCTCCAGCTCAGCTGTAATTTTACTTTACATAAGGATGTTGTAGAATTTGAGAAGTTCAATTATTTGAGTATAGAGAGGCCAGGACTCAGGAATGATTTTGAGAAGGAAAAATGGTTTATTGATGGCCGGCCAGACTTGGGAACTTCTGTTTGAATCCCGAGCCCCGAACAAGATTTTCAAACGTCTTTTATACAGAGAGGAAAGGCCAAATGGTCCCTTTGTTTCAGTTCTCAATAGGCTTCAATTAGCATATATCTCTTCCACATCTTAGGTAAGCTTTTAGCATGGACTCCAGATATTCTAGATAAGCTTTTAGCATATTTACTTTTTGCATTTCCCCTAAATACTTAAAGTTTATAGCCCTTGCATTGTTAAACTGTTTCCTGGGACTGGAGCCACTGCCACTGTCCCTAAGGGCAGGACTGCAGCCTCTTACCATTCCACACCCACAAGTCAAACAACTTAGTTATCTCTGAAGAGACAAAGAGCCTTCCACCCATAGCCCACATCAAGGACACAACTCCAACACTAGCATTGAGCTGACACAGACAGAAGCACAAAGGTCACTAATTTGACCCACAAGTTTATATATATATATTTTCACCATGGCTGCCCCACACCCATCACAAACCTCAGAACACTTAGCATTTGGTATAAAGCGAATTCACTCACAATTTAGCACCATAACAAAAATTTCAGCTAGACTTTTTTCCACTGTTTAAACTTTACACCCAGACCAAGCTCCACCAGAAAAGCTGATCCATTTTCCTGTAACCAAGTTTTGTTTTGTTTTAATCTAGACCAATTTCCAGGACACTAGGACTTGAACTTATAAACAGTCCTTTTTATTAAAAATCAAGCCTCCACTCCTTTAGTGGCTATAAAACTAGTACTGCTGTAGAATTTGAGAAGTTCAATTATTTGAGTAGAGAAAGGCCAGGACTCAGGAATGATTTTGAGAAGGAAAAATGGTTTATTGATGGTTGGCCAGACTAGGGGACTCGGGAACTTTCTGTTTCAATCCCGAGCCCCGAACAAGACTTTTTAGTCCCTTTTATACAGAGAGGAAAGGCCAAATGGTCCTTGTGTTTCAGTTCTCAATAGGCTTGAATTAGCATATATTTCCACATCTTAGGTAACCTTTTAGCATGGACCTCAGGCATTTGATAAGCTTTTAGCATATTTGGTTTGCATTTCCCCTGAATACTTAAAGTTTATAGACCTTGCATTGTTAAACTGTTTCCTGCTCACCAAGGGCACGACTGCAGCCTTTTATCATCCCACACCCACAAGTCACAGATAGTTTAGGTTACCTCTGAAGAGACAAAGAGCCTCCCACCCATAGCCCACATCACCTCCAGTAGAGCTCTGACCCTTTCTCTTATCATTTATCATATCATCTGTCTTGCTTGCCGTTGTGTGAACTCCCACAAGGGAGGGAACATGACTTACTGATCTTGGCCTATGGGGTAATTGGCACAGTGCCTCGTTCATCCCAGCACTGGAATGTTTGATGAATGAATGAGCATTATGTCTCTTTAAAGGGATCTTCTCATTTTTCCTGTGATGGAGGGATACTGAGGAATGGTAGTGTTGTGGAATTTGAGAGAAGTTCAATTATTTGAGTATAGAGAGGCCAGGACTCAGGAATGATTTTGAGAAGGAAAAATGGTTTATTGATGGCCGGCCGGACTCGGGAGCATTCTGTTTGAATCCCGAGCCCTGAACAAGATTTTCAAATGTCTTTTATACCACGAGGAAAGGCCAAATGGTCACTTTGTTTCAGTTCTCAATAGGCTTCAATTAGCATATCTATCTTCCACATCTTAGGTAAGCTTTTAGCATGGACTCCAGACATTCTAGATAAGCTTTTAGCATATTTACTTTTTGCATTTCCCCTAAATACTTAAAAGTTTATAGCCCTTGCATTGTTAAACTGTTTCCTGGGACTGGAGCCTGTCCCCATTGTCCCTAAGGGCAGGACTGCAGCCTCTTACCGTTCCACACCCACAGCCTTCAGCTTAGGTTATCTCTGAAGAGACAAAGAGCCTTCCACCCATAGCCCACATCATTCCCCCCTTTTTGCCAAAGTTTAACTTGCTAAGCTTTGGCATAATTATTGTTGGAGCTATGAGGTGGATGGCTGTTTGTTGTTTTGATTGATTATTTATCAGTCTTTAGTACAGCATCCAGGACTGTTTTCAGAAGTTTAGAACTTTTCATTCTGGACAGCAGAATCTTGGGCAGGGGCCTCCTGCAGTTATTCTGCTGCCACTGGCACTCACGTGGATTTCCAGTCAGGTTCCAGATCCATCTATTACTTTTATTTTACTCTTAAAGAGTTTACACCTTTAATTTAAAAGGGGTGCTGAAGGGAGATGATCTCTTTTCTGTAACTGCTTCCTGTTGGCCTTGGGCTGTAGTCATTGCCTAATAAGGTGTAAAACTCTTATTAATTTATTTTAACTGGAGGAAGATGGATCTGGCATTCTGTACAAAGTTGGATGAAGTTTTCATATGGTTAATAAGATGTTCACTCTGAAAGAAACAAACTTAATTAAAAATTTGGAATACCCGTTTTTAAAAGAGGACACATTGGATTACAGAGGTAGACAAGGTTAGGTGCCTATAAAGATGGCACTCCTTCTTAAAAGCTGGTGGTAACAGCATATATATTCTTTTTTAAGTTATCCATCTTTAGAGAGAAATTGCAACAGACACTTAGCTTTGTCTGAAGACACATTCCAAGCTGTTCAATGATTGACACTCATTCGCTCTGTCAGATGCTCCTGGTGAACTGGCACTCCTTGGGCAACTGGCTTCACTCAGGATTAGAACACTAATTTGGAAATACGCTTAGTTTTCACCTGTGGGAGTGATCAGAACTACAGAATAAAGATTTTTACACCTTGGTTTTCATTGTACAATTTCTGGCAATTTTGACTTGTTCAATAGGTGACTCACCATCAGCAAGCAAGCCTCACTTTTGCTACACAGCAGAGTAAAGCAGAATATAGAAGTTGACTGAGACTGGCTGAGAATGCCACCTTATTCTATAGACATGTTATTAACTGTTTAGAAAATGATTTTACCAGGAATTTAACATGTCTAATATACTTCTGCACTTGATCCAAAATAGAAAAGATAACATTACAATTATTAGGCATATATTTAGTACAGGATAAAAGTACAGCACTTAATATTAACTAATGTATTACTTAATGCATAAGGATTCAGAGTTGCCATTATTAGTTTTGAGTTTCAGGTTTGTAATACCTTACATGTTATCTCTCCATGAGAGCAGGCCATAATGCCAATTGTGTTTAAGTTACACTTACAGTATCCTGGTATCATGGCTCCACTTAGCATGTTCTTCAACGCAGTGAGCAAGTCGCAGCATCCTTCATCTTAGAGAGATTTTACAGTATTCTACTAGCCTGGTGCATAGTGCTCTCTGGCACTATGGAACAGTGCCAGTCTGGAGGCGATATCCATTGTATACTTGGCTGTACCGAGTCATTATTAGCTGCTGCAGGAGCTTGAAACTGCAATATAGTTTCCATCGACTTTGGGAGCAGAACCAGAGACTAATATAGCACATATTTTAATTGAGGGGTCCAGTGACCAGCCTAGCCAATAACTCACATGGAGAGGCCACTTGTAATGTATTCAAGGCCTGGTTTGAATGCATAAGAGTTTGACAATGTTAAAGTTTATTCCTTGTTTTTATATATATTTTAATCAACTTAACGCAACACATATATCAAATGACTGTTTACCCACACAATTTTACTATGAAGATAACAGTAGGTACTTTACTTTAGTAATAGAGGAAAAAATATTTTTCATTGTTAAAATGAAAACAGAAGACTTCCAATATAATCAAGATAACTTTTTATTACCATTTACTTAAATATGTACTTTGCGGTGGCCTTTAGACAGGTTTTATTATCATTAAGTTATTTCTGCTACCAATACCAATCTAAGTTTTAGTTAACAATGACTTCTCTAGAACTAGAACTATTTAAACATTTTCAGTTTGGCAGATGTTTTACAAACTCCTTATAATTGACTATAACCACGTTGACTAGACACCTCATGTTTAAATAAACTTATTAAATTACAATTACCAAGGAAATTTACTCTTATTTAAGAGAGCATATCTACAATCTCTTTTTTTTTTAGCCTAATTTCACCAATGTGAACTTACAATTTTCATTACTCTAAAGATTTCGTACATAATGTTAATTTAGTTTATAAATCAACTATGGGAGATTACACTCAAGTTAAATAAAATTGAAACCATAATAGTTTACGCAAGGAATGTTCTCTTTTTCCCTTACAGGAAGCTAAAAACTTCTTTTCTTTAAGTTATGAAAATTATTAATTTAAAAGCATACTGACTACCAGGTTTTAAAACACATTACACAATTACTTAATTTTTTTAAAAAATCATAACCCAGGAAAGATCTCTCCATAGTTTTTATGGACTTTCCTTTACTTACTGAAATTTGTTAATAGAGCCACTAATTACCTTTATTTTGTTGGAAAGAAATCTTCAGGAAGAAAATAAGGCTCACCATATTGTGGAGAAGAAAATAATTTATTCTCAATCTTGCAAGAAGGGGTGCAGAGCCAGATATGGCTGGTGCCACGAACAAAGAAAAATGACACAATTTATACCCCTAAGCCTAGCATGCAAGTTAATAGAGCTCTTTTAAGAATTTTCATTTGTTAATTTGATATTATTATCCTGATGTATGAAGACATACACTGAGCAAATGGGCAGACACAAAGAGTTAGACACAGAAACAAAACTCATTGATATTATTTATAATTTGCATTATTTTATATACTGTTTAGCTTAATTTGGGGTCCTGAAATATATATTACTTATAACTGCATATTTAACCTCAACAATTTGAGCAAATAGGCAGACATGAATAGTTTGATACAACAACATGACTTTAGTTACTTTAAACTTCTAATTCTTACAAAACAAGTGTGACTGCAAAACATTTCAAAGACTTTTGAAACTCTTCTTAGAATTTTCCTTCTTACTTAATGGATTGTAATAACCAAAATGTTCTCAATGCCTTAGCACCATTTTGTTTTAGAAATTTATATTTTACTTTGAAATTAGCAGAATTTTGGATAAGCAACAAGATTAATTTTATATATGTTTACTGAGGCTATTTGAAGCCTGAGGGAGACAGACTGCTTTCTCTCATGAATTGCCACTCTTAGGAACACTGACCTTCAAGGCAGGAGACTTCTCCCCCTCCACCCCCCTTTTTGATTTTGGAGATAATAAAACTCCAGTGATCATTTAACCTTATTCCATCAGGCAGCCATTTATTTAGTATACACTTGAATTCATGAGAGAAAGGGTTACTAATACCAGGAGAGGAGACAGTGATGTCCCAGCTCTTCTCAATTATGAATTAACCAAAGGCAAAGGCAAAGGGTGAGGTTAGGCTTGAAGTAACCATAAACAAAGGAAAGGTTAGTTTAGAATTTACACCTAAATAATAGTTTCAGGCTAAATTCACCCAGCTATAATTTCAGTTATTGTCTTTCCACTGTTTTATAATATAAATGCATTTATAAATGATTTTAACTCTTAGTTACAGTTTTTATTAATTTTTTTAAAAACCTATTAATTTTATAACACCTTTAAATACCTTTCATTCGACTTATAACATATTAAATGAACTTAACCATTACTTTAATTTTTCCTTTAAAGTAAAAGAATAAATCTCTTGCAGTTAGTTTGAAATAAAAAGCTACTTTTCAGGATTTGATTTCTAGAACATAAAATGTTCTTTTAAAAGAGGTAAGACTCTTCTTCAAACACTGAGGAAATGATGAGGTTAAAGCACAAGAAGCTATTGATAAAAGATTTTCTTTGTATATTGATCTTACTCAATTTTAATCATAAAAATTTTCCTTCCACAAACCTTCTACACTTTTAGTATTCATTCAGGTTCTGTCCCACACTCTACTCTTTCCAATAATCAATCATTTTATCTTAGGACAAAATCATCTTCTGTTTCCTTAACAATAAAAACACACTTCATATATCCCACATACTAAGTTACCAGGCAAACTTCTTACAACATATAATTGCCATTAATACTAAACAAGGTTGTTAAAATAATGAACTTTTTTTCACTTTAAATACTTAGTAGTATGTAATACCAGAAACAGTTTTTTTGGAAGCAAGTTGGCAGGGGAGACTGGCTGCCAAATATGTTTGTTATAAAATTATTAATTCAGTTTTTGTTAAATAATGACCTTCTGCAATTAGCCATTTAAATACCTTAATTTAAACAATGCTTTGTAAAACTTTTAACATTATTTATACCTTTAAGACAAATTTTACCTTCACAGAACACATTCTCTTACTTAGAGTTACTACAATACCTTCTAAGAACCTGGGCAGAATGCAAAGGTATTTTGGCTTTGACACCCTAAGGAGGGAACTTTACTGCATTTATTCTGATTCTGCTTTTCACCCCCTTCACTCCCCCCCCCCTTCCAGGCAGTCAGGTGCACAACAAACAGGAATGCGGCTTATGAATAGAAGGGTGGACTCACTGGAAAGGGGCAAGCCGCTCCCCCCTTTCCAGCTTTCAGCCAAAATGGGCAGACAGAATCTACTCAAATTTGGCAACTCTCCCAGGGACCCAGCCACCCTGACTGGGACATCCCCAACAAACTTGGGTCCTTGGCGCAGACACAGATGGCCTCCAGCCCCAGCAAAGGGCCAGACCAGAGACAAGACAGCAGAGCATGCACAAACATCTAGACTCCGCAAACATCCAGACTCCTCAGCTTTTGCCCCAGAATCATTTCACCCCCTTGCCAATGGCAAGAGAGGGCTCCAGCTCAGCTGTAATTCTACTTTACATAAGGACACAACTCCAACACTAGCATTGAGCTGACACAGACAGAAGCACAAAGGTCACTAATCTGACTCACAAGTTTATATATTTATTTTCACCATGGCTGCCCCCATAGCCATCACAAACCTCAGAACACTTAACATTTGGTATAAAGTGAATTCATTCACAATTTAGCACCATAACAAAAGATTTCAGCTAGACTTTTCTACTGTTTAAACCTTACACCCAGACCAAGCTCCACCAGAAAAGCCGATCCATTTTCCTGTAACCAAGTTTTGTTTTCCTCCTCTAGACCAATTTCCAGGACATTAGGACTTGAACCTATAAATAGCCCTTCCTATTAAAATCGAGACTCCACTCCTTTAGTGGATATAAGACCAGTACCAGATTCTAACATGCAGTTAGACAAACCTAAAACACCAGGGCTTTTCCCCGGTTTTTCTCCTTTTCCCAAGCCTAGAGAGAACGGTTTCCCCCCAGCCTTCTGGGGCTACTAGGGTTCTCTCGGGAGGTGATCAGCCTCCCCTTCCTAGCAATTAAAGCTAGGGCCTTCCAGACTGTGCTCACCTGGGGAGTCTTACCTTCTTCCATGTTCGGAGTTCTTTTTCGTTCCCAGAATCTTTCTCTTCAGACCTTCCATTGCCCTCGATTTTTGTCGGGAAGATTCTGGTGGAGCCCACATCTTTTCTGGATTAAATTTAATCCAGGGGTGCCCAGATTTGGGGTTCACCTGAGTCCTCCCGGCTTCCTCGGGGATTTGGAAGGGGCAGCAAAATACTACCGTCTCTGGCCTTCATTTGTTATCCCACCAGAGTCACCAAAAATGTTGTGGAATTTGAGAGAAGTTCAATTATTTGAGTATAGAGAGGCCAGGACTCAGGAATGATTTTGAGAAGGAAAAATGGTTTATTGACGGCCGGCCGGACTCGGGAGCTTTCAGTTTGAATCCCGAGCCCTGAACAAGATTTTCAAATGTCTTTTATACCACGAGGAAAGGCCAAATGGTCCCTTTGTTTCAGTTCTCAATAGGCTTCAATTAGCATATCTATCTTCCACATCTTAGGTAAGCTTTTAGCATGGACTCCAGACATTCTAGATAAGCTTTTAGCATATTTACTTTTTGCATTTCCCCTAAATACTTAAAAGTTTATAGCCCTTGCATTGTTAAACTGTTTCCTGGGACTGGAGCTTGTCCCCATTGTCCCTAAGGGCAGGACTGCAGCCTCTTACCATTCCACACCCACAGCCTTCAGTTTAGGTTATCTCTGAAGAGACAAAGAGCCTTCCACCCATAGCCCACTTCAGCAGAAGGTAACTCGTAATCTCCTGAACCTTCTTAACAGACTCTAGGGTCAATATTTACCCATCAGGTAGTCAAGGACAAAATGACATTTAAGGCAAAGTTTTCTTTAAAAATAGCAATTGAAACTAGCAATATAATTTACAAATGAGATTTTCTATCCTACTCTGTTATATCTTCTGTTCTACTGTATAAAGAAACACTGTCTATTTAATTAATTTATATTGCTATTCAGTCTCATTCACTTGGTCATGTTCAATATAAAATACATGTTTTTATAATTTTGTCATTATACAAAGAGGAATGCAGTTTGTTAGCCTAGAAATAAAATGGTTTGACTTTAGACTGCACCATGTATTTCTCAGTTTGCATTTTTCATCATGGAAATTAAGCATTTTCTGTGGTATTCTCTTTACCTGGTGACTCCTGTAACTTGTGGCTTGAGTGTGAGAGTATAGGTACTATAATTTGGAAATCAGGCTGTTTAAAGTAGAACTCTGTTTTTTGAAATGAACACTATGCCATTTATTATTCTTTTAAGAGTCTAAAATATAATGATAAAGTAGTCAAGGAGTTTATTTCATGTTCTCATTTTTAAAAGACTTTGTTAAAGTGTTTCTCAAGTCTTAGAGTCAAATATTCGTCATTTTAATAATGGAAAAATGTTTGTCAAATCCCAGCAGAGAATTGTTGGAGATTTGGACCCGAAGGGTATCGAGAATGAAAGAAAGAGAAAAAGAGAGAATGAAATGAAGAGAGAGAGCTGGGATCACAGGGTATGCGAGTAGAGACTCCTCAGACAACTTTATTTTCTACAAGTGGCATTATATATACTCAAGCTATCAAGCAGTGTAGCTACACATTAACAATACTCATAAATTAAAGAGCTTTGAGTACAAAGATTTAGTATTCCTTTTAAAGAGCAAAGTGTGTTTGCGCATAGTTCTCTCTGCCCCAGTCAGCTTTGTCCTGTTGACCCGAAAGGCTTAACTGCTGCATTCCTGTTAAAAGTGTAGCCATGGAAATGGCACGTCTCTCTTTGCAAGACCACTAGGCCTCAGTTTCCAACAGAGAATGTTTTTTCCCTCAGGTGCTTTCCATTTTTCCTGCATCCTGGAGTCTGTATTTTGCAAACAGTCTGATGTTTTCCATTATACTAGCGGATCCTTTTTTAAAGGCCATTTTATTGGATATATTCACATATCCATACCTCACAATCCATCTAAAATGTACATTTAATGGCATTTCCTATAATCACAGAGCTGTACATTCTTTTACCACCACAGTCGATATTAGAGCATTTTCCTTACTCCAAAAAGAAAAATCCCCCACCCCTTAGCAGTTACCTCTCAATCCCTCTACCCTTCCCCTGCCATACATATTCACTTAGAACTTTTTAAAACTCTTGTTTCTATGTTTAAATGGAGAAAACTCATCAACTTTGAAAACTGTCTTGTAAAAATCTGAGAAGTTTATGAAATATTACTTCCTTCAAGGTTATAAATATTCTCTAATAGATTTTTTTCATTCATAATGTCATAAGTAACAAATCTCTATGTCTAGTCAGGCATACCATGAATTTTATAGGTTCTATCTGTAGAATATAAACAAAACAAAAATCCAACAGCTACAACAAAAGCCATCTAAAATGAAAGCGTAATCAGAAATTTAAAAGTGTATCCATGGGGAACTAACAGTACTGTTGTATCAGATAGGAGAGCCATACCAGGATTTAGTAAGAACGGTTATTGCGGTTACCTAAATGTGGCCATTCCTTGAGGGCTTATTTTGAACCTTGCATCTTCCCTAAAACCAGGAACTGCTGCAACTGGAAATTCACCTTTCTGTATTCTTTGCTATATATTGTTTGAGGTGCCCTCATTACCATTGTCACATCTCAGTGATTGCTCTTTACCTTGGTTTCTATGGTAAGTCTTTGAGGTGGAGGAACTTTGTTGCATAGTGATTCCACTCAGCATATACAAAGCTTAGCGAGTGAGCCCTTCAGGGCATGTCTGTCTAGTTACCACTGTATTCTCGGCAATTCACACACAGAAGTCATTCAGATATTTGTGGAAAGATTGTATTATTGCCAGTCTTGGACTGTGCACCTGAGATACAAAGATAAAGAAGGTTGGATGTTGTCTACTGGGGAGGAAAAAACAGGTAAGAAATGCTGGGCAGAAGCATGGAAAGAGCACAAAGGGAGCAGGGAGGGAGAGGGACCTGGTGCAGTTATGGCAAGGAAGACTCACTCCCCAGAAGGGCTAACCCCTGAAGGGGTGAACGTTTGAGCTGGGTCATAAGGACACATTGGAATTCCCTGGCCATTTCCCCTTTGAGGTGTTTTACATGGTGTTTAGTAAATACGTGTCTATTGTTTATCTTTTTAATATATGCTTCATTTTGATTTGTGAAGTGATATAAAGTGACTGCATTTTTATAGGACAGTAGATTAATTCAGTATTTTTAAGCATTATGAATTTAAGCTCTACCTTATATTGTAACAAGGTATAAAAGAACAACAAAAAACAGTGTCTGCAGCTCTGAAACCAAAACCACCATTGGAGAGGTACCAACAAAATGGACAACAATTAACCCCCTTGTCAAGACAGCACCTATCTTTCTCTTCACCATGACCATCAAGTGCTGCATTTCATACTACTAATATACAACGAGCAGAAATTTTAAACTCATTTTTTGCAAGAAGAAAATACAATACTTTATGATTCTGTTTCAAGGGTTACTGTGAAAATAAAAAGATTGATTATAATTTTACTTTCTTGTAAGCAAATGATACTGCCGGTGTGTCATCACTAGTCAGTCCTGAAGGAGTGCTCTTCTCTGTACCACTGCTGATTTGCAAAGGCCCAATTTTATCCTCCAACGAGTCCTCCTGTGCGGGTCAACTGTCAGCTGGCCGGATAGGATTGGAAGTTCAACCTTTTGGACACAGCACTCTTTGGAAACATTTATAATGTATGCAACAAATACTTATGGAATCTTGACTTTTAACTCCAGTGCTGTGTTATCCTTGGATGACTCTGTCTAGTACACTTGTCACCAGCCACATGGGACTGTAGACATTTAAATTGTATGTAGTTAAAATTAAATAAGGTGGAAAACTCAGTATTTCAGTCACACTAGCTATATTTCAGTTGTTTGGTAGCACACGTAGCCAGTGACTATGTACTAGAAAGTTCTCTTGGCAGCCCTGATCTAGGCTTACAGATAAGAGGGAAAATAAAAAAAGGAAAGCAGGTATTTGTGATATACAATGTAGCAAGAGCAGTGAGGAGGGGAGAGAGATACAGAATGCTGGTCGACCCAAAGTAGGGGTACCTCGACCTAGTTTTAGGAGGCACGGGGTGGCCTCTCTGTGGAAGGGTCCACTACCCAGCATTAGCCAGGCACGGGGACAAAGTGAGAGGGGAGCATTCCTGGCAGTGGGGTGGGTTGGTCTGTGCACAGATCCAAGGACAGCTGCAGGCGATCAGTGTGGATGGCAAACAGAAAGAGCAGGGACCAGAACTGCTGTGCCAAGTTTTATTTTGTTTATTTCTCTCCTCTCCCTCATTGTTTGTGCTCACTGTCTGCTCTCTGTGTCTGTTTGTTGTGTGCTCATCTTCTTTTCAGGAGGCACCAGGAACCAAACGCAGGCCCTCCCATGGGAGGCAGGTGCCCAATCACTTGAACCACCTCCACTCCCTGCAAGTCTCTCACTGTGTTTCCTTGTTGTATCTCTTCACTGCATCATCTTGTTGCATCAGCTTGCTGCATCAGCCCATCATGTCAGCTTGCTGTTGTGCTCGTCTTATTAAGGAGGCACTGGAACTGAACCTGGACATCCCATGTGGTAGATGGGTGTCCAACGGCTTGCGCCATATCTGCTTCCCTTAATACTCTTAAATTAACCCAGACTTCAGTAAAGGGTGTTTTAAGCCATGGTGGTGGCAGTAACTCTAAGCCATCACACAAATGGTAACTATTACTACTAAGAAAATATATGTTCCTGTACAAGTTAGACTTCCATGTTGTCTTCCCAGGAGCTGGTTCTCTGCTTTTTCCTCTCTGCCTTACCTTTGGCCAGTGGCATGCATCTTGAGATGGACTTTTGGACCACAAGTACAATCTGTTGTGGACTAATTTTTTTATCTTGTTTTTTTTCTATAGACAACTAACTTCCCATAAAGGAATCAAACCTATGAACTTAGCTTCCTTCTCATGTCAACTGAGTGAAATGGCCCAGTAAAAGGTTGTAATGAAACATTTAGAACATATATAAGATTATGGAAAATTAAAAGTATAATCTGACTGGGAAATAAATGAAGAAAGAACCAGATCACTGCTTTTCTTGGTTAATCAGTTTCTTTTCCCACATAGAAATATTTTATACATAGATATTTGCATGAGACATAACAAGTGATTATTAGTGTTCTATATGCAATATAGAATATCATATCTTTGTCATTGAGTTATTGTGCCATTCTTCAGGAAACAAAGTTTGGGAGAAAATTCCTATCACAGACAAATTTTTTAAAAATTTTAACTGTCCCACAATCTTCAATTTCTTATTTTGGCAGATAATTCTTTGTGGTCATCTTTTTAAATTTTCTTTTCTTTTCTTTTGCTAAGTCAGTGCATTCTCATGATGAATATATTAAACTTTTAGTTGTGTAGCTGTTTTATATGTCATTGATATCTTGCCACCTAGATTTAAATATGAATTTTGTTTAGTAAATATTTCCTAGTTTGGCAAGAAACTGAGCAATAATGAAAAACATCACTATAAAGAAACTGGTATGTCTGAATAAACAGAAATTCAGTAACTGCAAAGTAAATGAATTTTGTGGTTTATGGTAGAATTCACTTGCAAAAGTTGACTCTGCTTGCCTAAATTAAATTGTGAAACAGAGCTTTGGAATTGTATTTAAAATGTGTTTCTCCTAATTTTATTTGCATTTATTCCAAGGTTTTCCTTGACTCCAATCCACACAAAAACATTTTTTCCTTCATCACATAGGTGAAAATTATTCATAAAAATCTTTTTCTTAATTGCCAAATGTGTTACACTGGTGTGATTCACTACAATTATAGGTCTGTATTTTAAATAAGGTAGAGTTACAATTTATTATTTTACTATATGAACTGATATGTAGGATTTTATATACTTCACTATGTAGAATCATTGGAAAATTCTACACATGGTGCCTTCACAATCTAGAAATTGATGTTACCATATTTGTGCAAACTGAAATAAAAGACAGCGGGAAACCCAGCTAACTAAAACTCCATCTGCACTCTTGCACAGCTGCACCACACTTACTACATACCAGGCAGTGTTCTGAGTGCTCTCTGTATACAACCCATAGAATCTTCATAACAGGCCTGAAGTTACTAATATTTCCATTTTATGAGTAGGACGATGGGGGTATAGAGGTCATAAAGGGCAGAACCAGGGCATACTCAGCGAGTCTGTGCTGGAGGACATGATCTATTTTTGATAGCTTTATTGAAATATAATTTACATACAATAAACTATGCTTAAAGGGTACAATTTGATGCCCATGAAACCCTCCTCAAAATCAAATAATGACTATATCTATAATATGACCACCAAAAGTCTCATTGTGCCCCTTGGCAATCCCTTCTATCCTTGTCCACCCCTGCCCCATCCACAGAGCTACTTTCCACCACTACAGGTTGTCTTGTGTCTTCTAGAATATTACATAAATGCAACATATCATTTGCACTTTCTCACCATTACTTATGATGTAAGCTGCTCACTTCTAGTAGATACCCTGTACCAGATTTATAATTTTCCTTTCTATTTCTAGTTTGATTAGAGATTTTATCATACATTGGTGTTAAAATTGATCAAATAAGTCATATTGCTGAAATTCCAATACTTAGCTTGGAATTTGTTATTCATATTTGAGAGATGGACCTGTAATTATCCTTTTTTGTAATGTCGTTTTTAGGTTTGGGTATGAAGATTACGTTTACTTCATAAAACAGGATGTAAGGGGGCACTCATTTCCATTCTCTGGAAATGTTTGTGTTGGATGGGTGTTTTTTGTTTTTCATCAAACGTTTAGTAGGAGTCACTGGTGATTCCATTTAGGCTTACTGTTCTTTTGTGGGAACATTTTAAATTACAGATTCTATTTTTTAAATAGAGATATACTAAGATTTTTTTTCTATATCTGTTTGTTTGGGTATGTTGTGCTTCCCTCAGAATCTACCATTTCATATAAATATCACACTTGCATTGAGTTGGTCACAATATCCTTTCAACATAAACAGGACATATATTGATATATCCCTTTTCATTCCTGATATTGGTTATTTATACCTCCTTTCTCGCTCTTAGCCAGTCCAGTCAGCTGCTTATCCATTTTCTTTCTTCAGCGTTTCAGTGCTTGTTGACTCCCCTCTGCTGACCGTCTTCTCATCCTGATTTTCTGCTGTTATTTTTTTCTTTCCTTCTACTTGTATTCAGTTGAATTTGCTAGTCTTTCTCTAGCTTCTTGAGATGAGTGCTTACATCACTGACTGTTTTTAGTCTTCTTTCTCGATATATGTAGAGCTATAAAATTCCTAAGCAGGATTTAGAGGCATTCTGTAGTTTTGTAGATATTGTAATTTCATTGAGTTTAAAATGAGGTCTTCTCATTATACAGACAGTATCAGTTCAATGCCTTAAACTGGGAAACCATAAAAGTACAGTGGAAAAAAGAAGACAACCTAAATTGACAACCACAGTTAATATCCTGGGATATGAATGTCCAGTATTTTTTTAAACTGTATATTCAGTGTTCCTCTAAAAAACTAATACAGTCACACACTTACACACATATACTCATACGCACACACACATATATATGAAAAGTATGATCTACTTACATTTTGTAGCCTTTTTTTGGTCACACACACCCCTTTAAAAATTACTAGTTTATAGTCCTCAAAAAAACTAAGCAGTAGTCTAATCATTCTCAACAGGACAATAGTTTTTATTGTAGTGCTACCACTTACAAAGAGAAATAAACCACAAAGTATAAAATTGTCAAGTATCTACATAGACTGGAAGAACATACAAAAAGGAAAGATTCTTAAAGAAACTAGAAAATAAACAAGGAAAGCCCTCTGTTTGCTGTTCTTAGTGGGTAATATAGATACACCCACCAATATTCTACTGTGTTGGTTCCAAATGGGTTTACTTCAGATGATAAAAAGCCATGGCTTACACTTTTCAAAATCACTTAAGTCAAGCACACACTTCTTGAATAGACACCAATAATGAGAAATTTAATTTTGCCTTTTTTTGAACTGAACCTCAGATTAAGAAAAAAAAAAACAAATTCCATTCACAAAGATCAATTTTTTGACCACTAATATTTTGTAAACCCATCTCAAGGGTCACCTTAATTAGAAAATATTTGCATATAAGCATTGGTGCATCAGCTAGCTATCCATAACAACTCCCTAATATTGACTAACTCTTGTGAATGAATTAGAAAAATACTACCAAAAAATCCAGGTTTAATGAGGAGAAAGATGAAATATACTAATTATGAACAGGATAATAATCTTACAGCATGCTTTTATGAAGAGCAGTATTTGTTTCATGCCAAGTTCAAGATAGCTATAGATTTTGTACATATGGTTTGTGAAGTATATCAAGAGAAAAATGAGAATTGTCATTCAAAAAATAGTAGTGATAGTTTTCCACCATTTCTATAACATGGTGTCTTATCTGACAGTGACACAAACTGGGGCAATGAGTGTGCAAAGTCTATGTTAGATGAGAGACATGAAGTTTAATACTTGTTAAAGTTTTAGATGGCTGTATTTTCAGGTAACATAAGCATGATGTGACTGCTTAATCAAAATAATGGGAGTTCATGCTGCTTAAATGGGCTGAAAGCGTCCAGGACGAGGGAAGAAATTGCCTTTACTGGTCAGCACACCCAGAAGCTGGTAACTAGGTTTCACGTCTTAGGTACACTTGTTCAAGTGGCCACCCAGAGCTCTGTGCTAAGAAGCATTGTGGAGGCTGTTTAAAAAATTAAGAAAACTTAGATGATACGTAAAACCTGCCTTGAAGCACTACAATACAGAAGACACACTAGACGTATTCTAATTATGGAGGGCAAAGTTAAAGCTCTTTCACAAAAATTAGAGAGAAACAAGTTCTCATCCATTATAAAAATACCTTGCCTTAATACAACATATCACAAATTTCATATACATTAGTTAATATAATTTTTCACAATTTTTGGTAGCTCTCTATATGCAGTTTGGAGAAATCTAACAAGAACTTTCTAAAAAGGAGAATTGCCACACAAAAAAAATCACACCACTGCATGTTATGTAGCAAGTTTTGTGGTTCTGGATCTATTTGAGCTGAGGCTGGAGAGTCTTGTGCTGGCAGTGATGCTGAGGGCTTGGCACAGAGTAGACTAGGTTCTTAATCAGGGGATGTACCACCAAGGTTATGCAGACATGGTCTAGATGTTACACATGATTTTTATAATAATTACTTTTTTTCAGTCTCCATCTTCACCCTCAAGTGTTGTATGCCATCTCTGTTAACATGACCTGGTTTATTTGAGATGCTCCTTGTCAGGCTCAGAGTATCCTCATCACTGGGTGTTCTCCTCTGGGCCAGGGCTTCTGGCTGTGCCTGTGTGCCCAGGCTCATCCACTGTGCTCCTCCCTAGGAAATCCTTCCCAACTCCATCTTTCAGTGTTCCTGGAGCCAAACCCTACCAGCCTACAAGAACCAATGGTGCAAATCTCTTCCCATTCAGTGTTGCCACACTGGGAGTATTTACGCCAGGGAAATCAACTCCAGCTCAGGGCTTTGTTCCTGAGCTGGAGTTGATTTCCCTGGTGTAAATAAATAAAAGCTGTTTGTAAATAAAAATAATAAATTTATTTATAATAAATAAATAAATGTTGTAAATAAATAAGAGCTGTTTTTAAATAAATAAGAGCTGTTTATTAACCTTTGACCTATTTCATTTATAAACCAGCATCTACTAACTTAGAGCATAAACATGATCCTCATTTCACGTCCTGTATTGGTGATTCAGATGGGCAAGTTATTATTTTTTATTCTCACTCACACAACTAGCTCATAGAAGGTACTAAAGTAAAAATTTTAAAACTTAAGAATGGATTTTTTTTCAAGACTATAGGAAAGAAATGTTAGTCCCAGTAAAACAACAAAAAATTTTTTATCATTAAAAACAAACCATATATTATAATTGAAATAACTGTGAGTTTATATATATCATACATACTTTTCTTGGAAAAGAGTACACTGTTAATTTATATTAAGTTCAGTTCCAGGATCTTTGATAGTGTAATGAGTGTGAGGTCAAGTTGAGGATAACTGAAATAAATATTTAACCCCTTTTCTATTGGAACTGCAAAATTCTAATGGAAAATTTACTTAGCCTAACATGCTTGTATGGTTCCATTTTACTCAAAATTATTGCATTTGATTTTTCTTTTACGGATCAGGATCCTCATGATCAACTGAAAAGAAAAAGAATTAGTGGTGTATGCTCAGGAGACTTGAATCTCATGACTGGCCATGTGCCAGCTGAGCCCTGAGCCTCAGCAGAGTTGCAACACCTACTCTCTGGTTCATTGGACTTACCCAGGCCAGCTAACAGGGAGGTGAAGATGGTCAACCACCACACCAGGGAACCGAGAGAGTCTACAACTGCAAGCAGGAGAATCCCATCCATCAGCCATGTGGGATCTAAGCCCCCTCTCAATTTAGAGGTGTAGTGGACATCACCACCCCAGGGTCCACAGGATGGAGGAATATAATATGGATTAGAGTGGACATACCAGTATGGAACTATTATGACTCTAGCAATGGAAGAAATTGTATCATTGATTTGGAGACAGTGGCCATGGGAGTTGATGAGGGCAGGGAGAGGGAAGAAGAGATGTGATGTGGGGGCATTTTGGGGACTTGGAGTTGTCCTGAATAATATCGCAGGGACAGAAGCAGGACATTATATATCCTGCCATAACCCACTGAATGGACTGGGGAAGAGTGTAAACTGCAATGTAAAGTATAATCCATGCAGTGGAGTAATGCTTCTAAATGTATTCATCAAATGCAATGAATGTGCCGCAAGGATGAAAGAGATTGTTGATGTGGGAGGAGTGGGGGTGTGTGGGGTATATAGGAACTTCTTCTATTTTTTAATGTAACATTTTTTGTGATCTATGTATCTTTTAAAAAAGGATAATTAAAAATAAAGCAATTTAAAGAAAGAAATTATAAAAAGAAAAATTAGAAAACATAAATCAAAGAAAAAATGAAAAAAAACCCAATATTGTCGATGTAGAACAAGCAGAATTAGAGAAATAAGAGTCTTGAACAAAAAAAATTACAGCCACAGCAAACAGATGGCACTGCAATTAGCAAAAATAAAAAAAGGAAACTGAAAAATAAACAGCAAATTAAAATGAAGAAAGCAGCTGGTTTGCTAACAAAACCTCTGGCATCAGTTGCATCAATTGTACCAGCCTGAGGAGAGCAATAGTGAACAAGAAGATGTAAGAGACACTGATGGAGATGATGTTAAAGACACCAAGGAGGAAGATGATGGCAGCACCAATGAAAAGGCAGATGCTATCCTAACTTCTTGAAGTCAACATGAGAAATTTATTTTTATGATGGTATGGTTTTTCCTCAGTTTTTCTTTTGAATAATGGTATCCACCTTAAAATTTGAAAACGTAAGCAAATATTGTAAAATATTTCTCAAGATATATGCAGATCAGAGGATTCAATTAATTCATGTTCATTTTCATAAGTTAATTGGGAAATAAAAGAAGCACAACTGTCTCCTTTAGAAAATATTTTATTTTACTCTTCCACATATAACTTGCTGACTTAAGGTTTTTCATTAAGCATTTTTTGAGCAACTGTTGCTTGTGTTGCTACAGTAGATGAAAAATAAAAGCAAATTTATTCTCACAGGGGATAATTCCTTAGATTTGTTGGAGAGTTCAAGGGCTGGTTGATTCTTGTCAGAAAGGAGGGTCAGAAAATGGAACCAAACATTCTGATGATTTCCCCATCAAAACATTTACCCAATTCTGAAGGATTAGACAGAAAAAAATATCAACTAGGAGTCAATATGGTTACACCAAGAATAAATGCACTCAAAATAAACTCTTTGATTGATTCAGGGGGGTATGGTGAATTTAGTATTTCCAGATTTCAGCAAGACATTTGACAGAGTTCTTGGGAATAAGATTGAGAAATATTAGCTACATTGCAATTTGGGAAGTATGTAACTGATTGAAAAATGATGCAAAAATATCACTAATAGATCAATTTTAACCAAGAGAAGATGATTGTGGTTGAATTTAACCCATTTCTCTTTAGCATGTACAGCAATTTGTATCAATAAATGAAATTTTCAAATGATATCCATAAAAGTCATGGCTAATGCACTAAAAAACAGGAATAGGATTAAAAAATATCTCGTTAGAGTTTCCATTCTGTGTATGATAGAGTAGCTTGTGGCAGACTCACCAGTCCTGCCAAGAATATCTAAAAAAAAAAAAAAAAACAGATAAAATACAAAAACAAACAAACAAAATCTTCTGTTGAAGGAATCTAAGAGCTGCTGTGGAAACCAGTTCATAAGAGGACAAAATTCCAGAGACAGTAAAGCCATTTGGCAAGGATAGTCAGCATTCTACAGCTACTTTTTCCTTCAAGATATTTGCCAATTCTGGGTGTGTGGGTCATTGGATGAGGATCTAGGACCATGGCTCAAGAGGAGGACCACTACTAAAAAGCAGAAATCTGCAGAACTTTTTGCAGTGTCACAAGTCTAGAGAGACAAAAAGTATGGTTGATTCTGGTGAGAAAGGAAGGTCAGAAAGTGGAACCAAACATTCTGCTGGTTTTCATCTCAAAACATTTGCCCAATTCTGAAGCTGTAGGATGGGAAGTGAGAAGCCAGGCAAACAGTCTCTGAAAATCAGTGGAATTTTTGGCAGACTTAAGGTGCTAAAGAGGCAAGGATTAACTCAGACATTCAAGCAGAATACCTCAAATGCTATGCCCTAGAATAAGGGCAAACCAGAGGTAGATAATCCTTTGTGGCATGCGACCCAGTCTCTAGTCACCTCAATCCCTAGATGGATCAAGTTGATCACCCTCTACTTTATCTGCCTAGCAAAGGAAAGGGTAAGCCCTCTCTGGAGGAAAATATCATCTGAGATCTCTACAATTTTTAAAAATACATATTCAATAACAATTTATCAGACATCCCAAGAAATAGGACCAAGTGACCAAAAACCAAGGCAAAGAAAAAAACAAAAACAAACAGTAGAAATATACCACAGATACCAGAGATACAGAAAATATTGAAGTTATCAGAGAAGGAATTTAAAATAGCAATGACTAGAATGTTCAAGACAATAGGCAGTCAAAGGAGAAAAAGAAGAAAATTGGAGAATTGCATGAGATATTCTGATCTATTAAGATAATCAAGCAGAAATTCTAGACTGAATTTCTATAACTGAAATTAAGAACTCAAAGATGACTTTAAATAGCATATCAGATTCAGGTCTTCAATATAAAAGAATGCCTTACTTGGAAACAGGTCAAAGAAAATATATAGAATGAAGTAAAGAGAAAAAAGGAAATACAGAAAAAAGCATAATAGACATATGGAAGACAGTGAAAAGGTCTAACACACATGTAACTGGAGTCCAAGAAGTTGAGGAGAGTGAATGGAGCATGAGTAAAGAGCTAATAGTTGAGAATTTTTCTAAATTGATAAAGTACATAATGTCACAGATTCAAAAAGTTCTGCAAACTCCAAGCAGGAGTAATACAAAGAAGACATTATAGTCAATATGTGGAAAAGTAATGATAGAAACGTTAAGACCAGCCAGAGAATAAAGACCATTATCTTGGGAAGCAGATGTGGCTCAGGTAACTGAACTCCTGCCTACCATACAGGAAGCCCAGGTTCGGTTCTGGTGCCTCCAAAGAAGACAGTGAACTGGCATAATGGGCAGGCACAGTGAGCTGACACAAGATGATGCACTAAGATGATGCCACCAAGAGATACAGCAAGGAAACAAAGCGAGATGCAAAAAAGCAGGGAGCAGGGGTGGCTAGGGTGATTAGGTACCTCCTCCCACGTGGGTGGTCCCAGGTTAGGTTCCTGGTGCCTCCCAAAAAGAGAAGACCAAAAACAATGAGGTGGTTGGGAGAAATAAACATCTTTTAGAAAAATCATTATCTATTATCTTCATAGGAGAAACAATAAAACTTATGGTTGACCTCTCAATAGAAACAATAGAAATCAGCGCGGAGTTTTCATAGTTTTCCTTGCTTTATTCTAGACACCCAGCACTCTTACTCATTTCTTTCTTAGATACATGACATAAATATAGAAAACTTGGTTCCATTGCCTTGTTTATCCTGTTGCTGTTCATGAGTTTTAATTAGATGATATATTTGGGAAGATATTATGAAAGATCAGAAATATTCCTATCACATAAACAGATATTATATTCATATTTCCATTGTCTTTCAAGAAGTAGTGCTTATTTACTGTTCAAAGTTCTATTCTGATGATCTCTCCCAGTATCTTTTTATATCCCAAACATCCCACTCTGAGTAGAAACATATGTTTGAGACTTTCCTTAAGAAACAAAAGCATATCTTTAGATTAAAAAATAAAATAAACATATTTTTCAGAGTGGTAATGATTTTGTGTAGGTATCTCCAAAGATTCAGATTCAACTATCTTTATGGAAACTACCACAAGTTGTCTCTGATGTGTTCATTCTGGGTCACATGAAAATGCTATTACTCTTGTAAGATATTGAAAGATTTAAAAGTGCCCTGGAAATGTCCCCAGAACACTACATGATGCCTCCTGGAATTTAGTGTACAATTTATTCATTGTACTGTTAAAGATACTCTTGTCAAGGTTTGCTTCTGAAAAACTTACACTCCACCAATACAGTAATGAGTCAGAAAGTATAACTATGCGCATATGTCTTGGAAGAATAAAATCCCATGGAGGAATATGCTTCTTGCATCCCTGCTTGTTATAAAACTATTTCATATAATATATGCAGAAATACATGTGCAATCCAATTTTTGAGCTTTGTGAGTTATTAACTCTCAGGGCCAAATTTTCATAAGTTTTATATAGAAATGAAAGAACCCATTTCTTACCTTTTTTCTTTTCCTCTGCTAGATTGGCAAAGGATATGTTTTTCCTATTCTCTGAACCCCTTAGTATACCTTATCAAACCCCTACAGTTAGAAAGTTGAATTATGATGGGGATTTTTGTTTATTAACTCAACTTTTATTGGGTACATAATCTTTGCAAACAGGAGTACACTGGAGAACTGACTAGTCACTGATGGTGCTCATTTCTTCCCATCTCTTTAAGTGACATCACAGTAGTAGCTTGAAATAGGCTCTGGTGGACCATGGAAACCTGCAAACCCTGATAATCAGGGCTCTTTCTGTAGAGCTACTTTACCTGCCCAGCACTTTGTGCAGATCTCTATGCCTGGCCCAGGAAAAGTGCTGGACAAATTTTCAACTAAATGAGTAAATGAAAGACACTTTGCAGATTATATTGAAGAAACTTCAAAATAAGCATAATACATAGTTTCTGTCCTCAAAAACCTTAGAGTATAGTAAAAGAGCCAAGACTAACATATTTTAAAAACCAGATAGCAATTCAAGTTAAATAACAATAAAGCAATGACAATATGTGCTATAATTAGCAAGTGGGCAATATGGATAATAAGTACTTTGATCCCTAAGTCAAAGAGCCAAGAGGGATTGCCTCACATGCATGTAAATTTGTTAAGGAGATATTTGTTGTTTCTGTACCTGTACCAGGCATTATTCTGGCCTATGGGTATTATCAATGAACAAAGCAAATAAAGATCCTGCCCTTTGGTGTTTACATTCTAATAGGGGAGACAAAAAATAAGATAAATTAAGCAAAATATGTATCAAACATATTTGATAAGAGAGAAGGCTGTAGAGAAGAGAATAAAGCAAGGAAGGGGGATATTCCTGCAGCCAAGAGTAAATCCTCTGCAAAGGGAGTGTTTAAGGAATGAAATCTGTTTAAGGAATGAAAAGGAGTGAGTAGTGTGAGGGATTGCCAGGAGCCCAGTGTGGCTGGGGTGGAGTGAATGCTGAGCAGAGTAGTAGAAGAAGAGAGGTAAGCCAGGGACCAAGTCACGTTGGGCCCCCAAGGTCATGGTACGATTGTTGGCATTAGCCTGAGAGAAATGGGAAGTTACCAAAATGCTTTGAGAAGAGGGGCATGGTTTGGATGTACTTAACAAGATCTCTCCAGCTACTGCACTAAGAAAAGCTTGAAGTGGGTGTCAGAGGAAAAGCAGGAGGTCAGTTAGGGGCTATAATAATAATCTTAGAAATTACTGTAGGTCAGATCAGGGTGGTGGTGCTGAGGATGGTGAGGTGTGGTCAGATTCTGGCTACATTTGGGAAGTACGACCAGTAATATTTGCTGACGGGCCAGATGTGGGGTGTGAGGGAAAGAGGCACATTTTTGGCCTCCGCATGTGAAGAATGGAATTGCCAGTTGTGAGGTAAGAAGGGCTGTTGGAAGGAGCAGGTTTAGGTGGTGAGGGGACATGCCAGGAGCTCAGTTTTGCAGAGGTTAAATTTGGGATGCTGGTTAGATAGCTAAGCAGAGACGGGATTGCAAAGGTCACTGGCCACCTTGGCAGAGCAGTTTCGGGGAACAGTTGGAGGAGAATATGGCAAAAACTTGGTTAGAATGTGTTCAAGAGAGAATAAGGGAAGAGAAATTGGAGATAGTAAAGATTAAGATGATACTTTCAGAATGTTTGCTGTGAGGGAAGAAGAGAAATAAGACTGGAGAAAGAAATGCAGTCAAGAGGCTTTATTCTTTAAATGCAAGAAATAGCAATCTGGCTACTGCAGGGAAGGAAGAGAGATGGAAAAACTGCTGGGGAGGCATTAATTCCACTGAAAACGGAAGTTGGGGCTTCAAATGCTTATATTAATAGCTTACTCTAGAAGATTAACTCTAATAATCCAGTATGTTTGTTGTTGTTATTTTTTGGTTAGTTGGCAGGCCTACTATCTTAAGTACTTAACACATTTAGACCTTTATCATAAAATTTTATCACAAAATATGCAAAAAGTCAATTCTATTAAATTAATAAAAGGTTTTTAGGAAAGATGAAAAATTAGTCATTGAAAATTTTAAATTTAAAAGATTATTGAATTTGTTGTCTTCATTTTACCCAAGTCTTTTCTTAAGCTAGTGGTCTGCAATGCATCAAGAAAATTTTGCCAGCATCAGTTTTTGAAATTGCACTTTCTTTTTCATAAAGCTAGCTTATGAAATTTAATTGATAGCTATAGCTCTCTTCTCTAAAGAAATGAGCATGGAAAAGTAGCATTTTAAAAATAGATACAGAATTTTCTTTTACCTGTTTTATTTCCTTTTTCCTGTTCACTGGCTCGATAATTATTTTTCCTAAATTATAGATGTTTTATTTGAATAGGATATAGACAGTCTTTTCGCAGGTTTAATTCCTGTGTTCTTACAGTGTTAGGACACAGCTAGTGTTCACTAAATACTCTTCGATTTGATTGAGCTCACATTTACATATTACATGTTAACCTATATTTTTTTTCCAAAAAATAGCTGTCATTTGTTATATTTTTATCACACATCACACCCTGTAAAGGTGCTCTACATATTTTCTCATTTAATTATCCTTTAATCCTCTGTAAGTTTTTTTTTCCTTTCTATTCTAAGTGGATTGTTCATTGACTTATTACCTATATGTTAGTCAAAGTAACCCAATGTAAGAGGGAACTATTCTGCTTTGTTCCCTCACTTGCTTTTTTTAAAATTAATTTTCAATTATTATTTTTAAAGAGGCTTAAATTACAAAAATGTTACATAAAAAATATAAGGGATTCCCATATACCTCACTCCCTCCCCTTCCCATACTTTCCCACATTAACATCTTTCATTAGCATGGTACATTTGTTACAATTGATGAACTTATATTGAAACATTGCTACTAATCATGGTCTAAAGTTTACATTATGGTTTATACTTTGCACTGCACAATTTTATAGGTTTTGACAAAATGTATAATGGCTTGTATCCATCATTGCAGTGTCATGCAGAATAATTCCAAAGTCCCCAAAATGCCACAGAATACACCTATTCTTCCCTCTCCCTCCCCTCAGAACCTCTGGTGACCAGTGCCTTTATATCAATGTTACAAGTTCTTTCATTACCAGAATAATAATACACCCACTTTGGCCATAGCTGCTATCTGACCTTATGTGTGTTCATTCCTCAATCTTGAGTATTTGCAGATGGTGATAACTACCCTGCTTCCAACTGAGAGGGGGCTTAGATTCCATGGGGCAGATGGGCGGAACTGTCTTGCTTGCAGTTGTAGATATTGTTTATTTGGGATGGGTGTTGTCCATCATCATTCTTTTGTTAGTTTTCCTGGGAAAGTCCGATGAATTGGAGGGGGGTAGTTGTTAGCTGCACTGTGCTGAGATTCAGGGCTAAACCAGCAAGTGAACAATGTGAAGATTTAAGTCTCTGGGACACGTATTTGATGGGCATAGTGCTAATTATAGGTTCCAATGAAAGGGGCAGAAGAACCACGTGTAGGTAAATTATAAATGCAACCAACTCCAATACATTGCAGGAACAGGTTATCATATATTCCAAGGTAAGGCCCACGGACAGGGTGCCAAGTTCCTGGGGTTGCCTGCCCTGCCTACAGTGTCCAGATGTCTCTGGAGCCCTCAGGAGCTCCACTGCTTGAGGCACTATCTCCTGCGGCAGTCGGTGAGATTCTCCTAAGACATAAGCATATTCTCTGGAATGATTTCCTGACTCAACTTTGAAATTTCTTAACCATAAAAACTCATTTGTATTTGATTATTTTCCCCTTGTGGTCAAGATATGTAAGTTAAATTTTTATTATCCTCACAGTTGAGGAAGTGGCAGCTTACAAAGAAGGCAGAATCCTATCTACATTGGCAGAATCTTAGAGGTCTACTTCTTTGCCTTCCAAACTCCCTCCTGGCAGTTAAGGGCCCAGGAGTTGGCACTAGTTGGGATCTTCTCTCCAACAATTCTGGATCTTATTGGGTCTGGAAGTGAAAACTTAGCTGCAGCAGGAGCAGGTTAATTCCTTAAGGGTGATCCTAGGATCCAAACTAGGCTTGGAGGGATTGTGGGCCTATTTCACTCTCTTCCCTTTTAGTGTTTAGTGTGTACTCTCTGTTGTTAATCCTTTTTAGAGGTGTTAGAAGTCCATTATTCTAGAGGGCAACATTTATTTAGTGTTTTTACAAGTTATAAAGCTTGACATCTAAGGAGAATCTTTATTCACACCTATAATTCTACCATGAAACAATAAAAGGGTTGGCCTGTGATGTCAGACAGACTTTGTCTACCTGATAATTTGCAATTGGCTACTCCTGGCACGCAATAGCTTTCATGAAATTCCAATGCTGTGTAATCATTTTATTGTCTCAGAAGATGCTTTTACCTTTTTTCCCCTAGTTTGTTCATCTTTGTGATAACTTCTAATTCCATTTGATTTATTTGTGTATAATTTCCTTTCCAATGTGCTGTAATTTTGTGTGGTGTGTCACTACCAAAAGCATTGTTAATATCAAAGTTGCATTTTTGTTTAGATTATTTCAGGATTTACTTTGAACCTAAAAGCTAATATTTAAAAAAAAAACAAAAACAAACCAACAAACATAATAATGCATGGGGTTTTGTTTTGTTTGTTTTGCTTTCCAGTCCAGGCCAGAGTAAACTCAACTTTAATTACCAGGTTATACATATTTCCCTGAGAAAAATAGTGAATAAAATCAGTATGTCCACTCAACAGTTAAAATTTGAGAAGACAATATAAAATACAAATATGAAATGGACTGAGACTTAATTCCTTTATACAAAGAAAATGAAATTCCCTCTTTTTTCTTTGTAGCCCAAATCATGTGAAATTGTGAAGACATTTATGCCACAGTATTTGTCCATGTGTTTCTACATAGTGGGCAATGTGTCATCTGAGACTTTGAAGAGTTAGAATTAAAAATAGAAACTTTTCACTTATTTGCAATTGTATATGTGAAATTACTACACAAAGATTGTTTTTCTAATTCCTGTAAATATTAAAAGTAGAAATTCTGTTAAATTGAATAAATGGTATAGTTAGAGGCTGTTATATATTTTTGTAAAGTTTTAAATCACCTTTCATTAGAAAGTCTATATTTTAAGAATGCTTTATGAAAATTAAAATGTTCTAGTCTAAGTAGTTTGATTATAGTTGAAATTTTATATTTACTTATTTTTTAATAAATTGCCTGTTTTATTTAAAGATACATAGATCACAAAAAATGTTACATTAAAAAGTATAAGAGGTTCCCACATACCCCACCCTCCTACATCAACAACTTCTTTCGTCATTGTGGCACATTCATTGCATTTGGGAATACATTTTGGAGCACTGCTGCACAGCAAGGATAATAGTTTACATTATAGTTTACACTCTACCCCAGTCCATTCAGTGGGTTATGGCAGGATATGTAATGTCCAGCATCTGTCCCTGCAATATGATTTAGGAAAACTCCAAGTCCCAAAAATGCCCCCACATCACATCTCTTCCTCCCTCTCCCTGCCCTCATCAACTCCCATGGCCACTTTCTCCAGATCAATGCTACAGTTTCTTCCATTAGTAGTTACAATAGTTCTATAGTAGAATAGCAGTAAGTGCACTCTAATCCATATTATATTCCTCCATCCTTGGACCCTGGGTTGGTGATATCTTCTCCACCTCCATATCGAGAGGGGGCTTAGATCCCACATGGTTGATGGATGCAATTCTCTTCTTGGAGTTGTAGGCACTCTTGGTTCCCTGGTGTGGTGGTTGACCATCTTCACCTCCCTGTTAGCCAACCTATGCAAGTACAACAAACTGGAGAAAATGAGCTGCAACTCTGCTGAGGCACAGGGCCCAGCTGCACATGGACAGTCCAGAGATTGAAGTCTCCTGGGTATACACCAAACCCAGCACCAACCACAGGTTCAGAAAAAGTAACAGAAGAGGCATGTGTAGAGAGGTCACATCTGAGTCCAACTTCATCACATTCAAGAACACAAATTACCAGGTAGGGCCCACGGACAAGGCACTGATCTCCAGAGCCAACAGCCATGGTCATAGAACCTGTGTGTCTCCATAGCCCTCAAGAGCACCAGTACCTGGGATTGTATCTAGTTTGGCTGTCTCTAGGATCCTGCTGAGGCGTGCATAAGCGTGACACCTCTGATGACCTCCTGACTCTTTTTTGAAGACTCTTAGCCACATAAACTCATTTGTCTTTACCATTTCTGCCTTTTAGTCAAGGTCTCTTTCTAGTTGCATCACCAGTTAGTGGTTGGTAGTAGTCCCTCAGCACCAGGAAGGCTCATTCCTGGGAGTCATGTTCCATGCTGGGGGAAAGGTAATGTATTTACATGCTGAGTTTGGCTTAGAGATTGGCCACATTTGAGCAACATGGAGGCTCTCAGGAGGTAACTCTTGGGCACCCTGCAGCTCTAGGCCTACTTCAGATTTTAGGTAAACAGGCTTATGGAGATAGTCATCAGTATCAAGGGCTCATCATTGGACCATCCGTCTTCACTGGTCTTTGCCATTGCACTTGGGGGATTGTTGCTGTTCTGCTGGGGAATGTGGCATAGCTCCCCTGGCTAGGAACTCCATTCTCCCTCAGTTGTCATTTGTAACTCTAACTACTATGAAAATACTCAAAATATATCCAAATATTTTTAGGTACCCTATATACATGCCCTGGAGAACTCCCTCCCTACCATGTGTCCCCCATCAATAACATCTCACAACAGCCATAGTTGAACCTCTCTGTGGTCCTAAACTTCTTCAAAAATGAAGCCTAATATACTGCCAAAATCAATAATAGGAAAATGAAGTAGTAGTGATAGGTTTAAAGATTAGAAATAGAATACACAATAGTTCAGAAAAACTAAAGGTAAAAATAAATTGGGGTATTAAAAAATGAAAAATATAAAACTTTGTTTTTGACGTTTGCCTTTCATTACAATAGGTGTTGCCCTGTATTTACAGTGGCAAGGTAATTTCTTTCATTTCTTCCTCAGTGTCTACTTCCTTTCTTTTTTTTTTCTTTATAATTTTCCATTTTGATTTAAAAAAAGTTTTAGATCACAGTAAAGTCATATATACAATATAGGGGACTCCCATATATCCAACATCAAACCCTTTTCCCCCTTCCCAGCAATGATCTTTTTACATGTTCATGTTTTATTTGTTGCAGCTGAAGTACAGATAGTTACACATAGCTATCAAACAGGGTCCATTTTGGATAACATTATGGTTTATATTTTAGACTGTACAATTTTCTAAATTTTTAGTTACAATGTTTTACATTGTAAAATTATATTTCACATATGTTTTACATTATGGTTTGTATTTCAGCCTATAGAGTTTTATACATTTTTGGTGTAATTTAACATGTTCTATATCCATCATTGCACAATCTTGTGGAAATCTTCTGTTGCCCCCCAATTCCCCTGCTTCCATCTATTCTATTCCTCTCTCCCCCTTCCCCCCGGGCCCACAGTGACAACCAATCTTCACTGCTTGAAGGACCAGATTCACAGATAATTGCAACAATGCTGAGGGCTTGACATACTAGACTGCCCTCCCCCATTGGGAGCTACCAATTCCCTCCAGAGTCACAATGCCCTTTGTTTGAGAACATCAGGCCTCCCCAGGATGTGAGTACACCTTCCCACTCATTGTATGGGTCTCCACCCAATGATACAACACACTATGATAAGACAAGCACTCACACACTCTCAGCAGCCTGCCCCTGTGCCAGATGTTCCCCCTTAAGCAACTTAAACAGGTAAACCTTCCTTATAATATTCTCGAAAGAGTTTTCTCAACATTATAGTTTCAGTCACATACCCCACAATCTCCTATGTTCAACTGTTCCCCCAGCCCTCCCCCCAATTCCTTGGGCCATCTGACCCATCCTTTCCAACCCTAGACCCCTCAATCCTGCAAAGCCCCACCCAAAGGTATCCCTATACCCCCATCTTTTCCCTTCCCTGTACAAATACTTACCTCCAGTTTATCATCGATTTCACCCATGTAAGCACAAGCTCACAACCTTCCAGTCCACCCCAATTTCCTCTAAGACTATCATCCAGTCTCTAACTCTACAGCTTGGCTTGCTTATTTCATATCAGAGAGGTCATATAGTATTTGTGTTGTAGAATTTGAGAGAAGTTCAATTATTTGAGTATAGAGAGGCCAGGACTCAGGAATGATTTTGAGAAGGAAAAATGGTTTATTGATGGCCGGCTGGACTCGGGAACTTCTGTTTGAATCCCGAGCCCCGAACAAGATTTTCAAACGTCTTTTATACAGAGAGGAAAGGCCAAATGGTCCCTTTGTTTCAGTTCTCAACAGGCTTCAATTAGCATATCTATCTTCCACATCTTAGGTAAGCTTTTAGCATGGACTCCAGATGTTCTAGATAAGCTTTTAGCATATTTACTTTTTGCATTTCCCCTAAATACTTAAAGTTAATAGCCCTTGCATTGTTAAACTGTTTCCTGGGACTGGAGCCTGTTGTCATTGTCCCTAAGGGCAGGACTGCAGCCTCTTACCATTCCACACCCACAGCCTTCAGCTTAGGTTATCTCTGAAGAGACAAAGAGCCTTCCACCCATAGCCCACATCATTCCCCCCCTTTTGCCAAAGTTAAACTTGCTAAGCTTTGGCATAATTATTGTTGGAGCTATGAGGTGGATGGCTGTTTGCTGTTTTGATTGATTATTTATCAGTCTTTAGTACAGCATCCAGGACTGTTTTTAGAAGTTTAGAACTTTTCATTCTGGACAGCAGAATCTTGGGCAGGGGCCTCCTGCAGTTATTCTGCTGCCACTGGCACTCACGTGGATTTCCAGTCAGGTTCCAGATCCATCTATTACTTTTATTTTACTCTTAAAGAGTTTACACCTTTAATTTAAAAGGGGTGCTGAAGGGAGACGATCTCTTTTCTGTAACTGCTTCCTGCTGGCCATGGGCTGTAGTCATTGCCTAATAAGGTGTAAAACTCTTAATTTATTCTAACTGGAGGAAGATGGATCTGGCATTCTGTACGAAGTTGGATGAAGTTTTCATATGGTTAATAAGATATTCACTCTGAAAGAAACAAACTTAATTAAAAATTTGGAATACCCGTTTTTAAAAGAGGACACATTGGATTACAGAGGTAGACAAGGTTAGATGCCTATAAAGATGGCACTCCTTAAAAGCTGGTGGGAACAGCATATATATTCTTTTTTAAGTTATCCATCTTTAGAGATAAATTGCAACAGACACTTAGCTTTGTCTGAAGACACATTCCAAGCTGTTCAATGATTGACACTCATTCACTCTGTCAGATGCTCCTGGTGAACTGGCACTCCTTGGGCAACTGGCTTCACTCAGGATTAGAACACTAATTTGGAAATACTCTTAGTTTTCACCTGTGGGAGTGATCAGAACTACAGAATAAAGATTTTTACACCTTGGTTTTCATTGTGCAATTTCTAGCAATTTTGACTTGTTCAATAAGTGACTCACCATCAGCAAGCAAGCCTCACTTTTGCTACACAGCAGAGTAGAGCAGAATATAGAAGTTGACTGAGACTGGCTGAGACTGCCACCTTATTCTATAGACATGTTATTAACTGTTTAGAAAATGATTTTCCAGGAATTTAACACGTCTAATATACTTCTGCACTTGATCCAAAATAGAAAAGATAAATTACAATTATTAGGCATATATTTAGTACAGGATAAAAGTACAGCACTTAATATTAACTAATGTATTACTTAATGCATAAGGATTCAGAGTTGCAATTATTAGTTTTGAGTTTCAGGTTTGTAATACCTTACATGTTATCTCTCCATGAGAGCAGGCCATAATGCCAATTGTGTTTAAGTTTCACTTACAGTATCCTGGTATCATGGCTCCACTTAGCATGTTCTTCAATGCAGTGAGCAAGTCGCAGCATCCTTGATCTTAGAGAGATTTTCCAGTATTCTACTAGCCTGGTGCATAGTGCTCTCTGGCACTATGGAACAGTGCCAGTCTGGAGGCGATATCCATTGTACACTTGGCTGTACCGAGTCATTATTGGCTGCTGCAGGAGCTTGAAACTGCAATATAGTTTCCATCGACTTCAGGAGCAGAACCAGAGACTGATATAGCACATATTTTAATTGAGGGGTCAGTGACCAGCCTAGCCAATAACTCACATGAAGAGGCCACCTGTAATGTATTCAAGGCCTGGTTTGAATGCACAAGAGTTTGACAATGTTAAAATTTATTCCTTGTTTTTATATATATTTTAAACAACTTAATGCAACACATATATCAAATGACTATTACTTACACAATTTTACTATGAAGATAACAGTAGGTACTTTACTTTAGTAATAGAGGAAAAATATTATTTTTCATTGTTAGAATGAAAACAGAATATTTCCAATAGAATCAAGACAACTTTTTATTACCAGTTACTTAAATGTGTACTTTGCAGTGGCCTTCAGACAGGTTTATTATCATGAAGTTATTTCTGCTACCAATACCAATCTAAGTTTTTTAGTTAACAATGACTTCTACAACTAGAACTATTTAAACATTTTCAGTTTGGAAGATGTTTTACAAACTCTTTATAATTGACTATAACCACATTGACTAGCCACCTCATGTTTAAATAAACTTACTAAATTACAATTACCAATGAAAGAAATTCACTCTTTATTTAAGAGAGCATATCTACAATCTTTTTCCTTCAGCCTAATTTCACTCATTAAAGATTTCATACATAATGTTAATTTAGTTTATAAATTAACTATGGGAGATTACACTCAAGTTAAATAAAATTGAAACCATAATAGTTTATGCAAGGAATGTTCTCTTTTTTCCTTACAGGAAGCTAAAAACTTCTTTTCTTTAAGTTATGAAAATTATTAATTTAAAAGCATACTGACTACTAGGTTTTAAAACACATGCATACTGACTACCAGGTTTTAAAACACATTACACAATTACTTAATTTTAAAAATCATAACCCAGAAAAGATCTCTCCATAGTTTTTATGGACTTTCCTTTACTTACTGAAATTTGTTAATAGAGCCACTAATTACCTTTATTTTGTTGGAAGGAAATCTTCTGGAAGAAAATAAGGCTCACCAGATTGTGGAGATTTATTCTCAATCTTGCAATAAGGGGTGCAGAGCCAGATATGACTGGTGCCATGAACAAAGAAAAATGACACAATTTATACCCCTAAGCCTAGCATGCAAGCTCTTCCTCTGTTTTTCCATAGATTGGATACTTCAGAAGTTACATCTTATCTGAGATTTAACTTTCCCATGCAAAAGTTTGTGATTTAACTGCTTCCTCTATCACATTCCAACCATTTTAGTTTGTACCTGCTCCCCTTTGTCAAATAAGGAATAGAATTTAGTGCTGAAATGGCACCGACTTAGTTAGCTCCTTCTTGGGCATCCTTCCACTGCCCATAGGACTGGCCTAAACTGGTCTCCTCCACTGCTGTCCAACCCGGGAGTGGGAGACTGAGGCAGCAGGCCGCCAGGTTACATCAACATTTTTCTTATGTGAAAATTAACCTAATCTTTGTGGTTTTTTTTTTTTTTTTTTGCATTTTATGGCTGACAAAGGTTTAAACTGGGAAATTACCAGGCAAACTGATTCTTAATTCCCTAGCCTAGTAGATAGGTTTAATCTGCCACACCTAGTCTTGCCTTAAAAGCTCTTGCAAAGAGAAGGCCCTTTCCCAATTGTTTCTATAATCAGATTTCTATGACTTTTTCATCCTGCTTAGTTTAATTTGGGCTTTAAGAATATTTATAAATATAACTGCATATTTAATTTTTAACAATTTGAATAGACCTCTTTTAAGAATTTTTATTTGTTAATTTGATATTATCCTGATGTATGAAGACATACATTGAGCATTTTTTTTAAAAATGGGCAGACACAAAGAGTTAGACACAAACACAACTCATTGATATTACTTATAACTTGCATTATTTTATATACTGTTTAGCTTAATTAATTAGGGGTCCAGAAATACATATTACTTATATAACTGCATATTTAACCTCAACAATTTGAGCAAATAGGCAGATATAAATAGTTTGAGACAAAAACATAACTTTAATTACTTTAAACTTCTAATCTTTACAAAACAAGTGTGACTGCAAACATTTCAAAGACTCCTGAAACTTTCCTTAATTTGCACTATGACCATGCAGTTTATCACAAGAATTTTCCTTCTTACTTAATGGACTGTAATAACCAAAATGTTCTCAATGCCTTAGCACCATTTTGTTTTAGAACTTTATATTTTACCTTGAAATTAGCAGAATTTTGGATAAGCAACAAGATTAATTTTATATATATTTACTGAGGCTATTTGAAGCCTCAGGGAGACAGACTGCTTTCTCTCATGAATTGCCACTCTTAGGAACACTGACCGTCAAGGCAGGAGACTTCTCCCCCTCCACCCCCCTTTTTGATTTTGGAGATAATAAAACTCCAGTGGTCATTTAACCTTATTCCATCAGGCAGCCATTTATTTAGTTTACACTTGAATTCATGAGAGAAAGGGTTACTAATACCAGGAGAGGAGACAGTGATGTCCCAGCTCTTCTCAATTATGAAATAATCATAGGCAAAGGCAAAGGGTGAGGTTAGGCTTGAAGTCACCATAAACAAAGGAAAGGTTAGTTTAGAATTTACACTTAAATAATAGTTTCAGGCTAAATTCACCCAGCTATAATTTCAGTTATTGTCTTTCCACTGTTTTATAATATAAATGCATTTATAAATGGTTTTAACTCTTAGTTACAGTTTTTATTAATTTTTTAAAAACCTATTAATTTTATAACACCTTTAAATACCTTTCATTCGACTTATAAGTGGCCCGGACGAGCTCCCAATTTTTTCTTTAAAGTAAAAGAATAAATCTCTTGCAGTTAGTTTGAAATAAAAAGCTACTTTTCAGGATTTGATTTCTAGAACATAAATGTTCTTTTAAAAGAGGTAAGACTCTTCTTTAAACACTGAGGAAATGATGAGGTTAAAGCACAAGAAGCTACTGATAAAAGATTTTCTTTGTATATTGATCTTACTCTATTTTAATCATAAAATTTTCCTTCCACAAACCTTCTACACTCTCAGTATTCATTCAGGTTCTGTCCCACACTCTACTCCTTCCAATAATCAATCATTTTATCTTAGGACAAAATCATCTTCTGTTTCCTTACCAATAAAAACACTCCATATATCCCACATACTAAGTTACCAGGCAAACTTCTTACAACATATAATTGCCATTAATACTAAACAAGCTTGTTAAAATAATGAACTTTTCTTCACTTTAAATACTTTGTAGCATGTAATACCAGGAACAGATTTTTTTGGAAGCAAGTTGGCAGGGGAGATTGGCTGCCGAATAAGTTTGTTATAAAATTGCCTTTTATTATTATTATTATCAATTCAGTTTTGTTAAATAATGACTTTCTGCAATTAGCCATTTAAATACCTTAATTTAAACAATGCTTTGTAAAACTTTTATAATTATTTATACCCTTAAGACAAATTTTACCTTCACAGAACACATTCTCTTACTTAAAGTTACTACAATACCTTCTAAGAACCTGGGCAGAAAGCAAAGGTATTTTGGCTTTGACACCCTAAGGAGGGAACTTTACTGCATTTATTCTGATTCTACTTTTCACCCCCTTCACGTCCCCCACTTCCAGGCAGTCGGGTGCACAACAAACAGGAATGCGGCTTATGAATAGAAGGGTGGACTCACTGGAAAGGGGCAAGCCACTCCCCCCTTTCCAGCTTTCAGCCAAAATGGGCAGACAGAACCTACTCAAATTTGGCAACTCTCCCAGGAACCCAGCCACCCTGACTGGGACATTCCCAACAAAATTGGGTGCTTGGCGCAGACACAGATGGCCTCCAAGCCCCGGCAAAGGGCCAGACCAGAGACAAGACAGCAGAGCATGCACAAACATCTAGACTCTGCAAACATCCAGACTCCTCAGTTTTGCCCCATAATCATTTCACCCCCTTGCCAATGGCAAGGGAGGGCTCCAGCTTAGCTGTAATTCTACTTTACATAAGGACACAACTCCAACACTAGCATTGAGCTGACACAGACAGAAGCACAAAGGTCACTAATCTGACCCACAAGTTTATATATTTATTTTCACCATGGCTGCCCCCACAGCCATCACAAACCTCAGAACACTTAACATTTGGTATAAAGCGAATTCATTCATAATTTAGCACCATAACAAAAGATTTCAGCTAGACTTTTCCACTGTTTAAACCTTACACCCAGACCAAGCTCCACCAGAAAAGCCAATCCATTTTCCTGTAACCAAGTTTTGTTTTCCTTAATCTAGACCAATTTCCAGGACATTAGGACTTGAACCTATAAATAGCCCTTCCTATTAAAATCGAGACTCCACTCCTTTAGTGGATATAAGACCAGTACCAGATTCTAACATGCAGTTAGACAAACCCAAAACAGACAAAAATCGAGACTCCACTCCTTTAGTGGATATAAGACCAGTACCAGATTCTAACATGCAGTTAGACAAACCCAAAACACCAGGGCTTTTCCCCGGTTTTTCTCCTTTTCCCAAGCCTAGAGAGAACGGCTTCCCCCCAGCCTTCTGGGGCTACTAGGGTTCTCTCGGGAGGTGATCAGCCTCCCCTTCCTAGCAATTAAAGCTAGGGCCTTCCAGACTGTGCTCACCCGGGGAGCTTCTTCCAAGTTTGGAGTTCTTTTTTGTTCCCAGAATCTTTCTCTTCAGACCTTCCATTGCCCTCAATTTTTGTCGGGAAAATTCTGGTGGAACCCACATCTTTTCTGGATTAAATTTAATCCAGGGGCGCCCAGATTTGGGGTTCACCCGAGTCCTCCCGGCTTCCTCGGGGATTTGGAAGGGGCAGCAAAATGCTACCGTCTCTGGCCTTCCTTTGTTGTCCCACCAGAGTCACCAAAAATGTTGTAGAATTTGAGAGAAGTTCAATTATTTGAGTATAGAGAGGCCAGGACTCAGGAATGATTTTGAGAAGGAAAAATAGTTTATTGACGGCCGGCCAGACTCAGGAACTTCTGTTTGAATCCCGAGCCCCAAACAAGATTTTCAAATGTCTTTTATACAGAGAGGAAAGGCCAAATGGTCCCTTTGTTTCAGTTCTCAATAGGCTTCAATTAGCATATATATCTTCCACATCTTAGGTAAGCTTTTAGCATGGACTCCAGATATTCTAGATAAGCTTTTAGCATATTTACTTTTTGCATTTCCCCTAAATACTTAAAGTTTATAGCCCTTGCATTGTTAAACTGTTTCCTGGGACTGGAGCCTGTTGTCATTGTCCCTAAGGGCAGGACTGCAGCCTCTTACCATTCCACACCCACAGCCTTCAGCTTAGGTTATCTCTGAAGAGACAAAGAGCCTTCTACCCATAGCCCACATCATTTGTCCTTCAATGCCTGGCTTGCTTCACTCAACATAAGGTCCTCAAGATTCATCCATGTTATCACATGTGTTTGTACTGTATTCCTTCTTATAGATGAATAGTATTCCATTGTATGAATATACCATATTTTGTTTATCCATTCATCTGTTGATGGGCATTTGTGTTGATTCTGACTTTTGGCATAGTGAATAATGCCACAATGAACATTGGTGTGCATATATCTGTTTGTGTCCTTGTTTTCAGGTCTTCTGAGTATATACCCAGCAGTGGAATTGCTGGGTCATATGGCAAATCTACAGCTACTTTTTTGCTTTTGTTTTTTAATTTTTAATTTTTCTCTCTTTATTTTTTTTTAATGTTACATTAAAAAATATGAGGTCCCCATATACCCCCACCTCCTCACCCCACTCTTCCTACAGCAACAACCTCCCCCAATATTGTGGCACACTCATCGCATTCAGTGAACACATTTTGGAGCACTGCTGCATCACACGGATAATGGCTTACATTGTAGTTTACACTCTCCCCCAGTCTATCCAGTGGGCCATGGCAGGACATACAATATCCACCATCTGTCCCTGCAGTACCACTCAGGACAACTCCAAGTCCTGAAAATGCCCCCACATCATATCTCTTCCTCCCTCTCCCTGCCCTCAGCAGCTACCATGGCCGCTTTCTCCACATCAGTGCTACAATTTCTTCCATTGCTAATTACAATAGTTCCATAGTAGAATATCAGTAAGTGCACTCTAATCCACACTCTATTCCTCCAGCCTGTGGATCCTGGGATGGTTACGTCCACTCTACCTCTATATCAAGAGGGGGCTTAGATTCCACATGGATGATGGATGGAATTCTGCTTGCAGTTGTAGGCATTCTTGGCTCCCTGGTATGGTCGTTGACCTTCTTCACCTCCCTGTTAGCTGGCCAGGGTAAGTCCAATAAAGCAGAGGGTAGGAATTGCAAGTCTGCTGAGGCTCAGGGCCTGGCTGTCACATGGACAGTTCAGAGATTCAGGTCTCCTGAGTATACACCAGCCCCAACGCCAACCCCAGGGCCAGTAAAGTAACAGAAGAGGCGTGGGGAAAGGTCATATCTGAGTCCAACTCCATCACACTCAGGAACACAAACTCCAAACTAGGGCCAACTGACATGGCACTGAACCCCAGAGTCATCTGCCATGGCTGTAGAACCTGTGGGTCTCTGTAGCCCTAGGAGAACCAGTACATGGGCTTGTATCTTCTTTGGCTGTCTCTGGGACCCTGCTGAGACGTGTGTAAGCACGACCCTTCTGATGACCTCCTGACTCTTTTTTGGAGACTCATAGCCATATAAACTCATTTGTCCTTTCAATTTCCCCCTTTTAGTCAAGGCCAAAAAGCAGTTTTTAACACCTGATATTACATGTAGGTTGAGATATTCTGCTGGTCTGAGTTGACCCTTTTATTCAAGGTCTTTTTCTAGTTACATAATCATATAGCCAGTTTTTTGAGAAACTGCCAAACTGTCCTCCAGAAAGGCTGGATCCTTCTACATTCCCACCAGCAGTGGATGAGTGTTTGTTCCTTTCCTCCACATCCTCTCCAACCCTTGTAGTGTTCCTGTTTTTTTTTTTTTTTTTGATAGCCTCCAGTCTTATGGGAGTAAGATGGTATCTCATTGTAGTTTTGATTTGCATTTCCCTAATAGCTAGTGACTTTAAGCATTTTTTTCATGTGCTTTTTTAGCCAAATGTATTTCTTCTTTGGAAAAGCATCTGTTCAAATCTCTTGCCCATTTTGAAAATGGGTGGTTTGTTTTTTCTTATTTTCAAGATATAGGATTTCTTTATATATGCAGGATATTAGTTTCCTATCAGATACATGGTTATCAAATATTTTCCCACATTGGGTAGGCTGTCTTTTCACTTTCTTGACAAAATCCTTTGAGGTGCAAAAGGATTTAATTGTGAGGAGGTGCCATTTATCCATTTGTTCTTTTGCTGCTCGTGGGTTGGATGTGAAGTTCATGAAGCCATTTCCTATTACAAGCTCCTGTACATGCTTCCCTACATTGTTTTCCAAGGTCTTTAGGGTCTTGGCTCTTATATTTAGGTCTTTGGTCCATCTTGAGTTGCTTTTTGTATAATGTGTGAGATGGTAATCCTCCTTCATTCTTTTGCATATGGATATCCAGTTCTCCAAGCACCATTTGTTGAAGAGGCCATTCTCTCCCAGTTGTGTGGGCTTGGTGACTGGGTCACATATCAGATGACTGTATATGTAAGGATCTATATCAGAACTCTCAATTCAGTTAATTGGTCAGTATGTCTATCCTTGTGCCAGTATCATGCTGTTTTCACCACTGTAGCTTTGTAGTATTTTTCGAAGTCAGGTATTGTGATTCCTCCTATTTCATTTTTCTTTTTCAATATGTCTTTGGCTATTCAGTGCCTCTTTCCTTTCCAAATAAATTTCATAGTTATATTTTCTAGTTCATTAAAAGTACTGTGTTGATTTTTATTGGGATTGCATTGAATCTCTAATCAGTTTGTGTAGAATAGACATCTTAATGATATTTAGTCTTCCTATCCATGAACAGGGATATTTCTTCCATTTATTTAAGTCTTCTTTGATTTCCTTGAACAGTGTTGTGTAGTTTTCTGTGTATAAGTCTTTTATATCTTTAGTTATATTCATTTCTAGGTATTTGATTCTTTTATTTACTATTGTAAATGGTATTTATTTCTTGATTTCCTCCTCAGATGGTTCATTATTGGTGTATAGAAATGTTAGTGATTTTTGCACATTGATCTATAACCTGCAACATTACTGAACTCATTTATATGTTCTAGAAGCTTTGTTGTAGATTTCTCAGGGCTTTCTATGAATAGGACCAGGTCATCTGCAAATAGTGAAATTTTGATTTCTTCCTTTCCAATCTGGATGTCTTTTATATCTGGTTCTTGCCTCAATGCTCAAGCAAGTGCTTATAACAGGATGTTTAATAGGTGGGGAGATAGTGGGCATCCTTGTCTTATTCCCAATCTTAGAGGGAAAGATTTTAGGATTTCACCATTGTAAATGATCTTATCTGTGGGTTTTTCATACATACCCTTTACAGAAAGTTTCCTTCTATTCCTGTCTTTGCAGCGTTTTTATCAAGAAAGGGTGCCCTATTTAGTCAAATGCTTTTTCTGTGTCTATATATATGACCATGTGATTTTTTTCCTTTGATCTGTTTATGTGATGTATTACATTAATTGATTTTCTCATGTTGAACCATCCTTGCATACCAGGAATGAAACCCACTTGGTCATGGTGTATAATTCATTTAATGTGTTATTGCACATGTTTAGCAAGCATTTTTTCAGGATTTTTGAATCTAGGTTCATTAGAGAGATTCATCTGTAATTTTTCTTTCTGGTTGTGTCTTTATTTGGGTTTGGTATTAGGGTTTGTTGGCATCATAGAATGAGTTAGGAAATGTTCCTTCTATTTTGAATTTTTAAAAGTTTAAGCAAGATTGGTGTTAATTCTTCCCAGAATGTTTGGTAGAATTCACCTATCTGGCCCTGGGCTCATCTTGGTTGGGAGGTTTTTAATACTGATTCTATCTCTTTACTTGTGTTTGGTTTGTTGAGACCATCATTTTCTTCTTTTGTCAATGTAGGCTGTTTATGTGTGTCTAGGAATTTTTTCCATTTCCTCTAATTGTCCTCTTTGTTGGAATTTAGTTTTTCAAAGTATTCTCTTATGATTTTCTTCATTTCTGTGGGGTCAGGGCTGATATTCCCTTTCTCATTTCTTATTTTGTTTATTTGACTCTTCTCTCTTTTTTTGTTGTCTAGCTAAGGGTTTGTCAATTTTATTCATCTTCTCAAAGAACCAACTCTTTGTTTATTTTTTCTAATGCTTTCTTATTTTCTATTTCATTTAGTTCTGCTTTGATCTTTGATATTTCTTTCTTTTTCCTTTGGGGTTAATTTGTTGTTTTTTTCCTAATCCTCCAACTGTGCAGTTAGGTCTTCAATTTTAGCTCTTTCTTTTTTTTTGATATATGAATTTATGCTGTGAATTTCCCTCTCTATACTCCTTTTGCTGCATCCTATAAGTTTTGATATATTGTGTTGTCTATTTTCATTAGTTTCAAGGTAGTTACTGATTTCCTTTGAGATTTCCTCCTTAACCCACTGTTTGTCTATGAGTGGGTTATTTATCTTCCATATCTTGGTGCCTAATTTGGGTCTCTGGCCCTTGAAGATTTCCAGCTTCATTCCTCTGTGGTCAGAGAAATTATTTTGTATGATTTCAATCTTTCCCAGTTGAGACTTTCTCTGTGGCCTAGCATGTATGTGGTCTATCTTAAAGGATGAGCCATGTGCACTTGAGAACAATGTATATCCTGCTATATTTGGATGTAATGTTCTGTATATTTCTATTATGTCCAGTTCCCCTAATACATTGTTCAAAGTCTTTGTTTCTTTTTGATTCTCTGTTGAGATGTTCTGTCCAATGGTGATAGTGGTGTATTAAATCCCCCACTATAATTGTAGAGGCATTTATTCCTTCATTTAGTTTTTCCAGTGTTTTCCTCACTTACTTGGAGGTGCCCTGGTTAGGAACATAAATGTTTGATTGTTTTTTCTTCTTTTATTCATATGTAGTGTCCACGTTTGTCTTTCACAATAGTTTTACATTTAAATTCTATTTTGTTCAATATTAATATAGCTATTTCTGTCCTTTTTGGTTATTGTTTGCCTGTAAGATTGTTTTCCAGTCATTCACTTTCAACTTCCTTGAATCCCTGGGTCTAAGATGGGTTTCTTGTAGGCAGCATATAGATGGGTCATATTTTCCTATTCATTCTTCCAATCTGTGTCCCTTGACAGATGAGTTTAATCCATTGACTTTGAGTGTTATTACTCTCAAGGAATTACTAACATTAGTCATATTTTCTTTGGATTTATGGACATCATATATTGTTTTTTTTTCTCTTTTTTTTCATTTCAGTTGTTCTCACACTCTCCTCAAACTCTGTCTCTCCTGTTTTTTTTCTTTCCTCCTGTGGAAATCCCTTCAGTATTTCTTGAAGGGCAGATTTCTTTTTGGAATATTCTCTTAGTTTCTGCTTGTCTTTGAATATTTTGAACTCTCCCTCATTTTTGCATATGAGCTTTGCTGGAGAGAGTATTTTTGATTGGAAATTTTTTTCTTTTATTACTCTATGTCAAATGTACCCTACAAGCTAGGTACATTAAATGCCACAGCTAGATCTTCATACCATACCATTTTCCAGTTTCTACTATAGAGAAATTATGTGCCAGACCATTGGTGAGTAAACTGATGGCAGTCCTAAGGAGACAAGTCATTTCTCTTCCAGCAGAGAGAAAGCTTCAATAAACTTTTAATGTTCAATAATGAATTATCATAAAAATAAAACAGGGCCTAGAGAAAATATCCTACAGCCCAAATGAAGAGGAGTAAAGCATTTAGAAGGAAAATCTGAAACAATCATTTCCCTAAAATATACGCACCATTTAAAAAACCCAATACATTTTATGATACTCTCTATCTTGATTCTTTGGTCTCCAAAGATTAAAATAGTTAATATCTGCTTATTCAACAGAAATGATGCTAGGTGTAGCACATAAAAAATGCTTTTGAGTATTCAATGAGTATAGGAGCAGTACTCCAAGGGATAGAATAGGATGGTGATGTAGCTCTTCAATTCTAGGAAGAGACTAAATTCATGCCTAATATTTTTCCTGAGAACCACCTTATAGAATGCAAAGTATGGTTCAGTTCTCATATGTTTTTCACCACTAAACTAAGCACTTGAAGTAATGAACCATGTAAAAATTTTTGTAAAATATTTTTAGTTAGGATAGTGGGAAATGGAAAGTAGGGACAAATGGAAATTCTAAAAAAATCAAAGATGAGGTTGAATGTCAGGGTTACAGGAGTAAGGTTTCTAAAAAGTCCATGGAGAAAATAGCTGGTTAGCAGAATTCTCAGTTTGTAATGAGACATGTTGCATGTTGCACAAGATCATTCAGTAATCAGAGGAAAAAGTGAGAGTTTCCATCTATATCTATGAGTGTGGTCTCTAATTTTCTTTCTCTTCCTGAAACCCAAAGGCTCAAAGCCAAAGTAAGGAAAAGCAATCATTAAGTGGAGGTTGTCTGCATCTATTACTTCATCAAAATCTCTAAAATAATAATTGAGTTACCAGAATTAAAGTAAAATAGACTGGAGAGAAAATTCAAGTTGAACGGTATTCCATAGGAAAGTGCCCCCTGAAATGTGGCCATGAACTTAATAATATTTTTCTCTCTTGTGAACAGAATCAATATTTTAGTTAAGAAAACAAAACTGAAAGAAACAAAATTCTGTATATTGTCCATGTGTAAGACTGAAAACAAAGTCACTTAATTAAAACATTACATGAGTTATGAGGATAATTATATTAACTTTCTAAGTGATTAACATAAGTATTTTCTATATAACTAGTCAATTAAAATATAAATAGCTCAGATAATGACAAGTTTAATAATGAGTTTTATATTAAAAAATGAGTATTTCTTTGTCATGATATATGAGATATTCAAGAAAATAATTAAAAATGAAAAACCAACCAAATAAAAGTACAAAGATCTTAGGCAGAGATGAAATTATTTATTTAAGGAAATTTCTTATGAAAAATCCACTGTTACCTTATCACTCATTTATAAACTATTTTTCTGACAAATACAGTTATGTAAAGCCTATAGTAAGTTTCTGAAAATGTCAAGCAAATGAAGATAATTTAGAGGACTTTCTAGCAATGCTTTTGCTAGTAGTTAGACTTGAAAGTATTTAGATTTAGAGACCATTATGTATCCTAGGATAATTGACCAATGATAGATTAATCATTTTTTAATTCTAGCAGCTCTATTTTAATACACCCTGTGTAGCATCTTAATGACAAAATAATATTATACATGAATAATAAGCAGAAAGGTTAAATTAACATTTCATCTTTCACAGGACATACCTATGTGTCAGAAAAATTTCTTTTTAAGTCATTGATGGCCAACTTTTTAAAACATCTTATGTTAACATCTTATTGAGGTGACTCTTCCTAATTACTGTAAATTGCCTATCAAGAAAAAAGGCTCTTGTTATGAAGTGCAGTTTTCTAGTATAGATGAACCCAGCTCCAGTGTGTACATTAAAGACAGAGCATGACACCTGAGGTACTACTTTATTATAAGGTCAATTTCTCTTAAGAGGAGAGATGGAAAAGTCCTCAACAAAATATTTGCACATTGAATCCAATCCAACAGAACATTAAAAAATTATGCACCATGATCAAGTGGGTTTTATCCCAGGTATGCAAAAATGATACAGTAAAAGAAAATCAATTAATGCAATACTCTACATCAACAAAATGAAGGGAAAAACACATGATTTTCTCAATTGACACAGAAAAGACATTTGAAAAAATCCAACTTACTTTCTTGAAAATATAAAGGGCATGCATGAAAAGCCACAGTTAACATCATACTCAATGAAAGACTGAAAACTTTCCCTCTAATACAGAAAAATACAAGGATGCCCACTGTCACAACTGTTATTGAGCATTGTACTGGAAGTTCTAGGCAGAGCAGTTGGAAAGAAAAAATAAATAAAATGCATCTACACAGGAAAGGAAGAAATAAAAATTTCACTAGTTGCAGATGACAAAGATCCTATATAAAGTCTTGAAATATCTACAACAAAGTTAATAGAACAATTAAATGAATTCAGCAAAGCAATGGGATACATTATCACCATTCAGAATTCAGTAGTGCTTCTATTCGGTAATAATCAGCAATCTGATGAGGAAAGAAAGAAAGAAAACCAATTTCAAGAGGAATCAAAGCAATTATATATCTAGGAATAAATTTAACCACACATGCAGAGTACTTGTATACAGAAAAATACAAAACTTGGCAAAAAGAATAAAAATAGGCCTAAATAAATAGGACATTCCATGTTCATGAATTGGAGATCTAAATATTGTTAAACTTTCAATTCCATCCCAAATTATTTGCACATACAATGCAATCCCAATCAAAATTCAACAGCCTATTTTGCAGAAATAAAAAATACTAATTATCAAATTTATTTGGGAGGGCAAAGGTCCAAAATAGACAAAACTATTTTGAACAAAAGGAATTAAGTTGATGACTCCAATATCCTGACTTTATAGCTTATTACAAAGTTACAGTGGTCAAAATAGCATATAACTCTTACAACAATAGATATATTGAGCAATGGAATAGAATTGAATGTTCAGAAAAAGACCCTCATATCTATGAACAATTGATTTTTACAAGGTTGCCAAGACCGCTCAATTCGGAAAGAATAGTCTCTTCAAAATTGGTGCTGGAGAACTGGCTATGCATAAGCAAAAGAATGAAAAGTGACCACAATATTACACCATATTATAAAATGGAGGAGTAGATGCTTAATTTGTATAAAATTTCTCTTTAGGTTGATTGTAAAGGTTTAGAAATGCATGGTGGTGATGGTAGCATTTTCTTTTGTGTGTAATTAACAGCACTGAATTATATAGGAGAATGTTGTTTAAAAGAGATACATCATGTTATATATGTTATTAGAATAAAAATGAAATGATAAGACACAGGACAATATAAGACAGTGAACCTTATTGTAGATGATTGTAGTCATTGGTACAAGTATAAGAATATCAACAGTTAATAGTACTATTTTTTTTCTTTATTTTTAAAGTGCTTTAGATTACATAAATGTTACATAAAAAAATGGGAGATTCCCAAATACGCCAACCCTTCCCCTGTAACACTTTTCCCAATTAACATCTTTCATTAGTGTGGTGCATTTGTTAAAATTGATGAATAAATATTAAAGTACCACTACTAAGTGTGGTTTATAGTTTACATTATGTTTTACATTTTGCAACACTCAATTTTATAGGTTTTGACAAAATGAATGATGGCTTGTATATGTCACTGCAATATCACGCAGAACTATGCCAATGTCTCAAAAATAATAGGGGCTGAAGACCATGCCTATAAATTTGCCCAAATCTGATTCAATGGGGGAGATGTACTATTTTAATAATCTTTCCTTAATTGTAACAAAGCTAGCAACTGTTTAAATACTACAATTACAAATAAGTACTATCATCAATTGTAAAAACATTCCACACCAATGCAAGGTACTAGTGGTGGGGTGGTGTTTGGGAATCCTTCATTTTATGTATGATTATTCTGTAAATGCACAAATCTCTAATGAAAAGATTTTTTAAAAATCATAAACTATAAGGTATTGCTATGAGAAATAAAAGAATATCTAAATAAAAAAATATTGAGTACCTAGGTAAATAGAGAGATATACCTTTTTAATAGGTCAGAAGTCTAGATTTTATGTCACTTTACTTGGAATTAATCTATGAATTTAACTGCTGCAATGAAAATTGCACTGCTATTTTTTTTGTAGAAATTGATCAGTTTATTTTAAAGTTCATAAGGAAAAGCAAGAAACCTAGAATAGCTTGTGGCAAGAATTAAATGAGAAAATGAATATGATGTATTTTTTGGGCAGAGTCTAGCCCTTGTATTAAAATAAGATGTTCAATAAATAGCATAACTAAATGTTGCATCTTAAAAATCTTTACAATTTTTGTACATTAGCACTTCTCAAATTTGAATGAGCGTAACACCCAGGGATCTTTTAAAAATATTGATTCTGAATCAGTAGGTCTGGAGTGGTGGCCTGAGACTGCATTTCTAAAAATTAAGAATTGAACATACATTTTTTAAAATTAGAAATGAATTCAGTTTTTCCAATTCTTTCATTTTCTGCTTTCCAAATTGTATATAATTATTTTTAGAATCAAAAACTTTAAATATTGCTCTAAGAGAAATAAGTATGAAGCATATCCATTGTCCCAGATAGGTTAAAATGTAGAAAAAAACAACCTAAATATTAACTGTCCTAAAATTACACTCCAATAATCCTTTGTCACTTTCAGGGTGTCCCTGTACCCACATTGAGTTGGCAGAAGTTGCCCAAGGAACTGGGGAGAATCATTAAAACAGAGGAAGAAGTGGCCCACTTGGACAGTGGGATGTCATGGGAATGAGCAGAGGCTTCATGGGGCTGACTGTGTCACTGGTGGAGGCCTGTGGTCAAGTCCCAGGCCAGGCCTTTGTGTTTCTTGGCAGAGTCAGGCACTAGTCGGTGCCCCCAGTGATGGTGTTGCCTAGCAACCCCTCACTGTGTTATGGAATCTTGAGTGTTTGGATTCAGACTAGTTTAGCCTAGTCAGCAGTTCAGGACACTTGGTGGGTTCTTCTGAGGACACTGGACACTTTTCTCAGAGTGGGTCAAGTAGTTCTTTGACCCACAGTGATGTCATCCTGGCCTGGTGGCCTTGGCTCCAGCTTGGGCCAATCTCTGGGTCTGAGGGGCAGCCTGGTTTCCCTCACTGGACAGATGCCAAAATTTCTAAAAGGTAAACTGATGGAAGGCATGGAAGATGTGGAAGGAACATTACCTAACTCGAGGAGAGAGGAAATTGAAACCATTTATTCAATCTTAAGATCGGAGAATAAAAGACTTAAATATTTTAAAGATCTGGATGAGAAGCATGAAGCTTCAGAGCCTCAAGCAAAGTGGCAATCTCCAAGTTATCAAAATCAATTACAATAGAAAGAGGCAGAGATCAGCCATATTAAAGCAGAACGGATGGCGCTACAGGATCAGGCACAGAAGCTGCAGTCAGCAGCTCAGCCAGACCACTCAGGAGCTGGGGTTTGTCAGGAAACACTCTATCACCTTCATTTTGTTAAGATATGAGTCATCATGCTTCAGCTTTCCATGTAATGACATGGACTTTGGTGACATTATTTGGTCACAACAAGAAATAAACAGATTGTCAAATGAAGTTTCAAGACTTGAGTCTCAAGTTGGCCACTGGAGGCATATAGCTCAGACAAAAGGAACAAATAGTTTTAATCAAAGTGAAATCTGCAAACTGCAAAATACTACCAAGGAGCTTAAAGGGAACTTAAGTCAGGGAACTGATGAACATCAAGATGAAATCTCAAGTATTGCAGAATGCACATCAACAGAAATAAGTCATTGGCATCAAGAAGAACTAAGTGATTATGCAGAGCAAATTGAAGAACTTGAAAATCTGTTACAACAAGGTGGTGCAGAAATTGGAGTAACTGAACACTATAAATTCATGAGATACAAAAATCTATTCAAATTCTACAAACTGAAAAAGTACAGTATACAAAAAAAATTGAAGAATGGAGGACAGAGTAAATGACAGAAATGAAAAATTATCTGCAGCAGAAAAGAGATGTTTGAGGAGGGAATAAGAACTGCTAAATGTGGAAAAGAGACAGATAATTGAAGAATGTGACAGACTGAAACTGGAATGTAGAAAACTACAACCTTAAATTATGAAGCAGAGTCATACTGTAACAGAAAATGAGAAAAAATTCTCTACTCATCAATGGGAGGAGAAGTGTTCAGACTACAAGCCCTGACTGAAACTGAATATGAAATAATGAGACTGAGTAGTTTAAACCAGGATAACATCCTCACTGAAGAAAATTTGAAACTTAAAAAGCACACCCAAGCTTTAGAAAAAGAGAAATCATTCCCGGGTCAAGAAAAGGAAGGACTTCAAATATCACTTTTAAAATTGAACAATGACTTTGAAGTTAAAAGTACAGCTACAAGAGGTGTGAATTTTGATTCAGAATTAAATGACTTGAGAGTTACTTTGGAAGCAAAAGAAGAAGAACTTAATCAGAGCATTACTGAAAAGGAAATACTGGTTACTAAGAAGAATAGAAAAACACAAACAAGAAGCTACAAAGCACAAGATTTTGATGAAAGATCAACTATCAGAAAAACAAAATGAAGGAGAGAGCATCAACAGTAAATTAAAATGAGATCTGGATACTAAAAAAAGAGTTTCTCAACTCGATGATAAAATGAACATTACTAAAGAATTAGATGTAGAGAATGAAACGTTAATTCAAAGTGAACTTATGCTAAATAACATGCATTCAACCCAGCAGAAACTTGAGGATAAATTAGAAGATTTAGTGGGGAACGGATGTGGCTCAAGCAGTTGGGCTCCTATTTACCATACAGGAGTCCAGGAATTGATGCCCAGGGTCTCTTGGTGAAGGCAAGCTGGCCTGCACAGCAAGCTGGCCCACGTGGAGTGCCAGCCCACACAGGAGTGCCACCTCACACAGGAATGCCACCCTATATGGGAGTGTCCCCTGCACAGGAGTGCCACCCTGTGCAGGAGTGTTGACCAATGCAGAGAGCTGGTGCAGTGAGATGACACAACAAGAGACACAGAGGAGAGACAATAAGAGGCATAGCAGTACAGGGAGCTGGGGTGGTGCAAGAGAATAATAGCCTCTCTCCTACTCTAGAAGGTTCCAGGATTGGCTCCTGGAGCCACCTAATGAGAATACAAGCAGACACAGAAGAACACACAGGAAATGGACACAGAGAGGAGAAAATGGGGTGGGGTGGGGGGAGAGAAAGAAATCTTTGAAAAAATCTCTATAAAAAAGATTTAGTAGGCTAGCTAAAAAAATCAAACAATAATATAAATATTCAGAAGGTGAATGATAAACTTAAGGAATTACTTATACAAAATGAAGAGGAGCTTTCTAGAGTCAAGAATGAGTTAACTGAGCCTCAAGCAAAACTGCAGCAGTAATTTTAAAGATAATTTGCTTAAAGAAAGGGAAGCTGAAGTTAGAAACTTAAAGTAAAATCTTTCAGAATTGGAAGCATTCAATGAAAACTTTCTTTTGATGTTAAAAAGGAAAATGAAAAATTGGTTTTGGCATGTGAAGATGTAAGACATCAGTTGGAAGGATCCATTGCTGGTAACAATGAGATTTCTCCAGGGAAAAATGCCATTGTGGAGGTTTTAAGAATGGAAAAAGGATAGTTAGAAGCAGAATTGTGTCAGGCCAAAAAGGCTGTTGGAAGAAGCAAACACATATGAGCAAACCATTGGAGAACTATCTAATGCATGTAACCTGACTAGCTTGGCCTTACAGCTGGAACATGAGTATTTAATGAAACTCAGTCAAGAGAAGGACTTTGAAATATCAGAACTCAAAAAGAATATTGAGCAGATGGATTCAGATCATAAAGTAACTAAAGAAAGTTTGTCATCTAGTTTAGAAGAGCAGAAGCAGTTGGCCCAACTTATAAAAGTGAAAGAAATTTCTACTGAAAAACTTAAAGGAAGAAGTTCAGAGCTCCAGGAGGAAATAAATAAATGTATTCAAGTCTTAAGGAAAAATGAAATTTTGCAACAAACCATAGAGGGAAAAGACAGAAGTCTTGCATCCATGAAAGAAGAAAACAATCATCTGCAAGAAGAACTGGAAAGGCTTAGGGAAAAGCAGAGTCAAGTTACACCTGTGGCTGAGCTCAAATCTCTAGATATTATTATGAAACTGGAATCTGAGTTATCTCAACTGAATATAATAAAGGGTGATCTTGAAGAGGAAAGAAAAGACCATCAAAAGACAACTGAAGATCAAAACCAGAGTAAGATGCAGCAGCTACTTTAGTATTTACAGGAGTAGAAAAAGGAAATGAATGAGTTTAAATACCAGCATGAGCAAATGAATGCCACAAATATCCAGCTCTTTTTAGAGAAAGATGAGGAAATTAGGAATTTGCAAAAAACAATCAAACAAGTCAGAACCCAGTTGCATGAAGGAAGACAGGGCATTCAAACTAAGAATTCTGATATTTTTCTAGAAAAAAAGTTCAGAGCCTTCAAATAAAAAATGGAAGTGAAAAGGATGATTTTTTTCCAAAGCTGAAACTGAAAGATTAAAAGGGATAAAAGAACAAGAAATGGAGATTAAACTTCTAAATGAAAAGAATATATCTTTAACAAAACAGGTTGATCAGCTGTCCAAAGATGAGGTTGGTAAGCTAACTTAGATAATCCAGCAGGAAGATTTGGAAATACAAACTCTTCATGCAAGAATCTCTTCAGCTTCATACACCCAGGATGTTGTTTACCTCCAACAGCAACTGCAGGCCTATGTCCTGGAAAAAGAACATATATTAGTTATTTTGAATGAGAAGACTAGGGAAAATGGCCACTTAAAAAGAATATCACAAAATGATGAACATGGTTGCTGCCAAAGAAGCAGCCCTTATTAATCTGCAAGGTGAAAATAAAACATTGTCCACTAGAATTGAAAGTAGCAGCCAGGATATGTTTAGAGAAACTGCAGAATTTATCATATATTATTCAAGAAAAAGATATTGAAACAGATGAATTAAGTCAGAAATGTCAAGCTTTATTGACTGTTTTACAGGTATCCAACACAGGTAAAAATGTTGGAGGAGATCATAGTAATCACTTTGAGGAGCACTACAGGAATGTGATAAATTAAGACAAGTAAAGAAAATGAAAGAGTGGAAACAGCAAGTGATGACCAGAGCACAAAATATGCAGCACGAGTCAGCCCAAATTCAGGAAGAACTTCATCAACTTCAGGTCCAGGTTTTGGTTGACAGTGATAATAATTCTAAATTACAGGTAGACTGTACTGACCTAATCCAAAGTTATGGGCAGAATGAGACCAAACTCAAAAATTTTGGTCAGGAATTAGCACAAGTTCAGCACATCACAGGGCAGCTTTGTAACATCAAGGATCTTCTTTTAGGAAAACTTGATATTATTTTACCACAGTACTCCTCTGGTCCATCATTTGTTTCACAGTCAGCAGAATCTCTTGGGGCAGTTAATTCTGATATACCAACTGAGTCTTCTAAATTACTTAAACAAGAGTTAGAAGCATTAAGAAAATCACAGCAGAAAAAAGATCAACAATTAGAACTCTACAGAAAAATAATCACAGATTATCTGATTCAATTGTTGCCACCTCAGAGATAGAAAGAAAAGAAAATGAACAAAATATTACAGAAATTAAGCAGACAAAGGGAAAACAAGATGTTTTACAGAAGTTACTTAAAGGAAAAGGACTCGTAATCAAATCCAAAAGTGATCAGTTACTTTCTTTAAATGAAAATTTCACTAACAAAATAAGGAAAATGAAATTTTGAGGCAGGCAGTGATAAACTTGAAGGAGAGAATATTAATTTTAGAAATGGACATTTGTAAACTAAAAGAGGAAAATGAAAAAATAGCAAAAACATCCAGGGTAAAGGAAACAGAATATCAAGCATTACAAGAGACTAACATGAAGTTTTCTATGACACTCTGAGAAAGGGAGGTTGAATGCCAGACAATGAAGGAGAAGGCTCTTGATCTTGAGCAACTATTGAAAGAAAAAGGACAGGGCAAGACTGGGGAGTTAAATGAGCTTTTAAATGCAGTCAAGTCCATGCAAAAGAAGGCAGGTGTGTTTCAACAGGACAGAGGCCAAGTCATGTTGGCCCTGGAACAGAAACAAATGGAAAACTGTGCCCTACAGAATGAGGTACAGCATTTACGTAACAAGGAATTACTCAAACCAGGAGCTAGAGAGCCTGCATAAGCATGTTTTAGAACCAGAAGACTCTTCTGCTCAGAAGTTTTGGCTGTGGAAAATACGGAGACTAGACTAAGAAAGTCACACCATTGGAAGAGAAGCTACTTTCACCCTCTATTGCAATGATGAATACAAGGCATCAAGCCAGTTCGCAGGTAGCATCATTGCAGGTCCAACTGAATGCAGTCTCCATGCAGAGGGATGAAACTGCACATCAGCTTTCCATCTCACAAGAACAAGTAAAGGAGTATGCTCTATCACTAGCCAACCTGCAGATGGTACTAGAGCATTTCCAACAAGAGGAAAAAGCAATGCATTCTGTGGAACTGAAAAAAAAAAAAAAACAAAATTAGCTCATAGGTGAATGGAAGACAAAGGCAGAATATCTGGAAGGAAAAGTGTCATTATACGAATGCCTGGATGAAGTGAATGCTGCAATGAACTCAGCATCAAGAATTACAGAACAATTAGATCTGAAGGAAGAAGAAATTGAAGAACTTAAAAAACAAAATGAGCTCCAACAGGAAGTGCTGGATGATGTACAAAAGAAATTGATGAATTTAGTAAACAGCACAGAAGGAAAAGTGGACAAAGTCCTAATGAGAAAGCACTTCATGAGACAGTCACACACCAAGAAATAAGTGCCATGAAGTTTTACGATTAATGGGAAGCATCCTGGGTATCAAAAATGTGGAAATGGAGCAGTTCTTTACTGAAGAACCAGAGTGGAGGTACTAAGTGGATGAGTGGGTGGCTTGGAGGAGGATCAAGAAGTGTTTCCAACACCCCTGAGACCAAATCAACAGTCTGTGCTTAACAGTTCTTTTTCAGAAATTTTTATGTTTCTAGAAACAGAATCTCATCCTTCTGTACAACACCACAGCTTTCTGTTCATGACATGAAATCTCTAGATTCACCAGGAAGGACAAAACTAGCCACAAATGTACCACCATGTTTTAAAGATACAGTAGGGTACAGAACCAGTAGAAGAGCAGATGGGAATCCATTCTTAGCTCCCCACTCTGCAGTGGTGCCTCTTAACCCAGCTGGGCTTGGAACTGGCGGGCCTGGGAATCTTCTTTTGAAACCCATTTCAGATGTGTTGTCCACATTTACACCTTTGCCATGTTACCAGACAACAGTGCTGGAGTTGTATTGAAAGACTATATTTTATCACAATGTAGCCTTTTGGAAGAAGTCATATATTTGTTTGTAGTTGTACTTTTTCTAAAATTAATAAAAATATCCTTAATATTTTGAGACACTACAAATGTCATAGGGAAAGTGTTTGCTATATATTATGCTCTCTTTCTTTTCTGATCTGATACCATTTAAACTAAAAAGATTTAATTATCTTTTATCTTAATTTACCAAAAGAAAAAGAAAGAAATGCAGGTAGCCATATAACAGTTCTTTATTTCCTTCTCTAAATTATAAGAGTCAAGCCCTATGGCTAGTTGCCCACAGCTGGGTTCCAGGAGACAGTGGACTCTGGAGGGGAAGGCAAGGATCTCAGCAGAGACAGGCAGCCAGCTTAGCTTAGCTATATGACAGAACCTGAGGATCACCGGTACCTGACATTGGAGGGAAAGCATCTTTGCTGGTGCTTTGATTTGGACATTTCACAGCCTCAGCACTAAGTTTCTACCCTAAATATTATCATTTACATGATTTTATTAAATGTGTCAGGGAGAATTCCTGAGTATTCTATGTTGGCTCCCAGTGTCGGACAAGGGTGATGACATCCAAGCTACAGGTTAGGGAGTATAGATGGGGAGGGTGTGATGGCCAGGTGGGGTTACTGGCAGGGTCCAGTGTTTCCTCTCCTAGGAACATGCCACATCACCATTTTTACTCTGATCAATATATTCAGTACCTTGATGGAAGCCCAGGCAAGCAGATGTAAGAATCTGCTTCTGAAACTGCTCCCTCCAGAATTAGCACTGGGATCCCCAAACCATGGTCCTTCCTTTCTGTTCTGACTCTGCACTCCCATGCTCCCCTCCCACTGGGCCCCATCCCAGTGACTGCATGGCCACTGCCACCACCCTCTCCATCAAGACACCTTCTGCTTTGGCTCCAGAAAGACATGACTGTCTTGTTGACATCATATCCCTTGTCTGCTCATCAGTGCCTCCATAGCCTCTCAATCCCCTTCCCCCATTCCCATGTGCCACCCCCTTGAGGTCCACCTATGCATCCCCCTCATTGACACCCCACACCAACGATCCTCCCCTGACATAGTGGTAACCCTCCTTGGTCCAAAACGTCTTCAAAAATTAAGCCACCGAAATAACAAAATACAATTAATAAGAAAATCAAATAATGAGAGCTTTAAGAATAAGAAATAAAATACAAAAATTTACATGAAATAAAAATTTAGAATAAAAAAATGAAAAAATATTTTTTAAAATTTGCAATTATTTCTTTCATCACTATAAAATCTGTTGTTTTGCATGAACAGTGACATTTTCTTTGGTTTATTCCCCCAGTGTCTTAATTTTTTCATTTTGTCTTCAAAAAAATTTTAGGTTACAGAGAAGTCATGTACAGAATATAGGGGTTGCTTAGAAGGTGAATGCTCTCTTGCACCTCTAGTATTCTCAGGGCTAATTCCAACATCCTGGTGTTAGCCTGAGCCATTTAACTGAAGTTTCTGTATGGCACTGATCCTGGTCAGGTTGTGAACATTTTTTCCCAAAAGTTTCCGAGAATTCTGGCCATGAGGTTTATTAACCAATCATTTACTATTATCTGGTGATTTTTTACCTGAGATTTTTTTTTGCATCCTCTTAAGTACTATTTTTCTCTTCTTTCATGCAAAGTGGTCCATTGACTCTCCATCACGACACTACATTTTTATCACCTATGTTTGATTCTGAGACCCTGAGAAGGAATGTGTTTTATCCAGCACTCCACTTCCAGAAGCAAGCATGTTGCACTCTGCTATCATATAATGCAAAGTTATTTTGCAAAGATTTGCTCAGAGAATGAAAATATACCCAGTCTCTATTCCAGTGTAAATGATTTCCAAAAGCCTAGAAGGGAAAGATTTGAAATTGAAGCACCAAAGTGCTAGACAGACTAAATATTAATGACACAATCCCAGCATTCAAATAAAAGGGCATGCATTTGAACAGAATAAAAATTATTTTTTTCTTTACACTTTATTCAAGATAGAAACATGGAATACCTTGACAGAACAAGCAGCAAAATGCCTGCACAACAAAATGACTTTTGTTTGTGTATTATCACTAATGCTTGCCTCAAAACATCTTTGTTCTGGTATTATTACTACTGGTTCAAATCCTAGAAAATATTAGCAATCTTGTGATAAATATTTACACACTTTTTTAAAAGAAAGGTGGTTTGATATCACACAGTCACTTTTCCATTTGCTATGGTGGTATTTTTCATACCTTTAAACTTCCTAATGCTACAATTTTAGTAACAGTGAAGGCATCCTTTAATGCAGAGAGCTATTCTAAGGAATTTTCATGTTTCATAAACTAATCATAGTTGGTACTCAGTGGAGGGCAGTGGAGTTAGTCCTGTGGGATGAGGAGGACTGAAAGCATGGAGATCAACTAAAAAAATTATTTCTGTCTAAATGACTTCTGGGAAATCTCTGATGGGTACATCATCTACATTGAGGGACAAACTACTCATGAAATAGACACACTCTGGGGAGCTAAATTAAATGGGACTTGGGCTGGTTCAGGGACCAAGTGTTTAGAAACACCCCATCTATGTCTCACTTCTCAATATGAAAAGGAAAGTTAAATGTATGTATTAGTCAGCCAAAGGGGTGCTGATGGGAAAAACCAGAATCTTATTTGGGGTAGAAGCTCACAGTTACCAAGACATAAAAGACAAGTTCCTTTCCTCAATAAAGTCTGTTGCCAAGTGTTGCAGCAAAATGGCTACCAACATCTACAAGGGTTCGGGTTTCCTCTTCCTCTTAAGGGTCTGTGATCCCAGCTTCTTCCATTATCAGCTGTAGGCTGGGATAAGTCTGGTTTCTCTCCTGGGGCTCATTTCTCTCCAGGAGCAGCTGCTCAGGGCTCTGGTCTCTGCACCTGCAAACTATCAGGTGAATGGCTTGTCTCACGTCCCAGGGCCTCTGGCGTTTCTAAGGAACCATCTCTATTCATCTGTGTTCTTCTTCAGTGTTTACTTCCCAGGATTCCAGAATCCAAAACTCTGTCCTTTGCCACATCTTTTCTCTGTGAGTCCCTGCCTCTTGGTGGGCAGGGTACCCTACTGACATGGCCCAATCAAAGCCCTAATCATAATTTAATCAAGTAAAATGAAATCTCCAACACACCAATTTACAAACATATCCAGTATCTATTTTTGGAATTCATAGACAATATCAAACTGCTACACTGTGCATAAAATACTAAAGGATCAGCACCATTCAGGTTCACCTTGAAGGTGCCTGTCCCCCTGGATCTTCTTTTGCTGGCACATCTTGTATGAAAACATGATTCCTACCTCAAAGAACAGACCCATGTTTCTGGATTTCTCATGAAATCACTGCTTCTTCCTTTCTCTACCAAGAATCTCTGGACCTATGATTGTCAATGAGTTCCCAGTGGAGGACATGAATTTAATCAATGGTGAGTCCATGGTCTCAGCTTGTAGGTCTTCATGATAGGCCTTAGCTCTATGGGTAGCTTTGATTACACAGCACTCCACAACTGAGTACCTATTCCCATGGAGACCTGGTGGATCAGCACATCCTCCCAGGGTCAACTTTCCAGTCCTTCCATGCTTGCTCTTCCCCATGGTAATTCTGTACACCATGATTTTCCACCATTAACAGAATATATGTTATTCTAGAAACCACTTCCATGGTTAAGAATCTTTCAAGTCTTTACTCAGATTCTGGCCCAATTCCTTCAAGAAACTTATGTTCTCATATCCAAGCTACAGAATTCATTGACTCATGCTTTTTAAGGCAACTACAAAATATTTATCCAATAGTCCCATGCTCTCTAGTGTAAGTTCCTGGCTTACCCCATGCAGCTAGCCCTCTCTTTCTCCTTCTGCCATGCAACCTTCTCTCCCAGGCTTGCATGATTATCACCTGGTTCCAGATATTGTCCTTAATTCCCAAACTCTGCCACCAAAGTGGGAGACTTTAGTCTCTCAAGATATCTGCCCTATATATTTTCCCTTTTAATTCAATTAATGTGATTAAATAACCCCCTTGCAAAAGTCTGCATTCAAGTCCATCAGTTCTAGGTATTGCTATGTTGTATCCAAGTTTCAAGCTCAGAACATATTTTTATTGTTATTCCCTCTGTATGAATATACATATATACATTTGCATACATTATGACATATGTATATGGGATTTTTTCTCCTTCTTCTGAATGTGCCAGCAAGTGTGAACAGAAAGTACATTTACTGTCTCTGTGAAGGTATTTCTCTCAGCTCAAGTCTGAGAATTCCCAGATGAAACTGTAACCATGCACTGTCATGTAGAGGCCCATGTTCTCAGGGAAAAGGAGGAAATGGGTAATCCTGGCACGGACATAGGTGCATCATCCAAGGACTTTGCTTTCTTTCCTCCATCTCATGTGGCATCAAGGAACAGGCCTGCACACTTAAAAACCTTTATAAATTATGATTCTATGCAAAAGCCATTAAACTTATGTTATGCTTGCTATACACACACATATATGAAGGTCTCAAAAATGTATAGTAGCTATAAAAGATAAAAACATCAGAATAATAATGTATGATTTTTTCATCTAAAGTGCATTCATGATACCACTTAATTTAGAAATTTCTCTTAATATCTTAAGCATGTACCAATCATTCAATAGCATATTATTTTCCCTAAACTAATCAATTTTTAATAATGTCAAGCTCCCTGTCATAGTGTATAGTGAGGTTGATAGATCAGCAAAATGATCATGTCCCATTCCCCATGCATACTGCACAGTCACAGGTTCTCTAATGGCTGAGCTTAACTGACAGTGCTCACAGAGAGGCTAGACCTACTCAGAGATGTGTGTGTGTAAGTCTAGCATGCCTCCAACTGCCTGCACCTTGCCCTGCTTGCCCTGGGGGAAATGGCTTTCTCATCAGTGTGACTTGTGCTTGAGGAAAGAGAGTTCCTCTTACTGGCAGAGAAGGCCCAAGGGCACCTTTTAGTGCCAAACACAAAGACAGGAACGTCCTTCAAGAACCAACACACTATTCCATTCTAATATGTAAAAATGTTTGCAGATGCTAATCTAAGTATGTGTGATAATGTGTGTGGTACTTTGTGTCAATGTGTACATCATGCATGTTATTGTATGTACATTTGCATGTGTTCCCATTAGCATGTGAGTAGATATGTTTTACTCTGAGTGCTGGTGTGTGTGAGTCAGTGCATACATCTATGTGTATTACTGTGTGAGCAAGTCTGCATTGATTTGGGTGTAGTAGTGTGCATGAATTTTACTATGTGTGTTTTAGGTTGTGGTTGTTCCTATGTGTGTATGAGTGTCGGTTAGTGTGTGATTGTGTTAGTGCTTATGGCAGTGACCATGTTATTTATGGACATTAGTGTCTATATTATTAGGTGTTCATCAGTGTGTACATTGATGTAAGTGTGATTGTGGTTTTGTGTCTTTTATCCCATTTGTAATTAGACAATTTGGACAGGACCTTATGTTTCTTCATAATAGTTTCTAAATTTCCAACAAAAACTCAGATGTTGCACAAGTATGCCTAAAAAACTATAAGTTGTAATTTGATGTCATCTCCCCAATGGATTTTCAAAATCTTATCCTTGGGATATTTGCTTCTGACTTCCACCTACTCTGTTTCTGCCCCTTGGCTCCATGGTCCTGAGTTTCTCCTGCACCTTGCCTTGGCCTCAGTCTTCCTGAACTCCCCTTGTGTACCAATCCAATCCTGGACCCTGGGCTCCACGTTGCTCAGCCCCCCTGCACCTGCCTTGGCTCTAGAGGCTGGACTCCATGGTTCTGAACTCTCCCTCCACCTGCCCCAGTTCCCACTCAGTAGTGCTGAGCTCCCCTGCCCTTATCCCTGGTTCTGGCCCCTGGTCTCAGTGGTCCAGACCTCTCTCCCTCTACCTCACCCTAGTTCACATCCCTGGTCTCAATGATCTTGAGCTCCCTTTCACCTGCCCTGTACCTGTATCTTGTTTCAGTGGTCTTGACCTTCCCCTCCCCTTCCCTTTGACCTGGTCTGAGTTGCATTTTCTTTACTTTGTCCTGCATACACCCTGGTCTTGAACTCTGGGCTTGGTATTACTGAGAGCCCCTTGCAAACAGTCCTGCTGGTCCTCTAGAGCTATAGGTCTTAGCTCCTACATTCTTCTCTCTAATGTGGTCCACACAGCATACCTTCTTTGGTTTTGAGCATTCAGGTTGATGGATGTAGGTGGCAGCTGGAACTGTCCTTGACAGGCATCCTGGATATGGATGGCTGAGCTACAACTGGGGGTCAGTATGGCCACTGTAGCTAGCCAGCATCTTCAGGCCTTTGTCAGGCTCCTCTGGTCCAAGCAGAGCCCTTGGTCATCAAAGCTCCTCACTCTGCTCTCAGCTGCAGGACCCTCCACAGGGCCAATTTTACTGGTATGAACAGCTGTCCACTGGGACAGAATGGGAAACACAGACCCTTGAGAATATCCAAACCACAAAAATCAGCCTCTCCTGCGTTTGCACAGGATTCTGGCACTGGGGCAATGGGCACCCTCTGGAGGCCACTCTACAGAGGAGATTTTAATATGGGCTCATACTACCTCACTTGACTTTGTCTCTCTCAGAATACAAGGCCATATCCTCTCAGACTGTCCATCTGCAAACACAGTATGTTCTAGGCATTTTTCTTTGACATGATGGACTTGCCCTTCATAGAGCCTGCATAGCCTATCTTCATTCCATCACTCCAGACCCCTCGAGGGACTCTGTTGGAAACAGCCCTTCTTGTAGTTACTGATGGTGAAGCCATAGGATGTCCAGGAGAGTCTAAGAGACCCCTCCCCCAGGCATTACCCAACTCTCCCCCAGACTCCACCATCTTCACACCACACTGAACACCTTCAGAAAACTGTCACACAATGTCAACCTTCCTCTCACACACATGCACTCACATAATCAATGTATTTTTATCCAGAAAATTGCATTTAAACTTGCCATATATAGGCCCAGCTAAGCTCAAACTCCATGGTGAATTGTCTCTTTTCAGTTCCATCAATGAACGTGAAGACCTCAGAATCCCAGGGATAGGGCTTTTCTCCCAGATTTGGAGTCAGGGTTGGGCTGGTTTTAATCAGCTGGGGCAGGGGCCCAGTTTTCATTTCTTCCTACCATATAGCATGGTCTGGGGTTGGTATCTTCAGAAGGGACAGTGCACAGAGTAAACATAAGTGTCCTGGTGGCATTGGCAGTGGTATCATTCAGGAAAATGTGATTTCTTATTATATTGTTGTGCTGAGCTAAAAACTCATATCAATGATTTTATTTCATTTTTACAAAAGCACACTAAACATGGAAATCAATATAACCTCCACTTCACAGATGTAAAACTACAAAAAGAATAAAAGAGGAGTTGACTGACAGGCCTATGAACACATATCTGATAAATGTAAGCCCATATCTAGACCACTGGACCAAAACTCCTCCCTGAACCTGGTCCAGGACATAGTGTGACAAATCCAGTGAGGTTGGCACCCTCCACAGATGCCTTTGCATAGTAAGGGATGAATTCTAGTGTTTACCAGAATAATATGTAGAGGACCAGGGTTCAGGAACTTTTATTCCAGTCTCTGACACATCATGGGTCCTTATTTATATCTCCATATCTCCTTCCTTTCCCATATATCAACCTTTTAAAAACATATTATTGAGGGATAATTGATATTTGTTTAACAGCATATATTTAAATTGTTAAATTCATGTACTTTTAAAATTCTTTATGCATATACTCATGCAACCAGCACCACAATCAAGAGAGTATGCAAATCCAACAACCCTACAAGTGTTCTTTTGTCCTTTTGTAATTCCTCCCTCCCACCTCTTCCAACCTCCCATTTGTCCCCAGGTAAGGACCAATCTCCTTTAAGTTAACTGGATTAGTTTGCATCTTCCAGAATTTATATAAATTGAATCATAATGTATGTCCTTTTATTTCTTTACCTTCTTCACCCAGTATAATTTGGTAATCCATCCATATTATTGTGAACCTCAAGCATTATTCTAATGCTGAGCAGTATTCCTAGTATTACAATGCATGCATATAACCCAATACATTTATCTACTCACCTGCTGATATATAGTAGGACTGTTTCCGTTTCTAGCTGTTAGAAAGAATTCTGATACTTAGAAAAAACAGTCTATATTATTCCTACAACAAAAACAAGAAAACTGGACAAACTGCAATTCAACACATCAGGTCAATAAAGTCACTGGACAAACACCAGAGTGGTAAACTGGAGAGAGGAAGATGCCTGCAGGGAGGAACAGGACCCAAACCCCAGCCTACCTGGGGGAGGTGCCCACAGATGGGGACATATTTTACTAAAAGACCAAACTAGACTATGTAATCAATTTCTAAAGATAGGGTGTGGTCAAGGCGTAAGTGTGGAGTTCCCTACCACCCTATGTGCAGACGGGTTCCTACAGTGTTGCAGAGGTTTCCTCCAGGGCTAGGAGAATCCACAAAAGGGCCCCCGTGTTCCCAGGGTGGTGCTGTCTGGGGGAGAGGAACAGCAGCTGCTGTTAAAATGCACTGACACCCACCTCCCCAGCTCCACTACAGATGAAACTAGTCAGAAAATGGAAAACACCATAACAAGTATCCACAGGTGAAATCCTACAGAAATAGGGAAAGGAAGAGATTCTACCACCAAAATGCTCTAGGCACTGCCTCTGTCCTCCCCCAGGAATAAAAGCCTTATCTCCTGGGAAGGGACCAAAATGAGTCACAAAAGACACTGGTAGAAGGAAAACCATCCCAACTGCTGGAAGGAAGAGATGGGAAAAACAGCACGCTACCCTCAGGAGCAGGAATCCCTAGTTATCCCAAAACTGCCTCTGAGGAGGAGGGACAGGGACATATGGACAGCCAAGCCCCAGACCCAGGTTCACAAGGCCTGCCTAAGAGCAAGGCTCAGCGAAGGTCAGAGAAGGCACCCCTAGGCCCAGCCTCCCACCTCATGACAGCCGTCAAGTCAACAGGAGTGTGGCTTTCAGCTAGAAGAGCTGAAGGGGAATGAAAGATCCCAAGCCAAAAAGGCAGGAAAAAAACAAAGCATCAGTAGTAGAAACTAACATTTGGTGCCCAGAGCAGAAAAAAATTCAACTCATGTAGACATGGTGAAAGTAAACCAAGTCAGCTCTGATTACATGGAGCTCTCACAATACAGGCCTAGCAGAAGGGAGGGTGTGATAACAGCAAAGCAGGAAAAATCAATTATAACAAAAATTAAAAGTAAAGAATATAAATACTATATCTATTGTCTTAGGCAATAGGTCTAGATTTCAACAAAAATTTTAGGGTAAATCAAAGAGCAGGAAAGCAATTTAAATGTACAAACTATTAGAAGGAGCATAGTATGTGATACAGATCCTGGAAGTAAATTATATTTTTAAAACATATTTAACATCATGATGATTAATATGATGATATTCTCTTTATACTATTTTTACAAAAGCCCAGAGAACACGTGAAGCAGTGGCAATGCTCCCTCCATCTTACAGATGTCAATCTCCAAACACAAGCATAGAGCAGTTGTGTGATGTGCCCAAGAGCTTAGACCTGGTGACAGCCCCAGGGTCTGGACCTGTTCTCCTTGCCCTTGACACAGCTGCTTCCCTGAACCAGCAACAGGACAGGCTGTGACATTCTGAGGTTTTAGAAAGCCTATCTCTATAGTGGCAATTTGTGGCATTCTAGGATTAATTTAAAGAACATATAGATTACCAGGGTCCATGTAGCTGAATTCGTAGGAGTCCCTGACATTTCATGTCATCACCTGTCTTTCTACTGCTTCTTCAGTAAAAGTACATCAATGTGCTAATTTGCAACAGCCCTACTGAAGCATAATTTACATGCAATAAATTGCTTAAATTTATTGTTTCCATGTTGGTAATGACATATGTGTGTACCCATTAATTATAGACATGATCAAGATAGTGAACAAATCCATTTGATGTGGACTATGGGTGGAAGGCTGTCTCTTCAGAGATAACCCAAGCTGTTTGACTTGTGGGTGTGGAACGGTAAGAGGCTGCAGTCCTGCCCTTAGGGACAATGGCAACTGCTCCAGTCCCAGGAAACAGTTTAACAATGCAAGGGCTATAAACTTTAAGTATTTAGGGGAAATGCAAAAACCAAATATGCTAAAGGCTTATCTAGAATGTCTGGAGTCCATGCTAAAAGCTTACCTAAGATGTGGAAGATATATATGCTAATTGAAGCTTATTGAACTGAAACAAAGTGACCATATGGCCTTTCCTCTTGGTATAAAAGACATTTGAAAATCTTGTTCAGGGCTCGGGATTCAAACAGAAAGCTCCCGAGTCTGGCCGGCCGTCAATAAACCATTTTTCCTTCTCAAAATCATTCCTGAGTCCTGGCCTCTCTATACTCAAGTAATTGAACTTCTCTCAAATTCTACAACACATTAGCCTCCAAAGTTTCCTCTTATAATATTTAATCCATTCCTCAAAAACATTCACTCCTTATACTCTGTCAGGCATCTACTGACACAATTTTTTTTTAGTTTTCATCTGTGGGGATTAGTTCCACCACCTTAGGAAGGGCATGGTTAAGTGATTTGTTAAAGTTCATCTGTTCTTGCTTCAGAGCAAAAATAGCTCTGTCCTTGCTTATCTCTGCACAAGCTGTCTCTTTTCACTTGAAGTTTGAAAATGGCTTCCTCTTGACCTTTCTGCTGCTAGAAAGGAGGTAAGTCTAGAGATAAGGTTTCTTATTCCAAGACAAAACATCCCTGAGAGATTTAACTTTAACCATAGCCCTTGGCTGAATCCAAAAATACATGACATATAAGCAGGGGAAATAAACCAAATGGGGCCTTCCCTGCATATGAGTTTTGGTGTGTGAGGCTTTCATTCCTGTGGCATTCATCTTCAAATGAGAGAAAAGACAGTTCTCAACAAAGAAGCAGAAACAACACAAAGATGTAAAAGGACATTTTAGAACTAGATGTAAAATATCCAAAATTCACAAGTTCCCTGGGTGGGATCAATAATAGAATGGAGGTAATAGAGGAGTCAGTGAGACGGAAGTCAGAGCAGTGAAATGATAAAACAAAGAACACAGAGGGAAAAAATGGCTGAACTAAAGTTAATGGAGCCTCAGAGACCTGTAGGATATTTAACATTCATGCCAAATGTTGAAAGGAGAAGAAAGAGAATGGCGCAGAATAAATACGGGCTAAAACAGACTGGATACTACCCAACCTTGTGACACACAGATGGGAGAAGCTAAGAAAATCACACCCTGACACATCATAAAATAACAGCTGATAATCAAAGATGAAAAATTCTGACTCTAAAAAAATGACAGGTGCTTTTGGTATAAAGTTCATGAAACCACTTCCTAATACAAGACTCTGTAGGAGCTTCCCTACATTATCATCTAAGAACTTTATGGTCTTGGCTCTTATATCTTGTATCCACCTTAACTTAATTTCTGAATAAGGTGTGAGGTGGTATTCTCCTTTCATTCTTTTGGATATGGATATCGAGTTCTCCAAACACCATTTCTTTTTTTTTTTTTTTTTTAGGTGTCATTTTTATTCTTTGAGCCTTAGTGATTTACTTTGGGGGGAACAAACACCATTTCTTAAAGAGGCCATTCTCTCCCAGTTGAGTAGGCTTGGTGGCCTCATTGACTATCAGGTGACTGCATAGGTGGGGATCTATATCAGAACTCTCCATTCAGTTCCTTTGGTCAGTGTGTCTATTCTTGTGCCAATACCATGCTGTTTTGACCACTGTAGCCTAGTAGTATGTTTTAAAGTCAGGTAGTGTGATTCCTCCAATTTCATTTTTTTTTCAATATATTTTTGGCTATTTAGGGCCCCTTGCCCATCCAAATAAATGTCATAGCTAGCATTTCCAATTCAGTAAAAAATACCATGGCAATTTTTATTGGGATTGTGTTAATTCTGTAAATCAGTTTGGGTAGGATAGACATCTTAATGATGCTTTGTCTTCCTATTCATGAATAGGAATATTCTTCTATTTATTTGTCTTCTTTGATTTCCTTTAACAGTGTTGTATAGTTTTCTGTGTATAAGTCTTTTACATCTTTAGTTAAATTTATTCCTACGTATTTGATTGTTTTAGTTGCTATTGTAAATGGGATTTTTTTCTTGATTTCCTCCTCAGATTGCTCATTGGAGGTGTACAGAAATACTACTGATTTTTGCACATTGATCTTATAACCTGCCACTTTACTGAACTCATTTATAAGCTGTAGAAGCTTTGTTGTAGATTTCTCAGGGCTTTCTATGTATAAGATCATATCATCTGCAAATAGTGAAAATTTTACTACTTCTTTTCCAATTTTGATGCCTTTTATATCTTTTTCTTGCCTAAGTGCTTAAGTACTTTTAACATAACATTAAATAAGAGCAGTTAAAGTGGGAATCCTTGTTTTCCTCCAATCTTAAATCTTTTTCAAAGATACCCTTTATCATATTGAGGAAGTTTCCTTCTATTTCTAAATTTTGCAGTGAATTTATCAGGAAAGGGTGCTGTATTTTCTATATATGAAAAACCACAGTTAATGATGTGGGCTATGGGTGGCCGGCTCTTTGTCTCTTCAGAGATAATCTAAACTATCTGTGACTTGTGGGTGTGGGATGATGAAAGGTTGCAGTCCTGCCCTTGGTGAGCAGGAGACAGTTTAACAATGCAAGGCCTATAAACTTTAAGTATTCAGGGGAAATGCAAAGCAAATATGCTAAAAGCTTATCCAATGCCTGAGGTCCATGCTAAAAGCTTACTAAGATGTGGAAATATATGCTAATTCAAGCCTATTGAGAACTGAAACAAAAGGACCATTTGGCCTTTCCTCTCTGTATAAAAGGGACTAAAAAATCTTGTTCGGGGTTCAGGATTCAAACAGAAAGTTCCTGAGTCTGGCTGGCTGTCAATAAACCATTTTTCCTTCTCAAAATTATTCCTGAGTCCTGGCCTCTCTATACTCAAGTAATTGAACTTCTCTCAAATTCTACAACATTTTTGGTGACTGCGGCAGGACAACAAATGAAGGCCAGAGAGAGTAGCATTTTGCTGCCCCTTCCAAATCCCTGAGGAAGGCGGGAGGACTTGGGTGAACCCCAAATATGGGTGCCCCTGGATTAAATTTAATCCAGAAAAGATGTGGGTTCCACCAGAATCTTCTCGACAAAAATTGAGGGCAATGGAAGGTCTGAAGAGAAAGATTCTGGGAGTGAAAAAGAACTCCGAACATGGAAGAAGGTTATACTCCCCGGGTGAGCACGTCTGGAAGGCCCTAGCTTTAATTGTTAGGAAGGGGAGACTGATCACCTCCTGAGAGAACCCTAGTAGCCCCAGAAAATTGGGGGGAAGCCGTTCTTTCTAGGCTTGGGAAAAGGAGAAAAACCGGGGAAAAGTCCTGGTGTTTTGGGTTTGTCTAACTGCATGTTAGAATCTGGTACTAGTCTTATATCCATTAAAGGAGTGGAGTCTTGATTTTAGTAAAAAGGGCTATTTATAGGTTCAAGTCCTCTGCCCTGGAAATTGGTCTAGATTAAAAAAAACAAAAGTTGGTTACAGGAAAATGGATTGGCTTTTCTGGTGGAGCTTGGTCTGGGTGTAAAGTTTAAACAGTGGAAAAAATCTAGCTGAAATCTTTTGTTATGGTGCTAAATTGTGAATGAATTCGCTTTATACCAAATGTTAAGTGTTCTGAGGTTTGTGATGGCTGTGGGGGCAGCCATGGTGAAAATATATATAAACTTGTGGGTCAGATTAGTGACCTTTGTGCTTCTGTCTGTGTCAGCTCAATGCTAGTGTTGGAGTTGTGTCCTTATGTAAAGTAGAATTACAGCTGAGCTGGAGCCCTCCCTTGCCACTGGCAAAGGGGTGAAATGATTATGGGGCAAAACTGAGGAGTCTGGATGTTTATGGAGTCTAGATGTTTGTGCATGCTCTGCTGTCTTGTCTCTGGTCTGGCCCTTTGCCGGGGCTTGGAGGCCGTCTGTGTCCGCGCCATGCACCCAAGTTTGTTGAGGCTGCCCCAGTCAGGGTGGCTGGGTCCCCTGGAGAGTTGCTGAATTTGGGTAGGTTCTGTCTGCCCATTTTGGCCTGAAAGCTGGGAAGGGGGGAGCGGCTTGCCCCTTTCCAGTGAGTCCACACCTTCTATTCATAAGCTGCATTCCTGTTTGATTGTTGTGCACCGACTGCTGACTGCCATGAAGGGGGTAAAAAGCAGAATCAGAATAGCATTAAAGTTCCCTCCCTAGGGTGTGAAAGCCAAAATACCTTTGCATTCTGCCCAGGTTCTTAGAAGGTATTGTAGTAACTTTAAGTAAGAGAATGTGTTCTGTGAAGGTAAAATTTGTCTTAAGGGTATAAATAATTATAAAAGTTTTACAAAGCATTGTTTAAATTAAGGTATTTAAATGGCTAATTGCAGAAAGTCATTATTTAACAAAACTGAATTGATAATAATAATAATAAAAGGCAATTTTATAACAAACTTATTCAGCAGCCAGTCTCCCCTCCCAACTTGCTTCCAAAAAAACTCTTTCTGGTATTACATGCTACTAAGTATTTAAAGTGAAGAAAAAGTTCATTATTTTAACAAGCTTGTTTAGTATTAATGGCAATTATATGTTGTAAGAAGTTTGCCTGGTAACTTAGTATGTGGGATATATGGAGTGTTTTTATTGTTAAGGAAACAGAAGATGATTTTGTCCTAAGATAAAATGATTGATTATTGGAAAGAGTAGAGTGTGGGACAAAACCTAAATGAATACTGAAAGTGTAGAAGGTTTGTGGAAGGAAAATTTTTATGATTAAAATTGAGTAAGATCAATATACGAAGAAAATCTTTTATCAAAATAGCTTGTTGTGCTTTAACCTCATCATTTCCTCAGTGTTTGAAGAAGAGTCTTATCTCTTTTAAAAGAACATTTATGTTCTAGAAATCAAATCCTGAAAAGTAGCTTTTTATTTCAAACTAACTGCAAGAGATTTATTCTTTTACTTTAAAGGAAAAAATTAAGTAATGGTTAAGTTCATTTTATATGTTATAAGTCGAATGAAAGGCATTTAAAGGTGTTATAAAATTAATAGGTTTTCAAAAAAATTAATAAAAACTGTAACTAAGAGTTAAAATCATTTATAAATGCATTTATATTATAAAACAGTGGAAAGACAATAACTGAAATTATAGCTGGGTGAATTTAGCCTGAAAGTATTATTTAAGTGTAAATTCTATACTAACCTTTCCTTTGTTTATGGTGACTTCAAGCCTAACCTCACCCTTTGCCTTTGCCTATGGTTATTTCATAATTGAGAAGAGCTGGGACATCACTGTCTCCTCTCCTGGTATTAGTAACCCTTTCTCTCATGAATTCAAGTGTAAACTAAATAAATTGCTGCCTTATGGAATAAGGTTAAATGGCCACTGGAGTATTATTATCTCCAAAATCAAAAAGGGGGGTGGAGGGGGAGAAGTCTCCTGCCTTGACGGTCAGTGTTCCTAAGAGTGGCAATTCATGAGAGAAACCAGTCTGTCTCCCTGAGGCTTCAAATAGCCTCAGTAAATATATAAAATTAATCTTGTTGCTTATCCAAAATTCTGCTAAATTCAAAGTAAAATATAAAGTTCTGAAACAAAAAAAAAAATAGTGCTAAAGCATTGAGAACATTTTGGTTACAATCCATTAAGAAAGAAAATTCTTGTGTAAAACTGCATAGTCATAGTATAAAACTGCACAGTCATAGTGCAAATTAAGAAGAGTTTCAAGAGTCTTTGAAATGTTTTGCAGTCACACTTGTTTTGTAAGAATTAGAAGTTTAAAGTAGCTAAAGTTATGTCGTTGTGTCAAACTATTCATGCCTGCCTATTTGCTCAAATTGTTGATGTTAAATATGCAGTTATAAGTAATATATATTTCAGGACCCCAAATTAAGCTAAACAGTATATAAAATAATGCAAATTATAAATAATATCAATGAGTTTTGTTTCTGTGTCTAACTCTTTGTGTCTGCCCATTTGCTCAGTGTATGTCTTCATACATCAGAATAATATCAAATTAACAAATGAAAATTCTTAAAAGAGCTCTATTCAAATTGTTAATTAAATATGCAGTTATATATGTAAATAAATATTCTTAAAGCCCAAATTAAACTAAGTAGGATGAAAAAGTCATAGAAATCTGATTATAGAAACAATTGGGAAAGGGCCTCCTCTTTGCAAGAGGTTTAAAGGCAAGACTAGGTGTAGCAGATTAAACCTATCTACTAGGCTAGGGAATTAAGAATCAGTTTGCCTGGTAATTTCCCAGTTTAAACCTTTTGTCAGCCATAAAATGTAAAAAAACAAAGATTAGGTTAATTTTCACATAAGAAAAATGTTGATGTAACCTGGTGGCCTGCTGCCTCAGTCTCCCACTCCCAGGTTAGACAGCAGTGGAGGAAACCAGTTTAGGCCAGTCCTATGGGCAGTGAAAGGATGCCCAAGAAGGAGGTATGTCGGTGCCATTTCAGCACTAAATTCGATTCCTTATTGGACAAAGGGGAGCAGGTAAAAACTAAAATGGTTGGAATGTGATAGAGGAAGCAGTTAAATCACAAACTTTTGCGTGGGAAAGTTAAATCTCAGATAAGATGCAACTTCTGAAGTATCCAATCTATGGAAAAACAGAGGAAAAGCTTGCATGCTAGGCTTAGGGGTATAAATTGTGTCATTTTTCTTTGTTCGGGCACCAGCCATATCTGGCTCTGTGCCCCTTCTTGCAAGACTGAGAATAAATTCTTTTCTTTTCCACAATCTGGTGAGCCTTATTTTCTTCCAGAATATTTCTTTCCAACAAAATAAAGGTAATTAGTGGCTTTATTAACAAATTTCAGTAAGTAAAGGAAAGTCCATAAAAACTATGGAGAGATCTTTTCTGGGTTATGATTTAAAAAAATAAGTAATTGTGTAATGTGTTTTAAAACCTGGTAGTCAGTATGCTTTTAAATTATTAATTTTCATAACTTAAAGAAAAGAAGTTTTTAGCTTCCTGTAAGGGAAAAAGAGAACATTCCTTGCATAAACTATTATGGTTTCAATTTTATTTAACTTGAGTGTAATCTCTCATAGTTAATTTATAAACTAAATTAACATTATATATACAAAATCTTTAGAGTAATGAAAATTGTAAGTTCACATTGGTGAAATTAGGCTAAAGGAAAAAGACAGTAGATATGCTCTCTTAAATAAATAGAGTAAATTTCTTCGGCAATTGTAATTTAATAAGTTTATTTAAACATGAGGTGTCTAGTCAATGTGGTTATGGTCAATTATAAGGAGTTTGTAAAACATCTGCCAAACTGAAAATGTTTAAATAGTTCTAGTTCTAGAAGTCATTGTTAACCAAAACTTAGATTGGTATTGGTAGCAGAAATAAGTTAATGATAATAAAACCTGTCTGAAGGTCACCGCAAAGTACATATTTAAGTAAATGGTAATAAAAAGTTATCTTGATTCTATTGGAAATCTTCTGTTTTCATTTTAACAATGAAAAATAATATTTTTCTTCTATTACTAAAGTACTGACTGTTATCTTCATAGTAAAATTGTGTAAGTGAACAGTCATTTGATATATGAGTTGCATTAAGTTGTTCAAAATACATATAAAAACAAGGAATAAACTTAAACATTGTCAAACTCTTGTGCATTCAAACCAGGCATTGAATACATTACAGGTGGCCTCTCCATGTGAGTTATTGGCTAGGCTGGTCACTGACCCCTCAGTTTAAAATATTTGCTATATCAGCCTCTGGTTCTGCTCCTGAAGTCAATGGAAACTACCTTGCAGTTTCAAGTTCCTGCAGCAGCCAATAATGACTCGGTACAGCCAATTGTACAGTGGATATCGCCTCCAGACTGGCACTGTTCCATAGTGCCAGAGAGCACTATGCACCAGGCTAGTAGAATACTGGAAAATCTAAGATCAAGGATGCTGCGACTTGCTCACTGCGTTGAAGAACGTGCTAAGTGGAGCCATGATACCAGGATACAGTAAGTGAAACTTAAACACAATTGGCATTATGGCCTGCTCTCATGGAGAGATAACATGTAAAGTATTACAAACCTGAAACTCAAAACTAATAATGGCAACTCTGAATCCTTATGCATTAAGTAATACATTAGTTAATATTAAGTGCTGTACTTTTATCCTGTACTAAATATATGCCTAATAATTATAACATTATCTTTTCTATTTTGGATCAAGTGCAGAAGTATATTAGACATGTTAAATTCCTGGTAAAATCATTTTCTAAACAGTTAATAAACATGTCTATAGAATAAGGTGGCATTCTCAGCCAGTCTCAGTCAACTTCTATCTTCTACTGTACTCTGCTGTGTAGCAAAGGTGAGGCTTGCTTGCTGATGGTGAGTCACCTATTGAACAAGTCAAAATTGCTAGAAATTGTACAATGAAAACCAAGGTGTAAAAAAACCTTTATTCTGTAGTTCCAATCACTCCCACAGGTGAAAACGAAGAGAATTTCCAACTTAGTGTTCTAATCCTGAGTGAAGCCAGTTGCCCAAGGAGTGCCAGTTCACTAGGAGCATCTGACAGAGCGAGTGAGTGACAATCATTGAACAGCTTGGAATGTGTCTTCAGACAAAGCTAAGTGTCTGTTGCAATTTCTCTCTAAAGATGAATAACTTAAAAAAGAATATATATGCTGTTCCCACCAGCTTTTAAGGAGTGCCATCTTTATAGGCACCTAGCCTTGTCTACCTCTGTAATCCAATGTGTCCTCTTTTAAAAACAGGTATTCCAAATTTTTAATTAAGTTTGTTTCTTTCAGAGTGAACATCTTATTAACCATATGAAAACTTCATCCAACTTTGTACAGAATGCCAGATCCATCTTCCTCCAGTTAGAATAAATTTAAGAGTTTTACACCTTATTAGGCAATGACTACAGCCCATGGCCAGTAGGAAGCAGTTACAGAAAAGAGATCCATCTCCCTTCAGCACCTATTTTAAATTAAAGGTGTAAACACTTCAAGGGTAAAATAAAATTAATAGATGGATCTGGAACCTGACTGGAAATCCATGTGAGCACCGGTGGCCGCAGGATGACTGCAGGAAGCCCCTGCCCCAGGATTCTGCTGTCCAGAATGAAAACTTCTAAACTCTTAAAAACAGTCCTGGATGCTACACTAAAGATTGATAAATAATCAATCAAAACAACAAACAGCCATCCACCTCATAGCTCCAACAATAATTATGCCAAAGCTTAGCAAGTTAAACTTTGGCAAAGGGGGGAAATGATGTGGGCTATGGGTGGCAGGCTCTTTGTCTCTTCAGAGATAATCTAAACTATCTGTGACTTGTGGGTGTGGGATGATAAAAGGCTGCAGTCCTGCCCTTGGTGAGCAGGAGACAGTTTAACAATGCAAGGCCTATAAACTTTAAGTATTCAGGGGAAATGCAAAGCAAATATGCTAAAAGCTTATCCAATGCCTGAGGTCCATGCTAAAAGCTTACTAAGATGTGGAAATATATGCTAATTCAAGCCTATTGAGAACTGAAACAAAAGGACCATTTGGCCTTTCCTCTCCGTATAAAAGGGACTAAAAAAATCTCGTTCGGGGCTCAGGATTCAAACAGAAAGTTCCCGAGTCTGGCCGTCCGTCAATAAACCATTTTTCCTTCTCAAAATCATTCCTGAGTCCTGGCCTCTCTATACTCAAGTAATTGAACTTCTCTTAAATTCTACAACACTAACATCATATTCAATGGTGAAATCCTAAAAGTTTTCCTTCTAAGATATGGAACCTCATACTGTAAAAACAGCCTCCAAGTCATCAACCTGCCAATGGTACCTCCTCCTAGAATTCATCCTTTGGACTATACATTAATCTTCCTGGGTGACCATGTTACTGCCACGCAAATCTCCCAAAGCTCTCACCTGCATAATTTAGAAATTTCAACCCCCTTCTCAATCTTACTCCATGTTCATGGACTCCTAGAATATGGACAGAACCTTATGTGCTCCTAGCCATTCCCCCTTTGAAATTTCATCTCACAATGTAAGGTCTGTCTTGTATACTACCTAGCTCTTTCATAAGCCTTTCCCATCCAATAAAAACATTTATTACTCATCTATTATCTCAGGAGCCTTAAGAAGAATTAGGATCTCCTTCTTGTTTTATTTATTTATGTTTTCAGATAATACAAAAGTGTCTATATTGGAGTTTTTGCACACCTCTTCCTTCTCCATCAGATTTTTTTGTCCTCAATGAATTGCAGTAGTTTGTTGATCTTTCCACTCCCACTATCATCTAAACAGTATGGCAGAGAGTAAATACTCAAGTATTTATTAAGGTCAACCATATACAGTACCTTTGGAGCACTGAGGCACAGGCATCTGCATTTCAAACAAGCATCCTATGGATTCTTCTGCACACTAATGTTTGAGAAGCACAGCTTAAAAGAAAATTGGAGTACTAAAAGGGAATTCCTTTAGGGCAGTTTTGTTTTAGGGAAGCAATGCTACAGACCCTTCCCCAAAGTGTTGGAAAAGAGTTCTAAATTTATAAATCTCACAGCTACAGTATCTTCTTAAAATTAATAACCTGAATGAGACCATGAAATAAGGGGTGTAAATGAACAACCAAAAGGAACTTTATTCACAACTTTCACAATGCACTTTAAAGTAATCATAAACAAACTTCTGAAGACTTGCTAATAAAAGCTCAAATATCATTTAAAATAATACTTCAATTAAACAGAATGTTTACTGTTCACATTATTATAGTTTAAATAATCCAATCAGTTTGTTCAGTTCCTTGTTGGTGAAAACTTTTGTATCCCAAAGGGAATACAGGCCCTAGGATTCTGGAGAGACACTTTCAATATTTGTAAGGTATAGTATGCAAAAAAGGGCTGAAAGAACACTAACACTTAGAAATGTACTCTGCAGGATGACTTTTACAAATTCTTTGAATATGTTGGTTTTGACAATTAATCCAGCAAGCATTTACTAAAATACGAATGTTCAAGATTCTGTGAGGAGCACAAAGACGATCAAGGCACTAACCCTCTCCTCAAGAAGCATATAAAATAAGGGGGGCTGTTGGCAGGAAACCTGCACGTAATTAACAGAATGTGGTCAGCACTGAAAATTGTTCCAGGAAGTTTCAGGTAACTGAATTTCAGCTAATGAATACTTTACAGTAATTTTCAACTGATATGATTCAGAGTAAAGCCAAAGAAGCTTAGGAAAATGTACTTTGTAAGGAAACAAAACCCAATGTAAACAATCCTTAGGGAAATGTGTTTGCATTTTAATACACATATACACATTTAAAATAGGTGATGAGGTAAGCTTTCATCAAATGCAAAGTAATTCAAAGGTGAAATGGATACAGGAGGCCCAATAAGGTCAAGTTCATAGGGCCTGTTCCCTTTGACAAAAACGGAACAGTCAGCTTTAGAGATTGCCAACCATGCAAGAAGGGAGGACGCAGAGGTGGTGATCTGTTTTTTTTCCCTCCACTGGTAACTTAAAGGGAAAATAAAAAGCACATTTTCCTGGAGTACTCCTTCCCTTCAACTTTATATTCTATAAATACTATGGCTCTGAAAAAGTCTAGGAACTAGACAAGACAGACATGGGCAAATGCGTTTACCTTTTGAACTAACTGTCCAACACAGAGGTGCCTCCCTAGTGGGAATTCACAGTGCATGAAGGGCCCTGTCGGGGCAAAGTGCACCCACAGGCTCCCACAGCCCCTAGGCCACTCAGCACTCTATTCATTCCTCTCCCCTTTTGGGGTACCCTCTCCCATGGCAAGGGAAAAGCAAGCACCTGTCAAAAGGCTGCAGAGGCCCCAGGGAATGTAGTGAGGAAAGGTACTAGTGACACCGAGGAGGGCCAGCGGCTCGGGTAAGGGTGCAGGGATGCTCCATCTGGTCCAGGCCCCGCGGGGATGAGGCCAGCCCTCTGGCCCTCAGGCTGCTCTTGTGGAGGCCTAGTGACCAGCCAGGCCACACTTCACTGACAGGTACCCGGGAAGGCCCAGATCACAGGTGTTGCCCCAGCGGGACCTAGCAAACCTGGGGTGTGGGGAGGAGCAAGTGTGGATATGGGAAAGGCAGCCAAAGGTGCATCGTGAGGCAGCAGCAGAGCACAGCCCCCGGCAAGCAGTCTCACCTTTATGGTGAAGACAAAGCTGGTGAACAGGCCCTCTGCAGCCTGGAATATATTATTTTTGCCTGTCTTTATACCCTTTTAGTCACCCTTACTTATAAGCTTCATTTCTCTACTCTCCTCCAAGACTCTCTCACCTGTCTTTTCCTTTTGGCTCAGAACTCCCTTTAGGGCAGGTCTCTTGTTAACTCTTTCAGTTTGTGTTTATCTGTGGATATTTTAAATGCTCTTATTTTTGAAGGACAGTTTTGCTGGAAAAAGAATTCTTGGCTGGCAGTTTTCTCTTTCAATCTCTTAAAGACTACTACTGCCTTCTCATATCCATGGTTTCTGATAAGAAATTGGCATTTACTCTGATTACTCTTCCCTTGTATGAGAGGAATCACTTCTCTCTGGCTTCTTTCAGAATTCTCTCTTTATCTTTGGTATTTGACATTCTGTTAGTATGTGTCCTAGAGTAGCTCTATTGTAATTTATTCTGTTTGCAGTACATTGTACTTCTTGGATGTGAATTTCCTGTCTTTCATAAGAGTGGGATAATGGTCAGACATTATTTTCTCAAATATTTTTTCTCCTCCTTTTCCATTCTCTTCTCCTTCTGGGACACTGATAGCACATATGGTTGTGCACTTTGTGCCAAAATTCAATTCCTTAAGACCCAGCTGAATTTTTTCATTTTTTCCCCAATTTTGGATTTCCTGGCTTCTAGGTTCCTGATCCTTTCTTCTGCCTGTTCAAATCTACTGGTGTTTGCCTCAATTTTTTTTTTTTTTTAGGATGTACTGGGGAATGAATCTAGGACTTCATACATGTGAAGCAGGTGCTCAGTCCCTGAGCTACACCCAGTCCATTCTAATGTATTTTATTTAAAAATTTTTTAAAATTAAAGTTAATAGAGCACAAGGAATGTTACATTAAAAAACATAAAAAACAAGAAATATAAGAGGTTCCCATGTAACCCACTCCCCACCCCCACCACATTATTTTTGGAAATTGTATTTTTTAAAAAAAATATATACATCACAAAAAAAGTCACACTAAAAAAATATGAGGTTCCTTTACACCCCCACCCCCCTACCCCACTCCTCCTACACCAACAACCCCCTTCATCACTGCGGCACACTCATCGCACTCGATGAACACATTCTGGGGCACTGCTGCACTACACAGATAATAGTTTACCCTGTAGTTCACACTCTCCCCCAGTACATTCAGTGAGTTATGGCAGGATATATAAGGTCTAGCATCTGACCCTGCAATATCATTAATGCCCTCCCCAAAATGCCCTCACAGAACATCTCTTCTACCCTTTCCCTGCCCTCAGCAACTACTGTGGCCACTTTCTCCACCTTGACGCTAAAATTTCTTCTATTATTCATAACAGTAGTTTTATAGTAGAATATCAGTAAGTCCACACTAGTCCATATTTTATTCTTCCATTCTGTCGACCCTGGGATGGCGATGTCCCCTCTACCTTTAGAGCAAGTTGCACATGAATGGTGGATGCAATTCCTCTGCTTACAGCTGTAGGCACTCTTGATTCCCTGGTGTGGTGTTTGACCATCTTCATCTCTCTGTTAGCTGACCTGGGTAAGACCAGTGAACCAGAGAGTAGGAGTCACCACTCTTCTGAGGCTCAGGACTCAGCTGGCACATGGGCAGTCCAGAGATTCAAGTCTCCTGAGTATGGACCATCCCTAGCACCAACCACAGGTTCAGTAAAAGTGACAGAAGAGGCATGTGTAGAAAAGTAACATCTGAGTCCAGCTCCGTCACACTCAGGGGCACAAATTCCACAGTAGGGTCCTCTGACATGGTACAGAGCTCCAAATCCATCTGCCATGATGATATACCTTGTGGATCTCTGAGCCTTCAGAACCAGTACTTAGGGTTGTATCTACTTTGGCTTTTTCTGGGGTCCTGCTGTGCGACGGTTCGCTCGGTCGGAAGAGGTGGGGTCTGGCTGCGGATGAGGGGTCAGTCCAGCTCAGGACGAGGGGTCGGTCCCGCTTGGGACGAAGGATCGGTCCCGCTTGGGACGAGGGGTCGGTCCGGCAGCAGACGAGGGGTCGGTCTCACAGGGGTTGCGCGGTTTGGCTGATGGGGTCGCCCGGCGAAGCCAGCGACGAAGGGGTCACCCGGAGAAGCAGGCGATGAACTGGGGACAAGGGAGGCCAGGCCCTTGTCGGGGGCTCTCAGGACTGGAGGGCGCACAGCAGAAGAACTACCGCGGAGATGAGGTAAACACGCAGGTCCACTTTATTGAGGGAGAGGCAACAGTTTTATAGGGGCTGGGGAAGGCTGATTGGTTGAAGCCACGCCCTGCTCTGATTGGTTGCCGGAGAAAGGTCAGTGGGAGGTGCTGGATGGGGGAGGGGTGGTGGTTAGGGATTGGCTGTCGCTGTTGCTGGGGGAAGGGGCAGGGTTTAGTGATTGGTGGCTGCTGTTGCTGGGGTAGAGGGCAGACTTGAGTTTCCCACCCACGCCCAGCTGTTGCTGCTGTCAGGGAGAGGGAAAAGGGCAGACTGGATTTTTCCGCCCACGCCTGGCTGTTGCTGCTGTCGGGGGAGGGGAAAAGGGCAGACTGGAATTTTCTGCCCTGCGCCTGCGCAGGGAGAAAGAAGAAGAAGGGTGCCGCCCCACAGGCATCGTGTGGCGCCATCCGGGAGGAGGGGCGGCCGCGGAAGCATGGCTGCCGAGAAGGGGAGACCCAAGGGCACTCTGCGCCCATGCCGAGCTCCCTTCAGGGGTGGCAGTGAGTCCGACCAGCCACCCTATTATGGGGGCAGCGGCTTGGCCTGCCGTGGCTGCTCCCCCGCCAGGCCAGCAAACCACACTTCAGCCCGAGGGGTGACCGCACTGCTGAGGAGTGCGTAAGTGCAACCCCTCTGGTGACCTCCCAACTCTTTTTGGAAGACTCTTAGCCATATCAACTCATTTGTCTTTGCCATTTCCCCCTTTAATTCAAGGTCAAAGAGCAGATTTTATCGCTTGATCCAACATGTAGACTGAGATAGTCTGCTGGTTGGAGTTGACCCTTTTATTTGAGGTCTCTTTCTAGTTACTTCTCCAGTTAGTGATTGGTAGTAATCCCTCAGTGCTAGGGAGGCTCCTCCCCAGGAGTCATGTCCCACATTGGGGGGAAGGTAATGTATTTACATACTGAGTTTGGCTTAGAGAGTGGCCACATTTGAGGACCATGGAAGCTCTCAGGAGGTAAGTCTTAGGCACCCTACAGCTCTAGACCTAGTTCATATTTCAGGCACACAGGCTCTTAAGCATAGTCATCAGTATCAAGGGTTCATTATTGGACCATCCTTCCTTGTTGGTCTTTGCCATTGCACTTGGGGGATTATTATTATTCCATTGGGGAATGTGACGGAGCTCCCCTGGGTGGGACTCAGCACTCCCTCAGTTGATGTTTGTAACTGTACCTACTATAAAAATACCCAAAATATATCCTAACAGATTTATGTTCCCTATATACATGCCCTGAAGAACTCCCCCCACCCATGGCCCCCATCAATAACATCCCACACCAGAGTTCCTCCCCTGCCATAGTTGAACCTCTCTGTAGCCCAAAACTTCTTAAACAATGAATCCTAATATATTGCCAAATTCAATTAATAGGAAATTGAAATATAGTGATGGGTTTAAAGTTTAGAAATAGAATACATAGTAATTTAGAAATACTAAAATAAAAATACATTGGTGTATTAATAAAATGAAAAATATTATAGAGCTTTGTTTCTAACATTTTGCTTTTCATCACTGTAACAGGTGTTGCCCTGTATGTACAGTGGCAAGGCATTTTCATTTCCTCCTCAGTGTCTACATCCTTTCTTTCTTTCTTTCTTTCTAGTTTTTTATTTTGTCTTCAAAAAAGTTTTAGATCACAGCAATTCATATACACAATATAGGGGACTCCCAGATATCCAACATCAGACCCTTTTCCCCTTTCCCCAGCAATGATTTCTTTATATGTTCATGTTATATTTGCTGCAGGTGATGTACAAATTTTGAACCATAGCTATCAAACATGGTTCCATTTTGGTTTACATTATATTTATATTTTAGACCATACAAATTTCTAAATTTTTAGTTTCCTTATGTTTTACATTATAGTTTACATTTTAGTTTATAGACTTTTATACACTTTAGATGTAAGTTGACATGTCCATCATTGCATGATCTTGTGGAGCACTTCCATTGCCCCCCAGTTCCCTCCTTCCATCCATGCTATACCTCTCTCCCCCTCCCCTTAGGGCACACCATGATGCTCAATCTTTATTACTTGAGGAACCTGAGTTACAGATACTGCAACAATGCTGAAGGCTTAATATACTAGATTGCCCTAACTAATTGGGAGCCAGCGATCCTCTGATCCTCTCAAGAGACACAATTCCCTCTTTGGAAACATCAGGTCTCCCCAGGATGTGGGTGCACCTTCACACTCATTGTATGGGTCTCCACCCAATGATATAACACATTATGACAAAATCAGCATTCGCATACTCCCTAGAAGCTTGCCCCTGTACCAGATGCCCCCCCTTAAGCACCTTAAATATGTGATCCTTCCTTATTATATTTTCTAAAGAGTTTTCTCAACAGTATAATTTCAACCATATACCTGACATTCTCCCATATTCAATGGATACCCCCAGCCCTCCCCCCAATTCCTTGGGTCATCTGCTCCACCCTCCCAGCACTAACCCCCCTCAAGCCCACAAACCCCCACCCAAAGGTATCCCTATGCTCCCATCTTATCCCTTCCCTGTACAAATACTTACCTCCAGCTTGTCGTAGACTTCACCCATGTAGGCATCAGCTTGCAACCATTCTCTCCCCCCCCCCCAAATTCCTTTGAGCCTATCTTCCAGTCTTTAGCTCTCTGAGACAGATTGGTTTGCTTGTTTCATATCAGAGGTCATGTCGTATTTGTCCTTCAATGCCTGGCTTGCTTCCCTCAACATAAGGTCCTCAAGATTCATCCATGTTATCACATGTGTTTGTACTGTATTCTTTCTTATAGCTGAGTAGCATTCCATTTTATGTATATACCACATTTTATTTATCCATTCATCCACTGATGGGCATTTGAGTTGATTCCAACTTTTGGCAATAGTGAATAGTGCTGCTATGAACATTGGTATGCATATATAGGTTTGTATCTTTATCTTCAGTTCTACTGAATATATACCCAGTAGTGGAATTTCTGGGTCATATGACAAATCTATAGCTAACTGTTTGAGAAACTGCCAAACTGTCCTCCAGAATGTCTGGATCCCTCTGCATTCCCACCAGCAGTGGATGAGTGTTCCCATTCCTCCATAGCCTCTCCAGCACTTGTAGTCTTCTGTTTTTTTAATAGCTGCCAGTCTTATGGGAGTAAGATGGTATCTAATTGTAGTTTTGATTTGCATTTCCTTCATAGCTTGTGATTTTGATCATTTTTTCATGTGCTTTTTAGCCATTTGTATTTCTTCTTTGGAGAAGTTTCTGTTTAAATCTTTTTCCCATTTTTTTAAATGGGTTTTTTGTCTTTTTATTTTTGAGATTTAGGAGTTCTTTATATATGCAGAAATAAGTCTCCTATCAGATACATGGTTACCAAATATTTTCTCCCATTGTGTAGGCTCTCTTTTCACTTTACTGACACTCCTTTGAGGTGCACAAGGCTTTAATTTTGAGGAAGTCCTATTTATCTATTTGTTCTTTTGCTGTTTGTGAATTGGGTGTTAAGTTCATGAAGGCATTTCTTATTACAAGGTGTTGTAGATGCTTCCCTACATTGTTTTCCAAGGTCTTCATGGTCTTGGCTCTTACATTTAGGTCTTTGATCCATCTTGAGTTGATTTTTGTATAAGGTGTGAGATAGTAATTTTCTTTTCCTTCTGTTGCATATGGACATCCAATTCTCTAGGCACTATTTGTTGAAAAGGCCATTCTTTCCCAGTTAAGTGGACTTGGTGGCCTTGTTGAATATCATATGACTATATATATGAGGATCTATATCAGAACTCTCAATTCAGTTCCATTGGTCAGTGTGTCTATCCTTGTGCCAATACCATGCCGATTTCACTCCTGTAGCTTTGTGTAGTATGTTTTGAAGTCCAGTAGTGTGATTCCTCCAGTTCCATTTTTCTTTTTCAATTTGTCTTTGGTTATTTGGGGTCTCTTTCCTTTCTAAATAAATTTCATAGTTCGTTGTTCTAGCTCATTAAAAAATGCTGTGTTGATTTTTATTGAGATTGTCTTGAATCTGTAGATAAGTTTTGGTAGGATAGACATCTTAATTATTTAGTCCTCCTATCCATGAACAGGGAATATTCTTCCATTTGTTTAGGTCTTCTTTGATATCCTTGACAGTTTTGTGTAGTTTTCTGTGCATAAGTCTTTTACATCATGGTTAAATTTATTCCTAGGTATTTGCTTTTTTAAAATTTACTATTGTAAATAGTATTTATTTCTTGATTTCCTCCTCAAATTGCTCAGAAATGCTACTGATTTTTGTGCATTGATCTTATACCTTGTGACTTTACTGAACTCATTTATAACTTCCAGAAGCTTTGTTGTAGCCTTCTCAGGGCTTTCTATGTATAGAATCATGTCATCTGCAAATAGTGAAATTTTGACTCCTTCCTTTCCTATTTGGATTCCTTTTATATCTGCATCTTGCCTCAATGTTCGAGCTAATACTTCTAACACAATGTTAAATAGAAGGGGCGATAGTGGACATCCTTGTCTTTTTCCTGATCTTCTAAGAAAGATTTTAGGATTTCACCATTGTAAATGATGTTAGCTGTGGATTTCTCATATATACCCTTTATTATGTTCAGAAAGTTTTCGTCTATTTCCATCTTTTGCAGTGTTTTTATCAAGAAATTGTTAAATGCCTTTTCTTCATCTATAGATATAATCATGTGATTTTTTCCCTTCAATCTGTTTATGTGGTGTATTACATTAATTGATTTTCTCATGTTGAACCATCCTTGAATACCAGGAATGAAGCCCATGTGGTTGTGGTGTATAATTTGTTTCATGTGTTGTTGAATACAATTAGCAAGTATTTTGTTGAGGATTTTTGCATCTATTGTTCATTAGAGAGATTGGTCTGTAATTTTCCTTTCTTGTGGTGTCTGTGTTTGGCTTTGGTATTAGGGTAAAGTTGGCATCATAAAGTGAATTAGGCAGTCTTCCTTCTATTTCAATTTTTTTTGAAGAGTTTAAGCAAAACTGGTGTTATTTCTTTCTGGAATGTTTGGTAGAATTCACCTGTCAAGCCATCTGGCCCAGGGCTCTTCTTAGTTGGGAGGTTTTTAATGAATGAGTCTATCCCTTTACTTGTGATTGGCTTGTTGAGATCATCAATTTCTTCTTTTGTCAATGTAGCCTGCTTATGTGTTTCTAGGAATTTGTCCATTTCCTCTCAATTGTCTTTCTTGTTGGAATACAGTTTTTCAAAGTATCCTCTTATGATAGTCTTTATTTCAGTGGGGTCAGTGGTGATATCACCCTTCTCATTTCTTTTGTGTATTTGCACCTTCTCTCTTTTTTCTTTGTTAGTCTAGCTAAGGGTTTGTCAATTTTGATATTCTCAAAGAACCAGCTCTTGGATTTGTTTATTTTTCTGGGTGCTTTCCTATTTCCTATTTCATTTAGTTCTGCTTATATCTTTATTATTTCTCTCTTTCTTCTTTCTCTGGGGTTAGTTTGTTGCCTTTTTACTAATTCCTGCAATTGTTCAGTTAGTTCTTCAATTTTAGCTCTTTCTTCTTTTTTGATGTTTGAATTTATGGCTATGAATTTCCCTCTCAGTACAGCTTTTGCTTCATCCCAAAAGTTTTGATATGTTGTATCATTTTCATTAGTTTCAAGGTAGTTATTGATTTCTGTTGTGATTTCCTCCTTGACCCACTGTTTTTCTAAGAGTGTGTTGTTTAACTTCCATATCTTGGCACCAAATCTTGGCCAGATTTCCAGCTTCACTTCACTATAGACAGAGAAATTATTTTATATGATTTCAATCTTTCTGTATTCATTGAGACTTTGTGACCTAGCATGTGGTCTATCTTGGAGAATGATCCATGTGCACATGAGAAAAATTTATATCCTGCTGTACTTGGGTGCAATGTTCTGTATATGTCTATTAGGTCCAGATCCTCTAATATATTGTTCAAAGTCTTTGTTTCTTTATTGATTCCCTGTTGAGATGTTCGGTCCAATGGTGAGAGTGGTGTGTTAAAGTCCCCCGCTATAATTGTAGAGGCATGTATTCCTTCACTTAGTTTCTCCAGTGTTTGCCTCACACATTTGGAGGTGCCCTTGTTAGGGGCATAAATGTTTATGATTGTTCTTTCTTCTTGAAAGATTATCCCTTTCACTAATATGTAGTGTCCATCTTTGTCTCTCACAACAGTTTTCCATTTAAAGTCTATTTTGTCTGATAGTAATATAGCTACATCTGTCCTTTTCTGGTTATTGTTTGCCTGTAAGATTGTTTTCCAGTCATTCACTTTTGATTTCCTTGAATCCCTGGGTCTAAGATGAGTTTCTTGTAGACAACGTATAGATGGGTGATATTTCCTTATCCAATCTTCCAATCTGTGTCTCTTAACAGGTGAGTTTAATCTACTGTCATTTACTGTTATTACTTTCAAGGAATTACTTATATTAGCCATATTTTCTTTGGATTTGTGTTTGTCTTATGTTATTTTTTTTTTCTTTTTGTAGTTTTAGTTGTTCTTACACTTTCCTCCCCATATTTTCTTTGGATTTGTGTTTGTCTTATGTTATTTTTTTTCTTTTTGTAGTTTTAGTTGTTCTTACACTTTCCTCCAATTCTGTCTCTCCTGTTTTTTTCTTTCCTCCTGCAGAACTCCCTTTAGTATTTCTTGAAGGGCAGGTTTCTTGTTGGCATATTCTCTTAATTTCTGTTTATCTGTGAATATTTTGGACTCTCCTTCATTTTTGAATGCTAGCTTTGTGGGATAGAGTATTCTTGGTTGGAAATTCTTTTCTTTTAGTAACTTGACTATGTCATACCACTGCCTTCTTGCCTCCATGGTTTCAGATGAGAGATCAGCACTTAATCTTATGGAGGCACCCTTGTATGCGATGGTTCTCTTTTCTCATGCTGCTTTTAGTATTTTCTCTTTGTCTTGAGCATTGGATAATTTGACAAGTGTATGTCTTGGGGTAGGCCTGTTGGGATTTATGCTGTTTGGGGTGTGTTGTGCTTCCTGGACATGTACATGCATCTCCCTCAATAGGTTTGGGAAGTTTTCAGCCATTATTTCCTCCAATACCCTTTCTGTCCCCTTTCCCTTCTCTTCTCCTTCTGGGATGCCTATAATGCATATGTTTGAGTGTTTTGCATTGTCATTCAGGTCCCTAAGTTCCTGCTGGATTTTTTCTATCTTTTTATCAATTAATTCTACTATCTGTTTGATTTCAGATGTACTGTCTTCCACATCACTAATTCTTTCCTCTGCCTCTTCAACTTTGCTGTTATTTGCTGAGAGTGTATTTTTGAATTCTTGGATTATGCTAATAATCTCCATCAACTCTGTGATCTTTTTGTGCATGATGACAATTTCTTCTGTATTCTCTCCAAGTGTTTTCTTAATATGCTTAATCTCTTCCTTCATTTCACTGAATTGGTCCATGATACATGTTTTGAGAGCTTTAATTACTTGTTTGATGTTCCACTTCTCATCCTGGTTTTTAGTTTGTTCATTGTATTGAGCCATGTTTTCTTGATTATTGGTATGGTCTGTAGTTTTTTGTTGCTGTCTGGTCATCATTTTATCTTGTTGGATTTATTCTGTTGATTATCTTCTTATTCTAGTCTTGGGCTTTAATTAGTTGTTTTTGTGTGCATGTTAAGTCTTCTCTTTGTCATCTTTTTCTTCTTATTCTATTTCCTTGCTGTTGGGTAAGTTCCATTGAAGGAAAATATTAGGCCCAGAGAAAGCAAAAGGGGTCAGAAAAGAAAAATATAATATTAGCATTGATAGTGAATGTTAGCAGAAGAACCATGTGAGATCTAGGAGAATGGATATAGATCTCATGGAAGCTGTGTATAGTTATAACCATAAAAAAATTTAGTACCTATAATGAGATATTAAACTGAATATGGGGAGGAATATACTATGAATTAAAAGGTCTGTGTGGTCAGGAGAAAGGAGAAAAAGAAAAGAAAATAATATAAAGAGTGAATAAATGATAGAAAACAGATTGGAGGTATTAAAATAAAAAGTCAGAAATATTGCAGACTAAACAGAGATAGGTGAAATGTAAGAGAAATAATAAATGATGAAGGAGAGAATGATGTAAAGGAAAGGTGATAGTGCTGGTAGCCAAAATCAGTACACACAGAAAAGAGAAATTTGAGGATGAGGAAGCACAGCAAATAAGAAATGTTGCCTGCAGCACTAATATAAAGAAAGAAAAAAAAAAAGGAGAAAGAGAAGAAGAAAAAAGCAGAGCAAGAAAAAGATAATGGAGTAAAAAGGGGGAAAAAAGGGCAGTGGGGGGTATAAAGAGGAATAAAAAACAAGAAAAAAGATGAATACATTAGCTTCATTTGTAGATTCTGATATGTCATATTCAGTTCATCACTATTTTCAAGAAATCCCACTATTGAACTTTGAACCAGAAGTTGAGTTATCATATTTAAAAATTTCCATATTGAAAAGTCTTCTTTGTTTGTTTGCTTTTGCTATTTGTTTTTAACCTTCTTACAGAGAGTTTTCTTTGCATTATGTCCATTCTGTAGAATTTGTTAAAGATCTCTCTGTGGTCAAAGATATGGTTAAAGTTTGCAAAGATGACAAGAAGTACTTTCTATCATTGGGGTTCAGAAACCTATATAAACCAGCTTTATGTACAGTGGGTAGACTGAATTTACTACCCCAATTTATACATGTTCTTAATCCTAATTTGCATTCCTGTGGGTGTGAAACCATTGTAAATAGGACTTCCTGAGGATATTACTTTTAGTTATAAGGTGTGATCCCACTGAATAAGGGTTGGTCTTAATCCATACTACTAGAGGCCTTAAAAAGAGAAGAAATGGGGAAGCCAGAATGTGAGAGAGCCATACAGAAAGAGGTCAGAAATCAGCAGAAACTGGAAGAGCAGAGAGAGAGAGAGGGAGCTCTCTATGTAATGGGAAGCAGAGATACAAGACAAACAAGGAACTTCCAGGATTTCTAGCAGCCAGTAACAAAATGCTCTAGACTCCAGGAGAATGGTAGAGTGGGCATCACCATTCCAGAGTCCTCATGATTGGGAAATGAACTATGGACTTGTGACTCTGGCAATAGAAGAAATACCATTGTTGTAGTGGCAGTGACCCGTGGATGTTCTGGGGTTAGGGAGAGGGAAAAACAGGTGTAATAGGGGGGCATTTTCAGGACCTGGGAATCATCTGAATGGCACTATAATGACAGACACAGGCCATTTTATATCTGGCTATAACCTACAGTGTTGAGTAGGAGAGAGTGTAAACTGCAATGTAAACTATAATCCATGCTTATTGGCAATGCTGCAAAATGTGTTTATCAATTACAATGAATGTACCACACGATGAGAATGTTGTTATGTGGGAAAATGTGGGTGGTGTGGGGAGTGGGGCATATGGGAATCCCCTATATATTCTCAGTAACATTTATGTAATCGAAGTACCTTTTAAAAAATAAAAAAGTGGAAAAAATGTCACCAAATCCAGTTTGAATATAGTATAGACAAATATATATGATGACATAACATATTTAAATTTTGTCTTCTTTTCCGCTCAAGTAACACTATACTATAACACTATAATAAGGACTAGGCACCTGTTAGAAGTTTATATATGACCTTATGTGTTCCTCCTCCTCCTCCCACCAAATTAGCAAAATCACAGTTTAAAGGTTTATATCTGCTAATTAAAACTATCAGGGACATAAAGTTTAGATAATTACACATAATTGCTTAATACATTCCAACATAAAACTGTGAAAAGCAAAGAGCAACTGGAAATGATGTTAAGAAAATGCAGCGTTTCTCTTGCCAAGAGCAGATAAAAGCCTGAGAGACAGGGATAAAATTTAACTTATGGATTCTGCTATTGAACCCTGCATTCAATGATCACTTTCCTGATGGTGACTGTAGGTAAACAGTAAGTGAATCAAATTTATAGCGTTAGACATTTGAAATACAAACAAGGACAGAATGGCAGAAATACTTGATTCCTATTTTGCATCCATCTAACCTGGTAAGAATGGCCTTCAAATTGCAAAGAAAGTATAATGTGTAAACAATAAATCACAGCATCAAGATTATAAAGACTACAAAAACCCTGTTGTCTCTACACCTAGGGAATTATATCCCAGTGTGTTGAAACAACAAGAAAAAAAAAGATATCTGAGTAGCTTCTCCCCACAAAAAATCACACAGAACAGGAAAAGTTATAGAAAATTTAAGAATGGTAAGTCCTGCTTTGATACACAGAAAGAAAGAAGTGGTGGATTCTAGAAAGAAATGATTTGTTAATTTGTTGTTAATAATCAGTGACTGGGAAAGAAGGGTAATATGGAGACAATGCTTACTGGGTACAGAATTTCTATTTGGGTTGATAGAAAAGGTTTTGGTAAGAGATGGTGGTGATGTTAGCACAACATTGCAAATGAAATTATTACTACTTAATTCTATACTTGAAAGTGGTTAAAATGGGGAATTTCATGTTGGGTGTATTACCATAATAAAATTTTAAATGCTCAGGAATATTATTTAGAAGATACTACCATGATCATCAGAAGCTAACACAGGCTCACTAAGAACAAGTCACACCAAGCTAAATCACCCCATGAAAGGTTCTTTTCGTAAAAGCCAATTTTCCCTGTCCCATAAAGAAGATATATGCTAAACACTGTGGTCATGTCTGAATATGCTTTTTCAGAAGAAATGGACTAACTGGGTCTTTGGGAAGTGGGTTTCTAAGAAGGTGAGGGGATTGACAACAATCTTATGTGGATCAGATTAAAAATAGAAGCATTTAACTAGAAGGGAAGGACTGACAGGAGAAGTTCTCTTCAAACCCCTTAAAGATCATCCTGTGCTCAGGGACAGTGCACATGAATCCTTCCACACCTAGCACCTGGCACAAAGTAGACACTCAGCAACTGATTCCTTGATATATATGACTAGAGGAAGAAGTAGGATTTAGTTTGTATTGCTAGAGGGCAGAATTAGGACCATGAGAAGATATGATGAGAGCTATTTGGGTACAATACTAAAAGACTTCTGAGCAACCTGGAATGAGCCATGAAGTACTGGGTTTTAAGTTGCTGGAAGCATTCAGAGAGGGACTGACTGACAATATGCTAAAGAATGACAGGACACTAGATAGATTCTGCCCTACCAATGTCCTAGACATAGGCTTGGACAATTAAGCACCACATATACAAAAATGCTAAGTGTATATATTTCCTTCTATATAAAAAAAAGAAATCCATAAGAATAATTGTATTAGAGTATTGCACCCTAACTAATATTACCCTTAACCTATTTTTAATATAAATTTAACAGAGAGGGTTAAAAAGAGTCTGTTCCTATTTTAAATGAACCAATTAGCTAAATTCTACTCAATGCCCACAGACTATTACACTCTCCTTCAGAGAACTGCCTCAGAAATGTTTAAGTTAGGTAAACCAAACTATGTTGTGGCAGTATCAGTAAAAGCCCTTCACCGCTAAGGAGAAAAGGGCTCAACGATAAAGGCCTAAGTGGGTTAGCAGCACCCTTCACATAAAAAAGAACACATTGTTAAGGCAAGTAAGCTGTAGCCATGTTCTTAAAACATACTGAGCTTTAAACTTTATTTCTTCTAACAAGTAAATACCATATAGAAATGTACACTGGAGAGAACTGAGTAATTCAGAAGGTAAGGGATGAAAAATCAAATGTGGCACTCATGCACAATAGCATCCAAAATAAACTCAGCCTAAGTCATATTCTAGAATCAGATCAACATATGGAAAAGTATGAAGTTTAATAGGAGTTTGAAAGTAGAACTGATAGTGCAAATCAAGACAAATTCCAAAAGTCTAACTTAAAAGTGCAATCTTAGAATCAATCTTAACTGCCAGAAGTGAACATAAAGGCATTAGGTTTGTAGTATGAGCTCAGCATTTAGAAGAGATAATAACTCTCCTCAGTGTCATTTTTTATTAACTGAACTCCAATAGAGACAGCTAGAAAATCTATTAAAGGAAATTTCCATATACCAATCTAGCTGAAGCAAAGATATTAGTGACATCACATTAATCAAGAGCACAAGTTAACATGGTGGTGCCAGGTCCATTTCATTAATGCTTAAAAGTGGATTCCTTCAATGACATATAAAATTATACATGGAGAGTTTTCTCACCTGGTAAATGAAAGTTTAAAGCCTACAATTTCCAAATTTGACAATGGACACACAAATCCTAGAATCTAGAGAACAATCTAGAGAAGATTCAGATATTCAATAAGTTTATATGTGAGATTCCTGAATATATTTTCAATTTTCTTCTACCCAGGAATACATATAATTAAAAATTCAAAGAAGAAATGAACTGTTTAAGGAAGCAGATGTGTAATTTTATTTCACCACCATAAATGTCAAAAATAATACAAATACTCATTTTATTTTAAAATAAGTATGTATATGTGTGTGTGTATCTTTTTCAAATAAAAACTATCAATGTCATTGCAGGATCCTGGCAATAAACTACCTGCCTCTTGTCAGTCAGTTCCATGAACATCCAAAATGCAGTTAACACATAACCATTTTATGATTGTAAAATGTTCATTGAAAGTAATATTGATTGAATGCATCCCTGAATCTTGTATTAATTTATGACTTCTAACTCCCAATGAAGTTGAGATATATTAATTTAATCAAAAGTAAGGTAAATTGTATTATATTAATAGATCTAAACAAATGATCAGAATCTTTCATGGCACCCACTAGATCAATCTTATGTATTTTTCTGGTCAAAGAACATTCCAGATGAACCCTTATCTCACACAACATACAAAAATCAACTCCAAATGGATCAAAGACCTAACTATAAGAGCCAAAGCTATAAAAACCCAAGAGAAAAATGTAGGAAGCATCTTCAGGACCTTGTATATGGAAAAGGTGTCTTAGACATTACACCTAAGGCACAAGCAACAAAAGAAACAAAGACATAAATGGACCTCATCAAAATAAAAATACTTCTTTGTCTCAAAGGTCTTTATCGTGACAGCAAAACCACTGACACAATGGGAAGGAAAACATAAATGATAAAGCTTTAATATCCAGAATATATAAAGAACTCCTTCAGCTCAACAACAAAAAAGCAAGCAATTTTAAACACAATTTTAAAAAGGGTAAAACACTTGAATAGACATTTCTCCACAGAATATACACAAATAGTCAAAAAACATCAAAAGATCCCCAACATCACTAACAACTAGGGCAAGAAAAACAAAACCACAATGAGATACCGTTTCACACAACCCAATAATGGCTACTATGAAAAAAATGGAAAATTACAAGTGTTGGGGGAGGACATGGAGAAATAGGAACAGTCATACATTGTGCTAGAAAATGGTACAGTGACTGTGGAAGACAGTTTGGCAGTTCCTCAGAAAGTTAGGTACAGAATAACCATATGACCTGGCAGTCTCTCTACAAAGTATAATATAGCCCAAAGAACCAAAAGAAGGGACTTGAACAGATATTTTCATACCAATATTCATAGTGGCATTATTCACAATTGTCTAAGATGGAAGCAACCCACATGTCCATAAACTGATGATTGGATAAATGAATTGTGGTACATACCTGCAATGGATTATCATTCAGCCATAAAAAGAAATCAAGTTCTGAAATACGTGACAACACTGAATATGATGTTGAGTGAACTAGGCCAGACACAAAAGGACAAATATTGTATGATTTCATTGATATGAAATAATTATAATAAGCAAATGCATAGAGTCAGAATCTAGAATATAGGTTAACCAGAGGATGGGATTGGGTAGGAAATAGGGAGTTAAGGCTTAAAATGTACAGAGTTTCTATTTCGGATGATGGAAAATTTTTGTTAATGGATGATGGTGATGGTAGCTCAACATTGTGAACATAATTAACAGCAGTGAGTTATATATCTGTAGTAGTTTGATATGGTTCATGAATTCCAAAAGTAGATATTGGATTATGTTTATAAACTGGTCTGTACCTAGGTGTGATTAAGTTATGATTAGGGCTTTAATTGGGCCAGTCAGTAGAGTTTTGAGTCCCTGCTCCTTGCTGAGTAGGGACTCACAGTTAAAAGACATGGCAAAGGACAGAGTAGGAGTTTTGATGTTGGAGATTTGATGCAGGAGTCTTGAGCCAGAGCCCCAGGAAATAAGCACACAAAGGTGCTTGGTTGTGAGGAAAGAGAAGAAGGCCCTGGGAAGAGAGGGACCCTGAGCCCAAAAGAGAAGCAAGCCCCAGGAAGCCTGAACCCAGTAAGCCTGAACCCTGGCAGACATTGGTAGACATCTTGCTCTAACATGGGGCAAAAGTTTTGGTGAGGGAAGTAACTTACGCTTTATGGCCTGGTAACTAAGTTTCTACCCCAAATACTCTTTATAAAAACCAAACAATTCCTGGCATTTTGCATCAGCACTCCTTTGGCTGACTAATACAGAATTTGATACCAAGGAGGGGGGAAGTGCCTTTGCAATTACCAAAATGCTGGAGCAGTTTTATAAATGGGTAAGGAGTATTTTTTGGAGAAACTGAAATCCTTGATGGAAAAGGCCTAGATCACTTTGAAAAGACTGTTGATAGCAATATGGACACTAAAGAGACCTTTTATGATGTCTTAAAAGTAAATGATGAAACTCTGATTGGAAACTGTAGGAAAGGCAATCCATGTTTTAAAACTGCAGAGAACTTAGCAAAATTAACTCCTGATGTATTATGGAAGGAAGAATTTGAAAATGGTGAGGCTGGGCATTTAGCTAAAGAACTTTCCAAAGTAAACCCAGAGAATGTGACTTGGCTTCTCTTTGCAGCTTATAGCAAAATGCTAGGTGAGAGAAACATACTGAGGACTGAACTGTTGGGCACAAAGAAAACAGAAACTGATTATTGAAATTCCAGGCCTCTGGAAGTCAAACTCCCAGATGATAATGCCCCATTTGAGAACTTAACTAAACCTGGAACTTGTAAATTAGGATTGAAGATGCAGTAATTTCTGAAAGACTTTGGTGGAAAGTCTTACTGTCTAGTGGTTTGGACCCCAGCTTCTTGCATGCTAAACCAACAAACTTTTTAAGAGCTGTATGAATAAAACCACTGTCAACTTGGACTAAAAGGGACATGGAAAGGAGAGACTGAAGGAGAAACAGGCTTAAGTGGAAAACCATGGAAGCTGAGACCTGGAATTAAGACATCACCTTGGGCCAAGAGAGGAACCCCACCCATGTGTACAGAGGGGGTGAGTTTGCACCAGCAGTTGAAGAGGGTGGGTGTTCCTACCAAATGTTTGGGGAGTTTTACTGCCCCAGGGTACAGAAAGTATGGAGCACATTCCTCAAGGATTAGGGAAGTTAAAGTAAGTACCCCATAGATCTGAGAAGGATGTACCTGTCCCCCAAAGATCAGGAAAGGCCAGATAGTCATTGCTCTGAGAGGGTTGAGCCTGTATTCCAAAGTTTAGGGAGGATGTTACCTTCTCCTCATTGTACTAGCAGGACAAAGTCTCTAACCCAAAGATTGGGTAAGGTGTGGCCATTATCCCAATGCTCCCAGAGGGTGAGATATAGAGTTCAGTCAACACCCAGATGATTGATGAGGGTGGAACCAAAAAAATGGCCATTGGGTAAGCCTGTGGAAAGGGTGGATCCTCATGAGGCACTAAGGAGAAGAAATCATCTTCTTAAGAATGACTCTCAGACTTTGAAATCTAATGGAGGATGCCCTGCAGGTTTACTGAACTGTTCTGGACCCATAGCTCATGTTTTCCCTCCCAATTTTTCTCCTTATTGTAATGAAAATGCTATCCTTTGTCTGTCCATTTGTGTATTGGAAGCAGATAAATTATTTTGTAGGTTTCAGAGGTCTATAGCAGATGGGACTTTGCCCCAAGACAAACGGTATTTCTTTAAACTGACTGCAATGAGATTCTATACTTAACATTGCCACTGATTTAAGGGAGTCTTTTGAATATTCTAATCTCTTTTTTTTAAATGATTTATTTATTTGTTTGTTTGTTTGTTTATTTATTTATTTCTCTCCCCTCCCCTCCAACCCCGGTTGTCTGTTCTCTGTGTCTATTTGCTGCGTCTTCTTTGTCCGCTTCTGTTTTTGTCAGTGGCATGGGAATCTGTGTTTTTTTTTTTTGTTGTGTCAGCTCTCCGTGTGGGTGGCACCATTCTTAGGCAGGCTGCACTTTATTTTGCACTGGGCAGCTCTCCTTTACGGGGCGTGCTCCTTGTGCGTGGGGCTCTCCTACGCGGGGGACACCCCTGTGTGGCATGGCACTCCTTGCGTGCATCAGCACTGCACATGGACCAGCTCCACACGGGTCAAGGAGGCCCAGGGTTTGAACCACAGACCTCCCATGTGGTAGACGGACGTCCTAACCACTGGGCCAAGTCCGCCACCTCTAATGTCTTTTTGAAATTCAGAGGGTGGAATATAGCAGTTTGATATGGTTCATGAATTTCAAAAATAGATATTGACTTATGTTTGTAAACTGCTCTGTATCTTGGTGTGATTAAATTATGATTAGGGCTTTGATTGGGCCACATCAGATAGGTGTTAGGTCCCTGTCCCTTGGTGGATGGGGACTCACAGATAAAAGACATCACAAAGGACAGAGTCAGAGTTTGATGCTGGAGTTTTAAGCTGGAGCCCTGGGAAATAAGCACACAGAGGAACTTGGTTGTGAGGAAAGAGAAGCAAGCCCCCAGAAGAGAGGAACCCAGGAAGCCTGAACCCTGGCAGACATCAGCAGTCATCTTGCCCCAACACATGGCAACAGACTTCGGTAAGGGAAGTAACTTATGCTTTATAGCCTGGTAACAGCAAGCTTCTATCCCAAATAAATACCCTTTATACAAACCAACCAATTACTGATATTTTGCATCAGTGTTAGGCCTCAAAGAAGGGCCCTTATGGATAACCAGAGATGGCATGAAGAAAACTTCAACACGAGAGTTAGGCAAACTCACATTTATTACATCTGAAGAGGTAAGGAGCCAAGGCCAGTCTAAAGTGACTCAGATCCAACTCCCTGTGCTGCAGTTTCACTCTTGTTTAAATACCCAAGTTACTACTTAGCATTTGCTTTGATTATGCATTAGTTTTTATGCATATGGATGAACACACATGGCTGGTTATATAATTGTATGATTAGTATGTTCAGGAAATCATGCTTGCACATACATTGCATGATCAAGAAAGGGGCGGATAACTCTACCCCTGGGTGGGAATTTTACTATATTAATTAAGCAAGTTGAAGTGAGGACAGCAAGGGGCTGCTTCTGCACAGGTCCAGCCAACTGGTTGAAGCTGGTTTTCATACATCATTGCTTCAACAGGATATTCTTGACCACCAAAAGCAGAATTTGGCTCAAAGAGAGGGTTGCATTTCATTACCTTCTGATTTACATACAATTCTCTTCTTTGTATCCTAGCAACAGGGAGAGAAACAAGTTACTTTCAGGTATTTGGTCATCCTACATCCATCATCAGCACCCCTTTGGGTGACTAATACAGTATCTGAATGTAGTTAAAAGGGGAAATTTTAGGTTGTATTTATGGAAGTAGAATAAAATTTTTCAATAATCCATGGAACTACATTACACAGTGAACTCTAAATTAAGCCATAGTTTTTCTTCTGGACTAAAGAAAATGTTCAAAAATTTACTGAGGCTAAAACTGAACAACTCTGTGATGAGAGTGAGAGCTAATGAGTGTACACTTTGGATGGAATTTAAAAGGAATGGGACTGTATAACACAGTGAACAATGTAATGGAAGACAGAACGTGGTTAACAGTACAAATATGAGTATTCTCTCAAAAATGATAACAAATGTACAATTCTAATAATGGTGCTAATAATAAGGGGTGTATGGAAAACTATACCAAATGTAGGCTATGGACCATAGTTAGTGCTAATACTCTGATAATGTTCTCTCATAATCTGTAACAAATGTTCCACAGCAATGTAAGATATTAATGAAGTGATGTATGGTAATTATGCACATTATGATTATTTTGTAAGCTCACAACTTCTCTAATAAAAATATATATTAAGTTAAGCCATGGACAATTGTTAACAGTGGAATTACAAAAACTTGCTTTCATCAATTGTAACAAATGAACCACAACAATGCAAAGTGTTATAGTATAAAAGGGTGGAATATGGGAATCCTATATTTTATGCATGATGCTTCTGTAAACCACAAATTCTCTAATTAAAAAAACAAAAGCAAAAAACAGTGCCTCTATCATTCTCACAGGGATTTACATATTACAAAAATGTAATTCATATGGTGTAATAAAATACTTTAAAAAAAAAGACATTCCAGGAAATTGAATTTTTAGTTAAGAGAGTTATGGGGAAGTGGACTTGGCCCAATGGATAGGGTGTCTGCCTACCACATGGGACATCTGCAGTTCAAATCCTGGGCCTCCTTGACCCATGTGGAGCTGGTCCATGTGCAGTGCTGATGTGAGGAAGGAGTGCCCTGCCATGCAGGGGTGTCCCCTGCATAGGGGAGCCCCACGTGCAAGGAGTGCACCCTGTAAGGAGAGCCGCACAGCACGAAAGAAAGTGCAGCCTGCCCAAGAATGGTGCCCCCCCACACAGAGAGCTGACACAACAAGATGATGCAACAAAAAGAAACACAGATTCCCAGTGCCACTGATAAGGATAGAAGCAGCCACAGAAGAACACACAGCGAATGGACACGGAGAGCAGAAAATTAGGGTAAGGGGTAGGGGAGAGAAATAAATATAAAAAAATCTTTAAAAAAAAAAGAGAGGTACAAACACCAGTCAAATACTGAAACATAATGAAATGCTGGTTCTGTTTACACTAAAACAAGAAAAAAGAAGTTACTCTTCAAACCGACCCCAAGGTCTAGCATGAAATATTGGGAATTTAATAAATATTTGTATTGCAATGCAATTAATCCCTCAGTCAGTGATGTGGGGATTAGCTTAAAACTGGGCCACTTAAGCCAAGGAGACAACTATGCCATTGATACTCATACACATTAAAGGGAAGAGAGCAGAGAATCACTAGACTGGAAGTCCAAAAACCTGACTTCTAGTCAAACCTCTACCACTTTTTTATTTTAAATTCATTAAAAAAATATTTTTAAAGCTACTTAGATTACAAAAAAAATGTTACATTAAAAAATATAAGATATTCCCATATATCCCACATCCCACCCACCCCCACTCTTCACACATCAAAAACCTCTTCATCAATGTGGCACATTCATTGCATTTGGTGAATACATTTTGGAACATTGCTGTACTGCATGGATTATAGTTTATATTGTAGTTTACACTCTCCCCCAGTCCACTCAGTGGGTTATGGCAGGATATATAATGGCCAGCATCTGTCCCTGCAATATCATTTAAGACAACTCCAAGTTCCAAAACTGCCCCCACACCTCTTCTTTCCTCTCCCTACCCTCAGCAACTACTGTGGCCATTGTCTCCACATCAATGATAAAATTTCTTCCCTTGTTAGAGTCACAATAATTCTATAACAGAATACCAGTAAGTCCATTCTAATCCATATTTTATTCCTCCATCCTGTGGACCATTGGATGGCAATGTCCACTCCACCTCTAAATTGAGAGGGGCTTAGATCCCACATGACTGATGGATGGGATTCTACTGCTTGCAGTTGTAGGCACTCTCAGTTGCCTGGTGTAGTGGTTGACCATCTTCACCTCCCTGTTAGCTGACTTAGGTAAGTCCAATGAACTGGAGAGTAGGTTTTGCAACTCTGCTGAGGCTCAGGGCCCAGCTGGCACATGGCCAGTCCAGAGATTCAAGTCTCCTGAGTATAGACCAACTCTAGTGACAACCACAGGTTCAGGAAAAGTGACAGAAGAGGCATGTGTTAAAAGGTCACATCAGAGTCCAACTCTATCACACTCAGGAACAAAAATTCCAAAGTAGGGTCCACTGGCAAGGAAATAAACTCCAGAGCCATCTGCCATGACTATAGAACCTGTGTGTCTCTGTGGCCCTCAGGAGAACCACTACCTGGGGTTGTACTGACTTGGGCTGTCTCTGGGATCCTGCTGAGAAGTTTGTGTGACCTCTCTGATGACCTCCTGACTCATTTTGAAGTCTCTTAGCCATATAAACTCATTTGTCTTTACCATTCCCCCCTTTTGTTCAGTTTTTTCTAGTTGCATCACCAGCTGGTGATTGGTAGTAACCCCTCAGTGCCGGGGAGGCTCATTCCCAAGAGTCATGTCCCACACTGGGGGGAAGGTAATGCATTTACATGTTGAGTTTGGCTTAGAGAGTGGCCACATATGAGCAACATGGAGGTTCTCAGGAGGTGACTCTTAGGCACCCTGTAGCTGTATGTATAGTTGAAATTTCAAGCAAACAGGCTCATAAGCATACTCAGCAGTATCAAGGGCCCATCATTGGATCATCTTTCTTCACTGCTCTTTGCCCTTGCACTTGGGGGATTGTTTCTGTTCCATTGGGGAATGCAACAGAGCTCCCCTGGTTAGGAACTCAGCACTCCCTCAGTTGTCATTTGTAATTCTACCTACTATGACAATGCCCAATGAATATCTGAAGATTTTTATATACTCTATATGCATGCCCTGGAGAACTCCCTCTCAACCCTGTGTCCTCCATCAATAACACCCCACACCAGTGTTCCTTCCTCCTCTAACATACTTGAATTCCTCTGTGATCCAAAATTTCTTTGAAAATGAAACCTAATATATAACCAAATTCAATCTGTAGGAAAATGAAATGGTAATGATAGGTTTAAAGATTAGAAATAGAGTACATAATAACTTAGAAAAACTTAAAGTAAAAAATAAATCGGAGTATAGAAATAAAACATATAAAACTTTGTTTTTGACATGTTGCCTTTCATCACTGTAATAAGTGTTACCCTGTATGTATGGTGGCAAAGCAATCTCTTTCAGTCCTTCCTCAGTGTCTACATCCTTTTAAAAAAAATTTTTTTAATTTTGTCTTCAAAAAGGTTTTAGATCACAATAAAGTCACATATACAATATAGGGGACTCCCATATATCCAACATCAACCTCCTTTCCCCCTTCCTCAGCAATGATCTTCTTACATGTTCATGTTATATTTGCTACAGCTGATGGGGGGAGCAGATGAATATGAGAGGTTGTTAGATATGTGGTTGAAACGATAATGTTGAGAAAACTCTTCAGAAAAAATAAGGAAGCACTACTTGTTTAAGGTGCTTAATGGGGGGCATCTGGCACAGGGGCAGGCTTGTAGGGAGTGTGTGAGTGATCATCTTGTCTTAATGTGTTACATCATTGGGTAGAGACCCACACAATGAGTGGGAAGGTGTACCACCATCCTAGAGAAGCCTGATTCTATAACAGGGAAGGGTGTCTCAAGAGAGCATGGGTGGCTCCCAATGGGGGAAGACTGTCTAGTGTGTCAAGCCCTCTACCACTTTCAGTGCAAGGAATTAGGTCACTTAACCTATCTGTGCCCTAGTTTCCTCAACCATGAACAACGAAATAATACATACCAAATAAACCTCATAGGAGACACAAATTCATTTAAAATAGTGCATATAAAAACAATCTATAAACAATAAACTAAACTACAAGCTTTTTAAAAATGTTATTGAAATATATCACTCACACATAAATATACATAAACTATAAGTGTACAGTAATAATTGTGAACTTGCAAAACAAACCTACATAGCATCATACAGGACTCTCATAACTCACCCTACCAGCAATACTTCGCATTTTTAAAAATTTTTAACTAATGATTAAAAAGCAATGTCAATTCAATGCAATCCCAATAAAAATCAACACAGCCTTCTTTAAGGAACTAGAAAAACTAACTATGAAATTTATTTGGAAAGGAAAGAGACCCCGAATAGCCAAAGACATACTGAAAAAGAAAAACGAAATTGGAGGAATCACACTTCCTGACTTCAAAACATACTACAAAGCTACGGTGGTGAAAACAGCATGGTATTGGCATAAGGAGAGACACATAGACCAATGGAATCGAATTGAAAGCTCTGATATAGAACCTCACATATATAGCCACATAATATTCGATAAAGCCACCAAACCCTCTCAACTGGGAGAGAGTGGCCTATTCAACAAATGGTGTCTGGAGAACTGGATAGCCATATGTAGAAGAATGAAAGAGGATTACCATCTCACACCTTATACAAAGATCAACCCAAGATGGATCAAAGACCTAAATATAAGAGCCAAGACCATAAAAACCTTAGAAAGCAGTGTAGGGAAACATCTACAGGACCTTGTAATAGGTAATGGATTTATGAATATCTCACCAAAAGCACGGGCAGCAAAAGAACTGATAGATAAATGGGACTTCCTCAAAATTAAAGCCTTTTGCACCTCAAAGGAATTTGTCAAGAAAGTAAAAAGGGAGCCCACACAGTGGGAGAAAATATTTGGCAACCATATATCTGATAAGAAACTTATAACTTGCATATATAAAGAACTCCTATATCTTGAAAATAAAAAGATAAACAACCCATTTAAAAAATGGGAAAAAGACTTAAACAGACACTTCTCCAAAGAAGAAATACAAATGGCAAAAAAGCACATGAAAAAATGCTCCAAATCTCTAGCTATCAGGGAAATGCAAATCAAAACCACAATGAGATATCATCTTACACCCATAAGATTGGCAGCTATGAAAAAAACAGAAGAATACAAGTGCTGGAGAGGATGTGAAGAAAGGGGAACCCTCATCCACTGCTGGTGGGAATGCAGAAGGATCCAACCATTCTGGAGGACAGTATGGCAGTTTCTCAAAAAACTAGCCATAGATTTGCCATATGACCCAGCAATACCACTGCTGGGTATATACCCAGCAGAACTGAAAACAAGGACGCAAACCGATATATGTACACCAATGTTCATAGCAGCATTGTTCACTATTGCCAAAAGTTGGAATCAACCCAAATGCCCATCAACAGATGAGTGGATCAATAAAATGTGGTATATACACACAATGGAATACTACTCGGCTGTAAGAACAAACACACTACAAACACATGTGATAACATGGATGAATCTTGAGAACCTTATGTTGAGTGAAGCAACCCAGACATTAAAGGACAAATACTACATGACCTCAATGATTTGAAATAACCAAGCTGCCCTAGATAGCAAGAGACTGAACGATAGGCTTACAGGAAATCGGAGGGTGGAGGAAGGATGTGAGCCAATGTCTACAGGGGTGGAATTTAAGACGAGATGGTGGTAAGTATGAACACAAAGAAGAGATAAAAGGGGGGCAGGGGTTGCCTTTGGTTGGGGCTTTGCGGGTTTGAGGGAGGCTGGGGATGGGCGGATGGGTAACATTGCCCAAAAGTGGGGGCAGGGAGGGGTAGCATACGAACACAGGAGAGGGTCAGGTGTTGGTGGAGAGTAAAATGCCGAGAAAATCATATCAAAATATAATAAAGAGGGTTACCTGTTTAGAATGCCCAGAGGGGAGGGTCTGATGCAGGACGGGCTCCTGGGGAATGTCTAAATGCTCATTCTGCCAGAGTGGGTGACACCATGGGGTAGAAACCCAAGTAGTGAGAGTGGGGGTGGACCCACATTCTGGGGAGGACTAATGCCATCAAATAGAGGGAACTGTATCCCTCGAGAGAAAGGGTGGCTCCCAGGGCATTGGGGCAGTTGAGCAAGTTAGACCCTGAACACTATTCCATCTATATTTGGAAGCGGCTCCTTGGGAAACGGAGGCTGGCTGTCACTGTGGGCACCAAGGTGGAAGGGAAAATGGACGTTAAATGTGTGTAACCAAGGTAAATGGGGGGTAAGAGAGGAATTTCATGAGAGTACACAAGGATGGATATAAAACATGTAATATTACAGCATAACATATAGGAGATGACAGACTGATAATGTAAACCATAATGTAAAACATAGGACAACTAAGAATGTAAAAAACTGTGTATCCTAAAGTATGCACCACAATGTAAGCACAAATGTCACCTTGTTTGAAAGCTATTGTCTCAGACTCTGTACATTACGTTAAGTAAATATGATGTGAATAGGGTGTAAGAGTATCGCTGTGGAAGGGAAAGGTTTTGTGGTGGATGTATGGGAGTGCTGTATACTATATATATGCATTGCTGTGGTCTAGGGCTCCTGTGAAGAGAAGCTCAATAATTAGGGGGGGGGGGGGAAGATAGGATGTAGAATTTTTTCCAAGTCAACACGTATTCTTTATATAACCTTTAAACCCATAGCTATATGCCATTTCCTAGTAAGGGACCCTGACATTATATTGGGCTTCAAATTTCAGGGAGTTCTGGACCACAGAGTGGTTCAACAATGGCAATGGAGGGATACTGGTATGGGATACCATTGACAGGGGATATATGGCTGACAGGGAGCTGTACAGAACATATGTCCAGGGTGCATGGCAATGTTTGGGTATACTCATAGTGGCAACAATTAAAAACCACAGCAGGGGGGGTACTGGGTTCCTAGCCAGTGGTGCTCTGTCGTGGTCCCTAGGGGAGCAGCGACAGTCTCCCAGGTGCAGCGGCGGGGACTGGGAGGAAGTGAGGGTTCAACAGTGAGCCCATGACGCTAATGACTATGCTTGTGAGCTGATAAGCCTAAAATAAGAACAAGGCCTAGAGCAGCATTGTGCCTGGGAATTTCCTCCTGTCAGCCTTCATGTTACTCAAATGTGGCCAGTCTCGAAGCCAAACTCAGCATGTAAATGCAATGCCCTCCCCCCAGCGTGGGACATGACACCCGGGGATGAGTCTCCCTGGCACCGAGGGACCACTATCAACTACCAACTGATGACGCAACTGGAAAATGACCTCATACGGAAGGTTCAACGCGGATCAGCGGAATATCCCTGTCTACATAAAATAACATGACTTTAAAATGCTGTTTGACCTAATGTAAGGGGGAAATGGAAAGGAGAAATGAGTTTATATGGCTACGAGTCTCTAAAAAAGAGTCTGGAGGCTGTCAGAAGGATTGCCCTTATGCACAACTGAGCAGAGTCAGAGAGACAGATAAAGCAGATACAACCCCCAGATATCGGTTCCTTCGAGGGCTAAAGAGACCCATGGGAGTTATGGTCATGGCCGATGGGGTTAACTACCAGGTCAGATGGCCCCTCTTTGGAACTGGTGTTTATGTGTGACGAATCTGGACTCAGATGGGATCTCTCTTCATAAGACTTTCATGCTAATGTGCTGGAGGTGCAGTTAGTGTCGGGGTTTAAGATATATTTAGGGGATTTGAATCTCTGGACTGACAATGTGATAGCCAGGTCCTGAGCCTCAACAGACTCCAGCACCTACAATCTGACTTATTGGGCTCACCACACTCAGCTAAGATGCAGTTGAAGAAGGACAACCACCACACCATGGAGCCTAGAGTGATTACAACTGAAAGTGGGAGGATTGCATCCAGCATCCAGGTGGAATCTGAGCCTCCTCTTGACATAGAGGTGCAATGGACACAACCAATCCAATGTCCACATAGAAAAGGTGGCATTGGATTGAGAAAAGTGGACATGATGGCTGATGGGTATGGAGAAAGGCAGGAAGAGATGAGAGGTGGAGGCGTCTTTGGGACATGGAGCTGCCCTGGATGGTGCTTCAGGGGCAATCACCGGACATTGTAAATCCTCACAGGGCCCACTGGATGGAATGGGGGAGAGTGTGGGCCATGGTGTGAACTGTTGACCATGGGGTGCGGGGGTGCCCAAAGATATACTTGCCAAATGCAATGGCTGTGTCATGATGATGGGAGGGAGTGTTGCTGGGGGGGGGAGAGGTGGGGTGGGGGAGGTAGGGTTCAATGGGACCTCATATATATATATTTTTAATGTAATATTATTACAAAGTAAATAAAATAAAAAAAAATAGGGGAAGGAAAAAAAAAAAAAAGCAATGTCAAAATATTACTACTAACCAAAGTATTTTCGGCAACCCACCCTATTATTATTATTATTATTATCCTTATAGCATTTATATATGAACACACATAAACAATAAGTGTACAGTAAAAGTTGTGGGCTTACAAAGCAAAAATGCATAACATTATACAGGGGTCCCATACATCAACTCTCCACCAACACCTTGCATTGCTGTGTGACATTTGTTACAGCTTATGAAAGAATATTGTCAAAATCTTACTACTAAACACTGTCCTTATCTTACATTTGGTGTATTTTTCCCCCGCCCACCCTATTGTTATTTTTTAAATATATTTTTTTGACAGAGTTGTAAACTTATAAAACAATCATGCTCATGTTCAGAATTCCCAAACAACATCTATCCATAACACACCACATTGTGGTGGCATATTTGATATAGATAAAATAAAATCAACTGATTGTTACCACATCCATAGTGTACATTTGGCACACATTCTCAATACTGCCCCATAGTAAACACACTATGTCTTTGGCATAGATACAAGCATATTACATTATTACTGCTAACCACAATCTATAGGTCACTCCAGTTGTATCTTTCCCATGCTTTTCCACATTCCCACCTCCCTGCACTAGTAATGTACATTTGCTCTAGCTCACAAAGGACACTCTTGCCTCTGTACCATCAACCACAATTCTCATCCACCTCTTGGTTTATTGTGCTATTCAGTTCCTAGACTATTTTCTAGCATTCTGTCAATTGACATTTACATACCTAGACTACCATTTTCAGCCACATCCCCATTTATAAACTAGCTATTACTGTTATCATCCACTCTATACATTTTCACACTTTTACATTAAAGCTAATTAAAACTTCTACATACATTAAAAATCAGTGGTCCATCTCAGTCCTCCTCTTATCTCCTTTAAGAATCCACCACCTACCACCAGGGCTTGAAGATATTTTCCTATAATTTCTTCTAGAAGCTTTATAGTTCTTGTTTTTATAGTTATATTTTTTAATCCATTTTAAGTTAATTTTTGGATAAGGTGTGAGATAGGGGTCCTCTTTCCCTCTTTTGACTATGGATATCCAGTTCTTTCTGTACCATTTGTTGAATGGACTAGTCTGCCTGAGCTGTGTGGGTTTGACAGGTTAGTCAAAAATGACATGACCATGTTGAGGGTTTGTTTCTGAACCATAAATTTGGCTCCATTGGTGTGTGTCTGTCTTTATGCCAATACCATGCTGTTTTTACCACTATAGCTAGATAATATAATTTAACATCTGGAGATGAGAGTTTGCTTTTCCTTTTTAAGATGTTTGTGGCTATTCAGGACAACTTACCCTTCCAAATAAATTTGATAATCTGTCAATTAAAAAAAAATTCTGGTGGAGTTTGTATTGGGATTGCACTGAATCTGTATATCAATTTGAGTAGAATTGATTCTTTTTGACATTTAATCTTCCAATCCATGACCATGGAATGTTCTTCCAGTTATTTAGGCCTTTTAGAATTTCTTATAACAGAGAGATGCAGTTTTCTGAACACAAGTACTTTATATCATTGGTTAAGTTTATTCCTATTTGAGTTTTATCTGTCTTATTTTATTTTCCCCATTCTTTTAAAACACTTTTGGTTACTTTTATTGATATAGTCATCATTTCTAGACTCTCTTCCAGGCCTTTCTCACTTGTCTTTTCAGGCTCTAGCACATCCTTTCCTGAAAATCTGGTCTCTTGGTTAGAAATTGTCTCAGTGTCTGTTTATCTGTGAATATTCTAATCTCTCCCTCATTTTTGAAAGACAATCTTGCTAGATATAAGATTCTTGGCTGCAAGTTTTTCTCCTGTAGTATTTTAAATATATCATACCACTGTCTTCTTGCCTTTATGGTTTCTGGTGAGAAATCAGCACTTAATCTTTTAGGGTATCCCTCATATGTTATGTATTGCTTTTCTCTTGCTGTTCTCAGAATTCTCTCTTTGTCTTTGGCATTTGACATTCTGATTAGGATGTGTTGGTGTTGATCTATTTGGATTTTTCAGATGGGAGTACGTTGTACTTCTTAGACATGGATATCTATGTTCTTCAGTAGGGTTGGGAAATTTTCTACCATTATTTCTTCAAATATTCCTTCTGCCCCTTTTCCCTTCTCTTCTCCTTCTGGGACACCTATGACACATATGTGTGCATTCCTTTTGCTGTCATTTAGTTCCCTAAGACCTTGTTCAATTTTTTCCATTCTTTCCTTCATTTGTTCTTTTGTATGTTCACTTTCAGAGGACATTTCTTCAAGCTCAACAATCCTTTCTTCTGCCTCAAGTCTGCTATTATATGATTACAATGCTTTTTAATTTCATTTATTGTGCCTTTCATGCCCATAAGATCTGCTATTTTTCTAAGTATGCTTTCAACTTCTTCTTTTTGCTCATCCAATGTCTTTGTAATAACCTTAATCTCTTTAGCCATCTCATTGAATTTATTAAGGAGGTTTGTTTGGACATCTATGATTAGTTGTTTCAACTCTTTTATGTCATCTGGAGGCTTATCTTGTTCCTTTACCTGGGCCATAGCTTCCTCTTACTTGGAGTGGATTGTAATTTTTTGTTGGTGTCTTGGCATCTGGCTTACTAGAGTATTTATTCTTGGCACAGTTTTTCTCTTTAGTTTAGGGCTTCCTGCCCTTTTTCCCTTGCTGACTGTACAGTAGGAGCCAAGGATATAGCTGGTGTTATAAGCTGTGGAGGTTCAAACTGCCCTTATTGCCTCAGGGACCAATGAAGCTTCTCCCAAGTTTTTCCTTGGCCAGGGGGTAGGGACAGAGTCACAGCTGTGTGGAATAATCCAAGTTGTGCAGTCCTAGACTACTGTAGTTGCCCAGGAGACTGAAGCTTCACACCTCTTTCCCCCTGCTGGGGTGGGAATGGAGCTGCAAATGTGGGCAGCAATCTATGCAGTGCAGGTCCAAGATGACTGCAGTTGCCCCAGTAGACTTTCTATTATTCAGTCTGTGCCAGCCAAGGGTACCTGCAGTTATCTGGATAGGCTGGTGCAGGGTTCACCAGCATCCTCCCGGCCAGAGGTGGGGCTGAAGTCTAGGCTAGGGCTGCAGGCCAATCTGGATGAAAGAAACCAGTTCCTACTGGTTTCTACCATCACCGTGGTTTTCAGTCAGCCTGGCTTCCCTCAGGCTGGGGGTGGAGTCAGAATGGCAACTATGGCCTCTTTCCAACTAAGACAGATTTACACCCTAGTTGTTCCTAGGTTAGACCTTAGCCAGTTGAGTCTTCTAATCAGTAGCTAAAATCAGAGGCCAACCATCTCTTCCCGTTTCTGGGAAATGGAGCTTCCAATTGCAGCCACAGAATAGCTCCTGAGGTGGCCTGCACTACCAAAGTAGGTCAGTCACTGGCCTCTGTGGCTTGGCCTGTAATTTCCCAGAGAGTCTGGCACAAGTTCCCCCAGCTTCCTTCCTGCTGGAGGTGGGGTTGGGGCCTATGCTAGAGCTGCAATCTGATCTGGATGGAAAGAAGCTGGTTCCCACCAGCACTGGGATTTTCAGTCTGCCCCCCTTTGCCTCATGCCAGGCATGGACTTAAGATGGTGGCTCCCAGCCTCTTTCTGACTTGGACAGGCTCAAAATTTAGCTGTTCTCAGGATTATACTTTAGCCCTTTGAATTTACTCATCAGTAGCTGAAGTTGGTGTCCAACTGTCTCTTCCTCCCCCATTTTGGGGAAGTGGAGCTTTCAATTCCAGCCACAGAACAGCTCCCAAGGCAGCTTGTGACTCTAGTGGAGGATGGGCACTGGTCTCTGGGGCATGGAGCCTCTACTTACGAGTCTTCTCTGCAGATAGGCAGTCTGCTCCTTCCATTCCTTCAAGGATGTGGCAGGATGCTCTTCTGGCCTCCTGGAGCCCCCAACAGGTGCTTCAGCTAGCTCCAGATAGTTTTGGGTGTTAATAACTGCCCTGTAGCAGGAGCTGACTCTAGGAGGTCCTTACTTCACCATCTTGCTGGTTGTCCTAAACTACAAGACTTTTAAAGCACACAGCTGCAATGAGTTTTAGTGTCAAATTATCTACATTTCAGAAGAGAAATGTTCTGACTTATATTCATACTGACTCATACTAATATTCAAATAACCTATATCCTTTGTGATGATGGAAAAGTAGTTTTTGATAAATTTTCCTCAGTTTTGTTTATAAATTATTTTATGTTAGTAATTAAAATATAAAATAACCTCAAGCTCAGGCAACACTCACAGACATGTATCAGTGTTTGTGTCCCTGTTTTCATTTCCTGGCTGCTAAAAGAAAAACCATACAATAAAGGTAGCACTAGAAACAAGAATTTATTGGCTCAGAGTTTGAGCTAAGAAGGCTTGCTTCCTTGCAGGGTAGGTATCTTCTGGCTGATTGGCAATCTTAGGCATTTGTTGGCTTTTCCACCCAAGGCAAGGCACATGGCAGCATCTTCTCCTTTCTCCTCTGGGTTCCATTGATTTCCAATTCTGACTGATCCCATGGCTTCTCTCTCTGTTTGACTTTGTCTCTGCTTTAAAGGACTCCAATAATATGTACTAAAACCCAAGCTGATTCCATTGACCCACACTTAATTGAAGTTACATTTTGAAGAGATCATATTTACAATGGGTCCACCACCCCCACTAGAGTGCAGACCAAGACCAAGAACCTGCCCAAACCGGGGCACACAATTCAATTTACCACAGTCCTCAATCAGAACCAGAATTCTGGGAGGTTGCAAAATCACCACTTTAGAAGTTGAGGTTTTCAAATTAAATCATTTCCATGTTTGACTGAAAAAAAAATTTGAGTCCATTGCAACCTCATCTATCCTAACTCATTTTTTTACAGATGAAGAAACTGAGGTACAGATAAAATTAAAATGGTTACAAAGTTATTTCCAGGAATGAATCTTGAGTTTCAAACTAATAATTACTAGTTCAACACTTTTCCCCTGTCACCTAAAATAAGGGCTCATGGCTAAGGGACATAATTTTTCCTCCTTAGTTAGAATGCTTACAAAGTGATAACTCCACCTTTAGTTTATCACTTATTCTGGATTAGTACAGAATTTTCCCTTGCCCTAACACAGTGCTTTAATTCTCATGTTTTTGCACTAGGATTGTAACTGGCAATGAGCTAGCTAATTTCTGAACAGTTTCCAGTTACGTCCATGACTATTGATGTATCATACATTGCCAGTTTTAACAGTACTCAAAAGATATGTTTAATATATTTTAAATTCAGTTATTTGGGTCAACCAGAAGAGCAATAATCATGTTAAGTTCATGAAACTATGACATTATTTTTTCTAAGTATATTCCAAAAGAATTACAGAAAACTATGTTGAAAACTGATGTAGGTTAGAATTTCTTTCAAAATTCGTTAATCTAAAAAGATACTGCCAGGGAAATGGATGTTGCTCAAGCAATTGGACTCCTCTCTACCATATAGGAGATCCAAGGTTTGATGCCCAGGGCCTCCTGGTGAAGGCAAGCTGGCCCATGGGGTGAGCTGACCCACATGGAGTTCTGGCCTACATGGGGTACTGGCCTGCACAGAGTACTACCCCATGCAGGAGTGCTGCCCACACAAGAGTGCTGGCCCATGCAGAGAGTTGGTGCAGCAAGATGACACAACAAAAAGAGACACAGAGGAGAGACAATAAGAGATGCAGATCAGGGAGCTGAGGTGGTACAAGAGAATGATCACCTCTCTCCCACTCTGGAAGATCCCAGGATTGGTTCCCAGAGCCACCTAATGAGAATAGGTGACACAGAAGAACACACAGTGAATGGACACAGAGAGCAGACAATGGAGGAAATAAATCTTAAAAAAGTTCTTGCCTTTTGAGATAATTTTCTAATTGTCTCAAAGATAATGAGTATTTATGTACACTGAGCCACTCAGTATTACCTCAAGAATAAAACAGTATGTGAATTATCAGAGAATAATCTCTTAGAAAAACAGGAAAGCATCTACCAGCAAACAAATTTCCACTTGCTAATTAGGTATGACACAGTGCTCAAATTATACAAATAATAAATTGGTGGTGCTATATTATGTGAAGGCAGTATGAATGGAACACTCATTGCATTTATTATTCCCATACTTTCAATTATTTAAATACTGCTATAGTTAAAACTGTCAAATATATTCCCAGCAACACTGCATAATTCCCCAACTTATGTGGAATTATACATTTGACTTCATATTAAAAGGCACAGGGCGGCGGACTTGGCCCAGTGGTTAGGGTGTCCGTCTACCACATGGGAGGTCCACGGTTCAAACCCCGGGCCTCCTTGACGTGTGTGGAGCTGGCCCATGCACAGTGCTGATGCGCGCAAGGAGTGCCCTGCCACGCAGGGGTGTCCCCCACGTAGGGGAGCCCCACGCCCAAGGAGTGCGCCCCGTAAGGAGAGCCGCCCAGCGTGAAAGAAAAGTACAGCCTGCCCAGGAATGGCGCCACACACACGGAGAGCTGACACAACAAGACAACGCAACCAAAAGAAACACAGATTCCCCTGCCACTGACAACAGAAGCAGACAAAGATGACGCAGCAAATAAACACAGAGAACAGACGATTGGAGTGGGGGGGAGGGAAGAGAAATAAATAAATAAATCTTTAAAATAAATAAATAAAAGGCACAGGTTTAGAAAGTAACTGTAAAATTAAAACTAGTTATCTTTTCATCTATTTATTTATTTGTTTTTTCGTTAATACCCTCTCTGTAGCAAGAATTATGCTGTGCTATGGATTCAAGAAATATTTGCCTTTTTAAAAATTATCCAAAGCAGATCCAAAAGTTAAGAGTTCAAACTTCTTATGTTAAGTATTTAGAAATTCTATTCCAAGTGTGGGTAGAGAAATATTTAAATTCAAAGCAATAAGAATATACTAAAAGGTTTAAACTGAAAAAGCAACGAATTAAGTACCAGTATCAATTTTTTTCTTCCTTTTCCATTCCTTTATAAATTAAATTTCAAGAATGAAGATTACTTTAGTTGAAAATGTCTCAATGGGGTCAAGGTAACCTTAGTAAAAGGAATATACTGGTTCACAGATGCATAAAAAAGAGCAATGGCCAATTTACTTCTTTCTATTGTTTATGTATTAAGTAAGAATGAGAAAGAAAACCTTTTAAAGCACAAAAATTAACAGATTATGAAGTTAATACAAAATAAATTGGATACATAAAACATTTTATTGACAGATAATATGATAGGTCACACAGAAAATCCAAGAGAATCTCCTGACAAATTAAGATAGCTGCCAAGATACCTGGGCACTAAATCAGTAATAAGAACTCAGTAATACACACTTGCACAAGAGGAATTGCCAATTAGAAGAGACAACAAATTTTTAAAAATCCCACTCACAACAGAAACATCAAATATAAAATGCTTCTTCTAAGTATAAAGCTAATCAAAGATCAACAAAACCTAAATAGAACAAACAACAGAACATAATTTAGAACATAAAAGAAATCCTGACTATATTAGTCAGCCAAAGGAATGCTGATGCAAAATACCAGAAATTGGTTGGTTTTTATAAAGGGTGTTTATTTGGCATAGGATCTTACAGATACAGGCCATAAAGCATAAGTTACTTCCCTCACCAAAGTCTATTTTCACATGTTGGAGCAAGATGGCAGCTGACAGCTGTAAGGGTTCAGGCTTCCTGGATTCTTCCCTTCCAGAGTCTTCCTTCTTTCTGGGCTCAAGGTTCCTTTCTTCCTGGGGCTGGCTTCTCTTTCCTCTGTGGGCTTACTTCCTGGGGCTCCAGCTTAACTCCAACATCAAAACTCCAACATCAGAAACCTTCAACTCTGTCCTTTGCCATGCCTTTTATCTGTGAGTCCCACCACCCCTTGGTGGGTGGGGACTCAATGCCCTAATCATAACTCAATCATGCCCAGGTACAGATCAGATTACAAACAGAATCCAATATCTATTTTTGGAATTCATAACCATATCAAACTGCTACACTGACTATATAGAAAGATAAGATGCACTTGTACTATGGAAGATGAAGTATTTTAAAGATATCAGTTTTCCACTGGCTAATCTATAGATTCAAATTAATTTGAATCAAAATCTCAAAAGTCTTTTGGAAAACTTGGCAGGCATTTTTCATGTGGAAGAGTGAAAGGTCTAGAATAATTAAAATAATTTTTAAAAGAACAAGCTAGAGAGACTTGCCCTACCAAATATTTTATTTTGAAATAAAATATGGAAGTGAAGTATTGGCAAGCAGATGTGGTTCAAGTGATAGAGCTTTCATCTACCATACGGGAAGACCTGGATTCAATCCCTGGGGCCTCCTGGTGAAAGGGAAGAAGAGAAGGCATGCCTATGCAGCAAGCCAGTGCCCATATGGTGAGCCAGTGCCCTGCGCAAGTGAGTCATGTAGCAAGATGATGACACATCAAAAGAGAGACAAGGGGAGAGTCAAGGTGAGCACAGCAGAAACCAGGAACTGAGGTGGCGCAATTGACAGGGAACTTCTCTCCCCATCAGAGGTCTCCAGGATGGAATCCTGGTGAGTCCTAGAGGAAAGAAAATGAGAAAAGAAGACAACACAGCAAAAAAAAAAACCCAACCAACCAACCAACCAAACAAACAAAAAAACCCACACAAACCAGCAGGGCAAGAGGAGGGGAAGGGGGGAAATAAATAAATAAATCTTTAAAAAAATTAAAGAAAGTGAAATATTGCCATAAGGTTAAATAAATAGACCAATGATACAACAGATCATCTAGGAACAGGCCCACATATATGATGGGAAATTAACAGATTCTCAATAAATGGAATTTAAGTGATTATCCATATTGGAAAATGAAAGTAAAATAATACATAAAACCTCTACCTTACTCCATTATCTAAAAATTCAATTCTGGATAAATTAGATATGTAAAAATAAAGTGCAAATTTTAAAACATTTAGAAGAAAATAATAGGTACTCTATATAATATCAAGATCTGGAAGGAGTTCTAAAGAAACTCCAAAAAAAAAAAAAAAAAAAAGAAATCCACAAAGAAACAGATTCAGAAACTTAAAATTAATAAAATTTTAAATATATGCATGGCAAAGACATTATAAAATAGGTTACAAAATAAGTCATGGCTGGAAAAAGATTTGGTATCTCAAATGTATATAAAGAACATCTACAAATTAAAGGCAAACAACAATAGGAAAATAATCCAAAGATATGAAGAGGCAATTAATAGGGAAGGAAACATGAATAGTCAATAAACCTTGTGGAATTTGTAAAGAAAGAAAACTGGGTTCCATCCCACAGACTTCAGAATACCAAAATTTAAAGTTTTACAATAGCAATTGTTGAAAGAGAATGTGCAGTAGAGTCTCATATAATAATAATAAGGGCATAAAACTACATTGTACATTAAATAGAAAATAAAGTCAACTTGAAGAGTCCCTCCCTTACCCTACAAACCAGAACTTGCACTTCAAGGTACATACATAGAGCTGTTTCTCAAACTTTAGCAGGATCAGAATTATGTGGAGGGCTTGTTAAAATACTGATGGACCTCTGTGTCCCAACTCCTGGGATTCTGATTCAGTATGTCTGAGATGGGGCTTAAGAATCTGCATTTCTACTAAGCTCATAGGTGCTGATGATGGTGCTGGGACCACCCTTTGTGAACCACTGACCTAGTGAAACACTTGTTAATTTACCCAAGGAGACATGCAGAAACTATTCACCGCAGCATTTCTTGCAATAGTGAAAATTATGGAAACAATCTATATGTCCATCAATCTGAAAAAGGATAAATTGAGTCATTTTCACACAATGTAATATTATAACACAGTTAAAATAAACATTTAAAGCAAAATGTACCCATGACTAAAATTCTACCTGCAAAACCCACAAAACAAATCTACATATTTACAGATGTATAAATATATCATCTTTCTATAAGAAATACATGACAATATTAAAACCAAATTTATCAAAGAAATTCATTCCAGGATGGAAAAGGAGACTGGAATTGAGGAAAGAATAAAGGATCCTCAACAGATCTATCAGGCTTTATTTCTTAGAAAAAGAAAAGTATGCCACATACATGGTATGATGTTAAGATCTGATAAAAACTTGAGGTGTGTGTACAATAGTAAGCATCATATTATTCTCTATTCTTAAATGTGTTTGAAATATAATAAAATGAAAAAATAGAATATCAATATTGATTAAACTTAACTTCTACATAAGTAAATGAATATTTTATCAAATTTTATTCAAATAAAACCTTATATGTCAGACACGGAAATACCATCACTTTGACTTTGCAGCCAAAGAAAAGTTTTCAACCACTGATTCTCTGATTCAGTCAACAACTAGTTATCTATTGTCCTCTAGGAGCTGTGATGACCACACATGGACTAGAAACTCCCTGCCTGCAAGAAACTCACAGATATTTACAGAGACATGGTACTAACTGTTGAAAATAAATACTCTAATAAAGCTAAATTCACTGGTAGTATAGTCAGGAGAGGATGGGGGAAAGATAAGAATTAGGTAACATTTATAAAAATGAGTTTTTAACTGACTCTTGAAAAAAGAAGAGAGATTTGTCAGGTAAAAAGGAGGAGAGTAATCATCACTGGCAGAGGAGATGACAAGTACAAAGGCAAGGACTCATGAAAGGGTAAAGTATCTGTCTGGAACCAAGCCATTCTGATATGGCTAACCATCAGATGAAGAAATGGCAGGATACATGAAATAAATTAATTAAAATAACCTCAGTAAATGGTACCATCATTTACCTAGTTCTTAGGCCAAAAACCTCAGTCATCTTTGATTCCTCTTTTGCTCTCACACCAGCATCCAATAATTCTTCATTGAATTCTGTTAGCTCTACCTTCAAGATATACCCGGAATCCAACTCTGTCTTCCTATCTCCTCCACAAGCACCTGGCCCAAGCCATCACCTCTCACCTGGCTTATGACATAGTTTCTCATCTTGTCCCTCTGCTTGCTTTCCTACAGTCTATTATCTATACAGACTAGTAAAGCAATGCTTCCAAAATTTAAATCAGACAATGCACTCCCCTGTTCAAAGTCCTCCAATAACTATCCATCACTATTAGAACACATGTCTTAAGTCTTTGCCATGGCCCCAAAAGCATGATGCTATCTGACCCCAACTCCCAACCTCACTTGCTTCCACTCTTTCTCCTTATTCCCTTTGCTCCAATTGTTCATTGACTTCAAACACTATCCAACCTCAGGGCCTTTGCACCTGTGGTTCCCTCTGCCTGGAAAATGCATCCACCACTAGAGAATCATGGGCCCTCACCCTCATATAATCAAATATCACCTCCAAAAAGGGACCTTCCTATACAAAACAAAACCCCCATCACCTTCTATTCATTATTCTATTTTATAGTTTACAGACAATATTACTATTTTATATCACTTTTATGTACTTATTAAATTGTCCTTCTTGCCAATTGACTACAAATAAGAACTTAACTGCTTTATCTCCAACATCAAGAAATATACCTGGCAAATGTGAGGTAAATAAGTATTTGTTAAATAAATGAACAAATGAATGAATATTTATCATGTTTATACTTCTGTATATCATTGAAAGAGAAAAATGGTTTAAATACAGGAAGACAGATTAAGGATTGAAGAAAAGAAGAGAAAATGAATATGACAATCTCTCCAATACCTTAACTAAATCAACATATACAGTGCTCAGCAAACAGCTTGGATGGTTTCCCCAGAAATACAAATCCTTTATAATTTCACCACAATCTTTATGAAGCTATTTAGCCCATGACATATAATATTTATTTTATTAGGAGAGAAAAGCCAAGCTGATAAATAAAATGAGCATCTTGGAGATGTTTTTTAAGTACAAAGCACTCTTTATTTTTAAGCCACTGCAAATAGACAAGCAGGTTTGCCATTTGATTTTATCAGTAAAGAAGAGTTGGCAGAAGCAACAAATAATTACCAACACTTGGTAATTAAAGTGATTTTTCTGCAAAATCTGGGAAGTCATCCCAAAACTCCATCCTACCTTCAAACCAGTGGATTTGAAAATTTACATAACAAGGCCACACTTGAAATGTTACAGTTAGTGCTACTACAGTGACAGTGAAAAACTCCTTAAGTCATTATAACCTGTAGCAAAAAACAAAAAAGACCAAAGCTCCAGAAGAATGTATAGTTCTTGGTTTATTTCTTTAATTTGGAAGTAGGAATCTAAAGCAAAAATCAAATGTGGTTTGTAAAGAAATCATCTTGGTTAACAACAACTTTAATCTATGTTTATTAAAATTAACACTGAAAAGCTTCAAAAAAAGCAAAACTTCTTTATTAGAAATATAGCTGCATGATGAGAAGGCTATTTTAAGCCCCATATTTTTCATGTTTATGTTTATAGCATAGCCAAACCTTTTATCTAAGCCCCAGGTGAAGCATCCTTTCAGCATAAGCATCTCATTCTAGTTAGGACTGAGAATGAATCCCTCCCACTCTTGTTACTTGAATGAGACTTATAGATAATTGAATGCCAGAGTGAAGCACAGAGAAATTCCAGAATTCTGAGAATGTCAGTCACGTTCTTCACTTAAGGCAGTCATGTGACCTAATGCCAAAATGACAGACTACATCATGAGATTTACATACTCAATAAAATAACCTTCAATCTAAATGCTCAGGCAATTAGCTAGCAAACTGCTGCATTGTAGAAAATGTACTAAGCCTTGAAGTCTGAAGATCTGAGTTCAAACCCAAGCTCTGCCATTAACTAGATATGACAACTTCAGGCAAAGTACTTTCTCTCCACTAAACCTCAGTTGCCTAAACTCTAAATGGGAGACTAGCACAGGTCTTTTCTACCTCTCAAGTTTTGGTGACAATAAAATAAGTGTATCAACTTGTTTTCTACACTTCAAAATTGAGATATGGGTCAGGATTCCTTGTACACATCTTCAACTCCCTTTCTCTCTCATAGTTTGCCTCCTAATGATCTCCTTCATGCCCATGTCTTCCTTTTCTGCCACCACCTACATGCTGAAAACTCCTCAGTAAATGCACTGCCATGTACCCAGGATGCCAAATCAGTCCATATTCCAGAATCATCTATGACTTCTTTCTCTCCCGTACACCTTCATATCTACTAACCAGTTGATTTGAAAGTCCTTTCAATTCTCTATCCATCTCACAAGGTCATTCTACAAGCAGAGCAGTGCAAGACCATTCCATAATCATGTCTCAGCACAGATGGTAATAAGCTATTTAACCACAGAAATGACCAAAACCTGCCACTCTTCCCTGACCAAATAAGTAACTGCTGACTGTTAACCAAGTATTGCTTTAGCCCCACACTCTACTGTCTCCTGGATAAAAAATTAAGAATCAAAATCTTAATTTTAATTTAAATACTCCCATTTTTGACAGCATCCAATCCAGAGCAAAATCAACTAACATAAACCCTACCCTTAGAAAAGGCCATCCCTAACACCTTCTTTCATAGATGCCATGGTCCCCCATGATGTGTTACATTTTGCCTCTGTGCAAGAGCCAATAAGGCCCGCTCTGTTCAACTACACAGGTGTCCCTGGTGGCCGCCAGCTGAAGGATATCAACAGATTGGAGACTGTGTTTTATTGGTTCCATAATCCCCTAGTTCAGTGCCTGGGAATTAGGAGGTGTTTAATAAGCTATTAAATTAAAGAACAAATTCTTAAATTACTTAAATTAGTTGAACTGCTTATGCAGAAAAGGTGAACACAGCAAGCTTGAGACTGCTATCCTTGACAAAGCCTGCTTACAAAGTTGGTCCTTGGCTGGCATCTGGAAATCTGATTTTCAGAATTGTTGTCTCCATTTCCTAACTAATAAGGGTGGATTCCTGTACCTAAACTGCTTGTACAAAAATGAGAATTATGCTAAACACTTGCTTTCCTTCCAGGATCCTGGAATTTTGGTACCTAGTAGGGAGAGGGTATAAAAATCTTGCGCCTCTAGGCTCAAGCAGGCATCAGTGGTAGAAATCTCCCCAGTGTGTTATCACAACTTGTTGCTGGCAGAATTAATCCTGTCCTGTGTGAATCCAGTGACAGAGGACTCTTGGAAGTTTGTATTTAATATCCTCTGGATTTCATCCCTGTCCCTTTTCCCTTTGCTGATTTTGCTTTGTATTCTTCTGCTGTAATAACTCTTAGCCATGGATATGACTATTTGCTGAGCCCTGTGAGTTCCTAGCAAGTCAAACCTCAGTCAGCCTTGGGGACTCACCACACAGAGTTGAATAAAATGTTATGCTCAAACTTTAGCACCTGCCTATTCTAAGTGGTAAGCATTCAAATTATTCTTTACAGCACTTAAAATAGCTATAATTATTTAATGTGTCATTATTAAGCCTATTTCCCCCAAAGATTTCCCAGCACCACATCTTATTTACTCTGAATATCTAATGCCTGGCACATTGTAATCATTCAACAAATTTTACAAATATCTGTTGAGAGAATTATTGAATAAATCAATGGAGTCATAAGACAAATATCTGTTGTGGAAATGATTGAATACATTAACATACCCATAAATGAAAACAGCACTTCAAAGTTAAATGAAATCCCCTTGTAAAACTACAGTAGACCCACTTTAAGGGAGATGTATTAGTCACAATAAAATCATGGTATTCATTCTACCTATTAAAATACTCACCCAAGAACTCAATAAGCCAAGCTGTTTTTTGGTGGATATTTTTCTCCATTACAAAAATGTTGAAGCAGCAAAGACGCTAACATGATATCAGGTAATATAATCAGCACAAATTCTGTTTGTTGAGAACATAATACTCTGTCTGCAAATTATATTAAAGCTTAAGAGACTGAAAGATTTTGATCTGTTTACTCACTGCAATCAGACAATAGATTAAGCTGGAAGGTGAAAGATAAAAATGATTCACAGAATCTTGAGTACAACTGAGCTGATAATTCATTAAGATTTATAGATGATGAACAGATAAAATTATGATGGTTTCACTGGGCTTTCTTTCTTCCTGTGAGAAGGCTAAGGAATGGGTTTGAAAAACTGATCCAATATTTCTGATAGGAGGTGAGGGTGGTTTGATTATATGCAGGATGGAGGCCAAGAAAAGCTGATGCCAAAGCCCAAGTCCTATAAACCATTCCTTCTCTTCTTTCAATTGAAACTCCAAGTTATAGGTAAAGGAACAAAGAGGAGTGTGTTCAATGGAGATAAAGGGCAAGATGGCAGTGAAAGACAATTTTACTATCCTGCCAAGTCAGGTCACTAAACTGAAATGTAAAATACTAATATATGGTGTTAATAATAGGGTGGTTTATGGGAAAAATACTTTTTTTTTTAAAAGATTTATTTTATTTATTTCTCTCCCCTTCCCCCCTCACCCCACTTGTCTGTTCTCTGTGTCCATTTGCTGTGTGTTCTTCTTTGTCCACTTCTGTTGTTGCCAGCGGCACGAGAATCTGTGTTTGTTTTTGTTGAGTCATCTTGTTGTATCAGCTCTCCATGTGTGCGGCGCCACTCCTGGGCAGGCTGCACTTTCTTTTGCACTGGGTGGCTCTCCTTGCGGGGTGCACTCCTTGCGCGTGGGGCTCCCCTACGCGGGGGGCACCCCTGCGTGGCAGGGCACTCCTTGCGTGCATCAGCACTGCACATGGGCCAGCTCCACACAGGTCAAGGAGGCCCGGGGTTTGAACTACGGACCTCCCATGTGGTAGGCGGATGCCCTATCCACTGGGCCAAGTCTGCTTTCCGGAAAAATACTCTTAATGTAAGCTATTGACCATAGTTAGGAACAATATTTGGATGTTCTTTTATCAATTGTAACAAATGTTCCACAATAATGCAAGGTGTTGGTGGGATATGGGAATCCTGTATGTTACGCATGATTGTTTTCTAAACTCACAACTGTTTAATAAAATTTTTTTTAAATGAAAGGGAACATATCAAACAAGTATCAAAGATTAAATAGACAATAAATACTGTGAATTTTGTCAACATATCTGAAAACAAAGATGATTCAGAAAAGTTCAGGTAAATTGGATCAAGAAGAAATAGAAAGCCTGATTATGCCTATAATATAACCATTATGGTTATTGAATCAGTTATTTAAAATCTTCCCACAAAGTAAAATCAGACCCATGTGTTTATTTGGGTTTTATTTTTTTGTTTGTTTGTTTTTGTTTGCTTGTTTTAGTTAGGCCAGTTATTTCTTAAGGAATGGAGAGAAGAGAAACGGGAAAAAAGAACAGATTAAGGGTCCCAGGTAGAGGAGAAGGGTCTGAAAAATGATAAAGAAGGCTGATTTACAGACTACAGTTTCCCATTAGAGATTACAGATGCTCAGGTTTCCTTGCATGCTGATCCAGGCAGGGGAGAAGAAGGGTGCAGAGCTCAAGGTGGCCTAGCACCTGAGGAGCCACAGCCATCACCAAAAGCCTGGCCGAATGAGATTGGCAACCACCACCTGCCAAGGCCTGAGGCCTGGAGCTGAGCATCATGGGAGGGAGAGACAGCGCAGCTTCCAGCACCACCCACATGCAGGTCCTTGGAGACCTCAGTGCCCAGCCAGGGCCTTGGGCCTGGGGATGGCCCCACCCACTTCCTGGTTCAGGCCCCCCAGGGTTGAGCTATTGGATCATCTGTACCATTCCTCATCCTTTGACATTTTTATAAAAATCTTTAACATTATCCATTTAATTGTTTCAGCCCTTTCTGCTTTTTTACTTCTCTGTCCACTTAAGCATTATCTTGTCACCCTATTTCTTAGAGATTACATTTCAATTTTGAACTATTTCACATTTTTTTCTTATTTCTTCTCATTCATTGTTTTGAGTTTTTAAAAAAATTTATGTCTTATCATATAGTTTCATTTTCTTAATGCCTTATATCTTCCTTTCATAAAATATATTTCAGTACATGATATAGGCCATGATGAAGAGCTTTCATCCATTTGCTGTGGGTTACTCTGCACTTATTCTTTTTCTCCCTATATTTCTTTGGTACTTGAAAGTAACATGAATTATTTCTGTGGGTATTCATACAAATTAAAAAATTATAGACAAAATTGAGATTCAAAATAGCTTTTGCAACAACAAATATCTGTTTCTCTTTCTAGTCTTTTAATGAAATTTTTAAAATTATGAAAGCTTTCTTCCGGATATTTCTGAATTCTCTACTTCTACCACTCTTAAAAATGGGTCCTCACTGTCATTATCTCTATTGCACCTTTTGTTGTCTATTTTCTTTCTCTGTCTGACTGCCAAATATTCCTTTTACATGTACTCTTCTCTTGAAGAGAAACATTACCACATTGGCAAAATCTAGGAATTCTGTACAAATGTCTATATATTTTCAAAATAAGTTATTTCAGTAAGTTACATTGGATTTCATTTCTGAATTATCTTATTTTTGTATATTTATATGTACTGTATTCCTGCAATCATTAGATTTTAGTTTCTTATATATATTTAATAATGAAATTTCTTTGTTTTTATGCTGAGTCATTTGACTACAGAGTTATTAATTTTCTTTATTCTACATCAATCAATGTTCATACATATTTGGTGTTAGCAATGGCAGTCAATATTCAACAAATTTTTAAAAATTTCTATTGCTTTAGATTCACAATCACATAGGTTCAGTGTCATTTATATCTGAACTACAATCCTCCATTCCCACCATCCTCCAAAGTAAGCTTTATATTTCCCATGGTCCTCAAGGATTCTGGTTAATACTTGTTCTTACTCCAGTTAAAGTACTATTTTTATTTTTATAAATAACATCCAGAAAGAAAAGTTCATTTAATAGGTTTACTGAATTTTTAAATTTTAAGAACACATAAACATTCCATGTGTATTTTGTCATGATCTTATTATTAAAACTTGAACACATGTACATTAGTAAGAAACATGTAATTCAAAACCAAAAGCTCACATTCCAATATTTCAGAAATGCACACACAGGCATCCTATATCCTGGAGACTTTCTGCTGCTCTCTGAGTGGATGGTCATTTGTGGAACTCATTCCACTCTGTTCACAGCTGCATCTAAATAACCCACTGACAACATATACAATAGTAAAATACTGAAAGTCTTTCCCATGAGCTCAGGAATGAGATACATTAGCTCGCTGTCATCACTGCTATTCAGCATTGTACTGGAAGTTCTAGACAGAGCAACTGGGCGAGAAAAAGAAATAAAGTCATCCAAATTGGAATGGAAAAAGGAAAGCATCCTTGAAACACAGACAACATAATGCTTTAAATAGACAGCCCTAAAGAATCCACAACAAGTTGGCCATGCGCAGTGCTGATGTGCGCAAGGAGTGCCGTGCCACGCAAGGGTGTCCCCCGCGTGGGGGAGCCCCACGCGCAAGGAGTGCGCCCGTGAGGAAAGCCGCCCAGCGTGAAAAGAAAGAGCAGCCTGCCCAGGAATGACGCCGCCCACACTTCCCGTGCCGCTGACGACAACAGAAGCGGACAAAGAAACAAGACGCAGCAAACAGACACCAAGAACAGACAACCAGGGGAGGGGGGGGAATTAAATAAATAAATAAATCTTTAAAAAAAAAAAAGAATCCACAACAATACCACTGGAACAAATAAAGACATTAAGCAAACTTGCATTCTACAAGACATACACTCAAAAGTCAGTTTTGTTTATACAGCAGAAAATAAAATGACATGGATTTTTAAAGGAAAATCCATTCATTTAGCCACTAACAAATAAAATATTAAGAATGAATATAATGAAAGGGTGAAACACTTGGACAACTAGCAAATATACCTGAACGAAATTTAAGAAAACCTAAACATATGCCAAGACAATTATTGTTAATGGATGATGAGACTCAATATTGGGAAAGAGATGTGGCTCAACCAACTGGGGTCCCATCTACCATATAGGAGGTCCAGGGTTTGATGCCCAGGGCCTCCTGGTGAGGGCAAACTGGCCCATGTAGCAAGCTGGCCCGTGCAGAGTGCTGGCCCACACAGTTCACTGGACTCATCCAGGACAAATAACAAGGAGATGATAATGTACAATGAGCATCTCAAGGAACAGAGAGAGTCTGCAACTGCAAGCAAGATAGTCCCATCCATCTGCCCCATGGGATCTAAGCCCCCTATCAATTAGAGGTGGAGTGGGTAATCACTATCCTACAATCCTCAGGTGTGGGGAATAAACAAAGGTCTAGAGTAGACTTGCTGTTATTCTACTACTGACTTAGTGTGATTCTAGCAATGGTAGAACTTTTTTTACTGATGTGGAGGCAGTGGCCTCTGGAGGTTCAGAGGGGAGGGAGAGGGAAAAATAGATCTAATTTGGGGGCATTTTTAGGACATAGGAATTGTCCTGAGTATCACTGCAATGACAAATACAGGCTATTATATATCTTGTGATAACTTACAAAAACAGGCAGGAGAGAGTGTAACCTACAATGTAAACTACAATCCAAACTTAGCGGTCCAATGCTCCAAATTGTGTTCATCCATTGTAACAAATGTACCACACTAATGAAGGATTTTTTAATAAGATATATAGATCACAAAAATGTTACATTAAAAAATATGAGATTCCCTTATACCCCACCCCCCACACCCCCCACTCATCCCATATCAGCAGTCTCTTTCATCATTGTGGCACATTCATTCATTGCATTTGGTGAATACATTTTGGGGTACTGCTGCACCACATGGATTATAGTTTACATTGTAGTTTACACTCTACCCCATCCATCCAGTGGGTTATGGCAGGATATATAATGCCCAGCATCTGTCCCTGCAATATCATTTAGGACAACTCCAAGTCCTGAAAATGCCACCACACTGGGGGCATAGGGATACTTTTGAGAGGATGTTGTTAATGTGGAAAAATATGGGAGGGCTAGGGAGCACAGCATATGGGACTCCCCTATATATTTCATGTAACATTTATATAATCTAAGTATATTTTTTAAAAAATTAAAAAGTATATTAAAAAATAAAAGGATTAAACACCTTGATCAAGGGTGTTTTATCCCAGGAACAAAAGAGTGGTTCAGCACAAAATCAATCAATGTTATAATCCATATTTCTAGAGTAAGATAACACTGCATGAACATTTCAATGGACAAAGACAAGGTATTTCCAAAATCCAACATCCTTTCATGTAAAAAACACTCTGGGAAATAGTACGAGATATTAACTTACTCAATGTAATAAAAGATCATGTACAATAACTCAGAGCTAAAATTGTTGTCAATGGTGAAATTCTGAAAAGCCATAACCTGAGGTCAGGAACAGAGTAAGGTAAACCAATTTCATCACTGCTACTCAACATTGCACTGGAAGTTCTGTCCAGAGCAATGAGGCAAGAGAATATAAAAGACATACAAATTGTAAAAGGAAGAAGTAAAGCTATCCTGATACAAAGATGACATGATCCTTTATATACAATATCCCCAAAAAATTTAAAAACCCCATGGATCTACTAAATGAATTCAGTAAAATTGTAGAGTGCAAAACAAAATGCAAAAATTGGTTCTGTTTCTACAGTCCAGCAAAGAACTATCTGAAATTAAAGTGAAAAAATTCCACTCAATTGGCATCTAAAAGAAAAATTCCTAAGTATAAATTTAAAGAAATAGGTGAAACACTGTACACTAATTAGAAAAAAACACTGCTGAACACAATTGAAGACCCAAACCAATGGTAAGACATCCATTGGTTATACATAGTAAGACAAAGTATCCAAATTGAACTATAGATTCAATGACATATTTATCAAATTCCCAGACTTATTTTTTTACAGAAATGGAAAAGTCAATCCTCAAATTCACAAGAAATCATTGTCTCACAGTACCAAAACAATTTTGAAAAAGTATCAAAATACAATAAGCACACTAACCAGAATATTATCCAAAATTATACTACATAACATGCAAAGAACTAGATAAATCTGCTCTCTTCTCAAGGGCAAATTCTTACAACAGAACTAGGTGAATTTTCTCTCTTCTCAAGGGTAAATGCTTATAAACAGACAGTCCTAAGGTAACCACAGAAAGAGTTATCAAAGTACTTACTATATGTATGCTCAATGAGAAAGCAAGTCCTTGGAATGAATGAAAAGATAAGAGTTCTCAGCAGATAAACAGAAGTAATTAAAAGACATAAATGAATATTTTAGAGCTGAGACTAAATTATCAAATATAAAAAATTTACTGGGTGGACTTAATAATAAAATGTACATATCAGAGGAAAATACTGTCATGTTGGAAGTTAGATGAATAGAAATCATTTAATTTCAGTATATATACAGGAAAAAAGATTGGTATAAAATTAACAGAATCTAAAAGAACTGTAAGAGACTACTAAAGTTTTAATATTCATTCCAAAGCTGGAAGGAGAAAGAAGGAAGTTGGTGTAAAATAAGTATGTTAAAAGTGACTGAACACCACCCAACTTTGGAAACATAGATCCACAAATCTCAGAACATGTCACCTTGAGAAAATCCAGGCAAACAATTGAAAAGTGAAGTTGAAGACACACTCTTGAAAAGAGGCAGAGGAAAATGAAACATTACTTGTAGGAAAATAGTATTTTTTTTTTTTTTTTTTTTTTTTAGTCTTTTTTTTTTTTTTAATTTTTTTATTTTTTATTGACTTTGTAATAATATTACATTAAAAATATATATGTGAGGTCCCATTCAACCTCACCCCCCCACCCCCCCTCTCCCCCCCCCCAACAACACTCGTTCCCATCATCATGACACATCCATTGGATTTGGTAAGTACATCTTTGGGCACCTCTGCACCTCATATACATTGGTTCACATCATGTCCCATACTCTCCTCTATTCCATCATGTAGGCCCTGTGAGGATTTACAATGTCCGGTGATTACCTCTGAAGCACCATCCAGGGCAGCTCCATGTCCCGAAGATGCCTCCACCTCTCATCTCTTCCTGCCTTTCCCCATACCCTTTGTCCATTATGTCCACTTTTCCCAATCCAATGCCACCTCTTCTATGTGGACACTGGATTGGTTGTGTCCATTGCACCTTTATGTCAAGAGGAGGCTCAGATTCCACCTGGATGCTGGATGCAATCCTCCCATTTTCAGTTGTAATCACTCTAGGCTCCATGGTGTGGTGGTTGTCCTTCTTCACCTCCATCTTAGCTGAGTGTGGTAAGTCCAATAAATCAGATTGTAGGTGCTGGAGTCTGTTGAGGCTCAGGATCTGGCTATCACATTGTCAGTCCAGAGATTCAAATCCCCTAAATATATCATAAACCCCAACATTAACTGCACCTCCAGCACATTAGCATGAAAGTCTTATGAAGGGAGATCCCATCTGAGTCCAGATTCATCACACATAAACACCATTTCCAAAGAGGGGCCATCTGCCCTGGTAGTTAACCCCATCAGCCATGACCATAACTCCCATGGGTCTCTTTAGCCCTCAAAGGAACCAATATCTGGGGGTTGTATCTGCTTTATCTGTCTCTCTGACTCTGCTCAGTTGTGCATGAGGGCAAACCTTCTGCCAGCCTCCAGACTCTTTTTTAGAAACTCGTAGCCATATAAACTCATTTCTCCTTTCCATTTCCCCCTTACTTTAGGTCAAACAGCATTTTAAAGTCATGGTATTTTATGTAGACATGGATATTCTGCTGATCCGCATTGAACCTTCCGTATAAGGTCATTTTCCAGTTGCATCATCAGTTGGTAGTTGATAGTGGTCCCTCGTTGCCAGGGAGGCTCATCCCCGGGTGTCATGTCCCACGCTGGGGGGAAGGCATTGCATTTACATGCTGAGTTTGGCTTCGAGACTGGCCACATTTGAGTAACATGAAGGCTGACAGAAGGAAATTCCCAGGCACAAAGTTGCTCTAGGCCTTGTTATTATTTTGGGTTTATCAGCTCACAAGCATAGTCATTAGTATCAGGGGCTCACTGTTGAACCCTCACTCCCTCCCGGTCCCCACCACTGTACCTGGGAGACTGTCGCTGCTCCCCTAGGGACCACGACAGAGCACCACTGGCCGGGAACCCAGTACCCCCCCTACTGTGGTTTTTAATTGTTGCCACTATGAGTATATCCAAACATTACCATGCACCCTGGACATATGTTCTGTACAGCTCCCTGTCAGTCATATATCATCTGTCATTGGTATCCCATACCAGTATCCCTCCATTGCCATTGTTGAAACACTCTGTGATCCAGAACTCCCCGAAATTTGAAGCCCAATATAATGTCATGGTCCCTTACTAGGGAATGGCATATAGCGATGAGTTTAAAGGATAGATAAAGAACTTGGATAAAGTTAGATAAAGAACTTAGATAAAGAATGTTGACTTGAAAAAATTCCACATCCTATTTTTTTCTTTTTTTTTTTTTTTTTTCCCCCCCCCCCCCCTAATTATTCAGCTTTTCTTCACAGGAGTCCTAGACCACAGCAATGTATATATATAATATACAGCACTCCCACATATCCACCAGAAAACCTTTTCCCTTCCACAGTGATACTCTTACGCCCTATTCATATCATATTTACTTAAAGTGATGTACAGAGTCTGAGACATTAGCTTTCTAACAAGGTGACATCTGTATTTACATTATGGTGCATACTTTAGGATACACAGTTCTTTACATTTTTAGTTATCCTATGTTTTACATTATGGTTTACATTATCAGTCCGTCATCTCCTATATGTTATGGTGTAATATTACATGTTTTATATCCATCCTTGTGTACTCTCAAGAAACTCCTCTCTTACCCCCCATTTACTTTGGTTCCACACATTTAACGTCCATTTTCCCTTCCACCTTAGTGCCCTCAGTGATAGCCAACCTCCGTTTCCTGAGGAGCCACTTCCAGAGATAGATGGAATAGTGTTCAGGGCCTAACTTGCTCAACTGCCCCAATGCCCTGGGAGCCACCCTTTCTCTCGAGGGATACAGTTCCCTCTATTGGATGGCATTAGTCCTCCCCAGGATGTGGGTCCACCCCCACTCTCACTACTTGGGTTTCTACCCCATGGTGTCACCCACTCTGGCAGAATGAGCATTTAGACATTCCCCAGGAGCCCGTCCTGCATCAGACCCTCCCCTCCGAGCATTCTAAACAGGTAACCCTCTTTATTATATTTTGATATGATTTTCTCGGCATTTTACTCTCCACCAACACCTGACCCTCTCCTGGTTCGTATGCTACCCCTCCCTCCCCCCACTTTTGGGCAACGTTACCCACCCGTCCCTCCCCAGCCACCCTCAAACCCGCAAAGCCCCAAGCAAAGGCAACCCCTTGCCCCCCTTTTATCTCTTCTTTGTGTTCATACTTACCACCATCTCGTCTTAAATTCCACCCCTGCAGACATCGGCTCATATCCTTCCTCCACCCTCCAATTTCCTGCAAGCCTATCGTTCAGTCTCTTGCTATCTAGGGCAGCTTGTTTATTTCATATCATTGAGGTCATGTAGTGGAAAATAGTATTTTTGAAAGACTGTGATTTCCCTTCAGAAAACATACATGCCAGAAGAGAGTTTAACTTTAAAGTGCTGAAATAAAGGAACTGTTATTTACCAAAAAGAGTTTAGGCAGTAAATGTTACTGACAATTTGAAGGGAAAATTAAGAAAGAAGGACTTACTGAAAAACAGATTTCCTCACTAGAGTACTTGCTCTATAAAGATGTGAAAGGAACTACTTCAGGATGAATAGAAATGATACAAGAAGGAAGCTTTGAAATTCAGGAATAAAAGACACAGTCCAGAAATAGTAACTGGGTAAAGGAAATAACTTCTTTTTAAACTTTGAAATTGTTTCAAATATTTTAAAAGGTATACAACATTTTTGCAAAAGTTATGCTCTACTCTGGGTGGGAGGACACACTCCGTGTAGAGGGAATGTAGATGATAACTATAAGGAGTGGGGTTAAAATGATCCAAGTGCTTTTAAGGCTGTAAGTTGAATTGGTATAACATTAATTCTAATACATCTGATTAGATTGGAATACATATGTTATTCTCAAAGCAATCACTAAAAACATTCCAAAGAAATTCTAGAAAAATTATGTAACCTAAATAGTCCTTTATCTAAGAGACAGGAATAAAGCAGCTAAAACATTGGCATATAAGTTGTTGAGCAAGCAACAGTGTTCATTTCTCTTGGCTGAATACCTAGAAGTATGATTGCTGGGTTAGAGTGGAAGACAGTCTTTCCCAGCTGCTCTCCCCACCACAGTTGACCACACCACAGCAGCATCTGGGTGGCCTCTATTTTTCAGCTGTGCATGGGCTCCCCAATCACCCTGGAGAAAATGCAAGGAGATTCCAAGAATCTAAGATCAATGACCCACCTGTTTCTGCCCTGCAAGTTCAGGGGACTCCTGTCTTACAAGGACGATGACATCATTGGTGCTAGAGCAGAAGGGTGTTAATATCTCCCAATAAGTCCTTTCTCAGCCATGCCAAACATGATTTTCCATCAATAGGAAGTCCAGTAATGCAGGAGTGTCCTGGGGGTTGGTCCATAGGCTTTGACACATCCACATCCTGCCTGTGTTTGTGCACATCCTTTCCTCCATTGCACCCCTAGCACAAGTCAATCAGGGTGCAAATTTGTCTTTAATAGAGTTTTCTGGACCATGGTAAGGTATTCGTAGACCTACCCTAAATATCTGCATCTTATGGCCATTTGCCTGGGCAAGCTTTGCCCCTGCCACCAGCCCACTATCAGCACAGTCGAGATGGGCCTCTTTGGCTCTGGGAGTGCAAAGTCCACATTTATGCTCCAGGGGTCAGTGGGAACTCTCCTCCTTCCTGTAAGACCTTGGCCTCTAAAGAGAAACCTCTATTTCAATAGGTCAGAGAGCAGCTCCTTCCAGAACTCCCAGACCTCTCTCTCAAGCTCATGTGCCAAACAAAATGCCATTTTCATGAGCTCATACAGCAATACTGGAGGTTTTCCTTGAGGGCAAGTGTCCAGATCCAAACCCCTCCCTGCTACACCAGAGGTCCTAGAGAACATGAGCTGGATGGCCAGAGGATGATCGAGTCAGCCTCACAGGTGGTCAAGAGCAAGTTTTTAAGAGAAGATGGTTTAGATTTGTCCACAGAGATAAAAGGAACTCAAGGAATTATTCACCCAAATCTGATGGTTCTAGTTTCCATGAGTCAAAACATTTGGCTGCCACACAGGCAAGGGGAGGCCCTGGGGTAGCCACCACACCCCACTAGCTAAACAGGCCACTTCTGTGGACCTAGACTTAGAGATGGAAGCACATTCCTAAGCATCAATGCCCTGGAGGAAGGAGGGGTGAAAGAAGACTGAGTCCATAGAGACTGCAGTGCCACCAAGCCGTTCAGTTCTTTCCATCTGTCTAATATTTGATCCTATATCTATTTATATGGACAACTTCATGAATTCACATCAATATATCCATTTTAACCCACATCCACAGAAATCACTGTGCTTCTTGCATTTACATATATGTAGCTATTTTCTGTATGCACAGGAAGCAAATGTGATGAGATATAACAAAGGATTGTTTGGTTCACTTGAATCCCATGGCTGTGGTGAGATAGGTGAATGGAACTGGTCACTGCTGGGCCACACTTTATACATTAGGTCCTTGATTTGTTTCCTTCTATTCAGCTTTGCACTTCCTCTGTCTCCCTGCTTCTGTCATCTCTGCTGAAACAGGGCAAAGTCTTGTGAAAACTCATGTGATAAAAAGCATTTCTCTCTTGTGAGATTGTGATAGATTAAATCATATCACATGGAGTAGTCTTTGGTTGAGCTTTGGTTGACCTAGATATGTAGGAATTTGTGGTGCCCTCTGATGATGTAGGTGTTCACTGAGTATGGGGATGTAATTCTCCTCAACAGAAGAATGCAATTCTCCCATATGACTTATTGGGACACTTAAGGAGGGATGTAGTCTATCTCACAGAACAGGACTGGTTGTCTCCCTTGGGGGATTTGGGATTGGGCTGAAAGCAGGATAGGATTCCCAAAAGGTTGTGGAGGCCTCTGAAAGAACAAATAATCCACATTATCCACTCCCTTGTGTACCACAAACCATTGGATATGTAGCGAGTTCAGCATGTGAAACAGTTAAAAGCATTTAATATCAGTAGTGATTAGTAAAGTTCATAAGGACTGCAAGGTCTCAGAGCCATATCTTCCAGAGTGGACTTGGTTTGGTGAGGAAGGGCATGGGCAGAGAAGGTACATACTCCATGGTTGTGAACTCTATGCCCATTCTCAATATAGGCTGCTCAGACAGGTGTGAAGACCTTAGGAAGAAAGTTGAGGGCTTCCAGACTTCATCCATTGAGCCAAAAAGTCCCAGTGCAGTGGGTTACCCTCCCTGTTGATGAGTATCAACTGCTCATCCAGGGTTGCTCAGTGGAAAGTGAAGCTAATATTTGAGGAATGGCCAGGTGGCAGTTGGTCTGGAATGTCCAGAGTTCTGAACCACCTTGGGAGCCACACAGTCCACTGGTCACTCATGGGGGTCAGTTGACTCACAGAAAGGATCAGAGTAGACAATAAATACTGTGAAAATGCTAGGGGAAGAGGGCTACAAGTTTGGAATTCATCTAGACCTTTGGGGGGGGGGTTCATGTGAGGGAAATGACACTGTTGTTAAGGTCAAAGTTTGAAATGTAGAGACAGGAAGTTGTATCAGCATTGGGGCCCTTCTTGTAGCTTAGGAACATCCTTTGGGCAATGATTCTTTCTCCCAACACCTTTGAGAAAGGAGTATTTTTAAATGGAAGGTCTTAATGTGCCATGGTTGAATTGGCAAATCAAGTCAAAGATGAAAGCAGGAAAGCAATTAGGAAATATCCTGAGATGATTGAAAACAAAAACACTACATACCAAAACTTATGGAATGCAGCAAAGGCAGTACTAAGAGGGAAATTTGTAGCCCTAAATGCTTAAACTACAAAAGAAAAAAGCAAACAGCTAACTACATCAGGAGGAATTAACAAAAGAACAGCAAACTAAATCCAAAACAAGAAGAAAGAAATTGCAAAGATGAGAGCACAGAGTAAAAAGTAAAAATGAAGGGGGAAAAAACATGATCATCTCAATTGATGTAGAAAAGGCATGTGACAAAATCCAGCATTCTTTCTTCATAAAATCACTTAGAAAAACAAGAATAAAAGGAAACTTCATAACATGATAAAGGGCATACATGAAAAAACCATGGCAAAGACCATATTCACTGGTGAAAATTGAAAGTTTTCCCTCTTAATCTGTAATGAGACAAGGATGCCCAATGTCACCAATGTTATTCAACATTGTACTAGATGTTGTAGGCAGAGCAGGTAGGCAGGAAAAAGAAATAAAAGACATCCAAATTGGAAAGGAAGAAGTAAAAATTTTCTATTTGCAAAGGACATAATCTTATAAAGTCCTGCAAAATTTACAACAAAGCTATTAGAGCTAATAAACAATTCAAGCAAACTGATGTTCTATGAGATAAACATGAACAAATCAGTAGTATTTATGTACAATTTGAGGAGGAAATGAAGAAAAATGTCTATTTCCAATGGCCACTAAAGTAATCAAATCTCAGGATAAATTTAGCTGAGCATGTAAAGGACTTATGCACGAGAAACTTCAAAATTGTGCAAAAGAATTCAAAAAAGAATGGAAGGACATTCCCTGCTCATGGATTGGAAGGTTAAATATGCCAAGATGCCAATTCTACCAAAAATGAGTTACCAGTGCTATACAGTCCCAATGAAAATTGCAACAAACAACTTTGCAGAAATGGAAAAGACAGCAAATTTATTTGGAAGGATATGCAGTCCCCAAAAGCCAAAGCCATCATGAAAAACAAACTTGGAGGATACACACTTCTTGACTTTAAAACTTATTACAAAGTTACAGTGGTCTAAAGAACATGGTCCTGGCACAAGAATAGATACATAGACCCATTGAATTAAATAGACCCTCAGAAATATTCAGAATTAGTCCCTCACAACTATGGCCAATTGATTTTTGACAACGCTGCCAAGTCCACTCAATGGGGAAAGAACAGTCATTTCAATAAATGATGCTGGGAGAACTGGATATGCATATGTAAAAGAATGACAGAGGTCCCCAATCTCATATCATATACAAAAATTAACTGAAAATGTATAAAGACCTAAAAGAACTAGGAAGATAAGATTTCTAGAAGTAAACATAGGAAACAATCTTCAAAACCTCCTGTTGGGCAATGGTTTCTAAAACTTTACACCCAAAGCACAATCAACAAAGGAAAATCTGATAAATAAGTCCTCATCAAAATTAAAAAGTTTTGCACCTAAAATGATTTTATCATGAAAATGAAAAGACAACTTACTCCATGGGAGAAAAGAATTGGAAACCATATATCCAATAAAGGTTTAATATCTAGAATATATAAAGAAATCCTAAAATTTGATACAATGATAGACAACCCAATTAAATATGGGCAGAAGACTTGAGTCTCCAAAGAGTATATACAGATGACCAGAAAGCACATGAAAGATGCTCACCATCATTAGCTACTATGGATATGCAACTCAAAACCAAAATGAAATACCATTTCACACCCACTAGAATGTTATTTTAAAAATGGAAAATAAAAAAGTATTGGAGAGAATGTTGAGATACAGAAACACCCATTCATTGCTCCTGGCAAAGTAAAATGGCCACACAGCAGCAATTGGATCTTGCAGTATGAAGAATATATTCTCTTTGAAAATTCTGTGATGACCGGTCGCCATGGTTATCTCATGATGCATATATGGCTCATGATTCTGTCACTCTGTGCCCAGAAAGATTTGAAGTTGGCAGCAGGTGGAAAAGTTCCCAGCTTAGTTTCTACAGTTCATAGAGATGGGAAATCTCAATTGCTGTTTGAGAGATATGATCATATTGATCTACTTGATTAATTCAATCCCCCTAAAATTGTACTTAGTTTCCCACACAGAGATAAAACTAATGTATACACATGAGAAAAGAAATAAAATTTCTGTAGTGGAAGGCCCAGCAGCAGCTCAATTAATGTTTGGTAACCAACATCCATAAACAGAAGAACCTTG